>NC_070564.1:7407141-7715772 GCF_026914185.1 Puccinia triticina | reverse complement strand
ACCCTAACCCTAACCCTAACCCTAACCCTAACCCTAACCCTAACCCTAACCCTAACCCTAACCCTAACCCTAACCCTAACCCTAACCCTAACCCTAACCCTAACCCTAACCCTAACCCTAACCCTAACCCTAACCCTAACCCTAACCCTAACCCTAACCCTAACCCTAACCCTAACCCTAACCCTAACCCTAACCCTAACCCTAACCCTAACCCTAACCCTAACCCTAACCCTAACCCTAACCCTAACCCTAACCCTAACCCTAACCCTAACCCTAACCCTAACCCTAACCCTAACCCTAACCCTAACCCTAACCCTAACCCTAACCCTGACCGGGGGGGGCAGCGGGCACTCACCAGCTTATATGTACTACCCTCTGAGCAACTCGCTGACCTGCCAACAGAGCCGGTCCACTAGCCATTTCGAGTCAACAGTTTCGTTTGATGCAAACCGTCACGAAGCCAGATAGAACCGAAGCCGAGAAATGGGGCCCACAGCTGGACTCGGCATCAAACACGGACACACGGGCCCACGGAGAGTTAAAAAGAGGAGAGAAAAATATGAAACAGTCGTCATTTCACCGCGTTAGCACCGGTCAGAGGAGAGAAGAGACACCTTGCACTCACCAGGGTGTATGGACTACCAGGTCCAGTGTGCGAAGCTGGCCGTGGCGGTGGTACAAGGAAGGCTGTCAAATAAGATCTGGCTGTCAGCTGTCAGATTTTAGATCCAAAAATGAAGCTTTTTTGGTTTTTTTCTCTTCTTCTTGACGGAAACCAAGAAGAACGGTCAGGATAAGAAAAAAAAAAAAAAAAAAGAACCCACCTCAAATGACGAGAGTGGTCCGAGCCTCAAGCAGCCAACTTGAGAAAACTGAGTCGGCCAGCGGCCTCGGTGACGTAGTCAAAGGAGCCTGAAGATTGGCAAAGTCGAATCAAGGCGGTTGCTGGCAGAGGACGAGATATAAGGATGCATCAATACCCCCTATGGGGTAAGGTTGATATACATACACATACCCCCCCTGACGGGGTGGGGAGTAAACACTCAAGACCTTAACGCAAGGTTGGACGTTTGCAGCACCGCAGTCCTCTTGTTGGATTACGCATAATCCGACAAGACAACTGCGGCGCATTGGATGAACCCCTGCGGGACCCTAATAACTTCGGGCGGGTACGATCAGCACTAAGTACCCGGGCCCCCAAGCCCGACCAACCAATCATTGGAGGCGGGTGCGAGTCCCCGATCACTACTCAACACCCAAGGCCCGCAGCTTCAATAGCGCGCACCCTAAGGCGCTAGAGCAACAGCTGCGGCCGCCTCCACAGCACAAGCAGCACCACTGCGCAACTGCGCAACTGCGGACTGCGGACTGCGCGCAGCACTTCGACCCCCAGAACCAACAAAAAGTTCTTGTTAAGAAAAACCCCAAAGTTGACAAAAATCAAAATTTTGGCCAATTTTCACCCTGCGCAGCTTCTCAAGCCACGTGGCCCAGAAGGCGTCAAAATGGCCAATTCTCCAAGGATCCTGCAAATAACCACACAAATTCACCATGTCACAGGTTCAAAAGTTGACAAAGAAGCACTTTTCACATCAAAATTGTCTGGGGACAGACAATAGGTTGGGGGAGGATGTGGTAGACGGAAAAGTGGGAAAATAAAAAGTTTTTTCTATGCCACATAATTGCTCATACTAGGCCTCAAGATACCATCAAATGGGCCCCAAAAATGGATTCTACGGCCAATTTCACCCCTAGTCACCACTGGAAGCACCCCTGGACCCCCTCTAGTGTGGAAGTTACACCTCATGGACACCTATCACGCGGCCAGCCCCAGTAACCCAGCTGTCACCTGCTTCAACCCAAGTTTCACAGTAGTGCACTTATACATATCACAGGATACAAACATATATCTCCCTGTCAGGCTACACTCATTACATATTAACTACATACACTCCTTTATATACATAGTATGACATCATTTACACTGTTTCTGCAGCCTCAGACTTTGTGTATACACTAATTCCCCCCTGTATGACAGCTCATGCAGTCTACTGTCACCTCATGCATGCGTTAGAATGTTCTGTTGTATATTCTGACATCATGTATGCACCCCTGGCATATTTAGAATGTTCTGTGGTATATTCTGACACCATCCATGCGCCCTTGGGGGGTTATGACATCATTTGTATCTACTCCCACCAGCTAAAATACCTCACCCTGTTGTCTAGATTAGCTGAAACCCTAACCCACAAGCCCCTTTGGGGCTCCACTTTTGTCTATAAAAGGAGCTCTCTCCACCCCCAGTGGTCTGTTCCCCAGTTCCTCACCCAGAACTCACAAGTCACCCAACACTCATCCACACTCAAATCCTAAAACCCTTATAACAATAATTCAACCCTTACAAAAAAGTAATTAAAACACTTACACATTGCCAGTCAAACAGATTTCATCTGGAACAGACCAGACCTATCACTTAATAAAACTTGCCAAGCTGAGCTTGGTGGGTCTTGTTGACTGACAACAGAAGGGCAGAGCTTGCAACTCCACCATACCCTCACCATTCAGCAAAAGGGTTTCATTACCACTTTTGAGTCTTACACCGCTTTTGACACACTCCCGCGTGAAATGATACCGCGCGTCAATATGCTTGGTGCGGGCGTGATGTTTGGGATTCTTGGCTAGGGCTTCGGCTCCTGCGTTGTCAATGTGAAGAGGGATTGCTGTGTGGGGACGCAGGCGGACCTCGGTCAGGACATACCGCAGCCAAAGACCCTCATTGCACGAGTCCAACATTGCCTTGTATTCTGCTTCCGTGCTTGAGAGGGAAACAGTGGCTTGCTTCCGGGACTTCCAGGAGACGGCCCCGTCGCCAATGCGATACGTGTAGGCTGATGTTGATCTTCTGTCATGGCGATCCTCGGCCCAATCAGATTCCAAAAAACCCGCACAGGTCAGGGAGCCGCCTAGACAAAGACGTAGGTGTTTGGTGGAGACAACACTGGGTCGCTATGCTATTTCAGCGCTACGCGTTAGCGTAGCGGAAAAAAGCGCCCATCTATTTTGCATAGCGTTAGCGCGCTGTTAGCGCCGCTATGCTGCGCTAATTTTCAGCGGCGCTAACAGCGCGCCAATTCTTTGTTAGCGTTAGCGCGTCGCTACAGTCGCTACGCTACGCTGCGCTGCGCTACACCGCTTTTAGCGGAAAAAAAGCCCTTTTTTCCCGCTAAAGTGCTGTAGCGCAGTGTAGCGCGCGCTCTTTTGCGCCCTGCATGCGTAGCGTTAGCGCAATTGCGCGCATCTGCGCTAACGCTACGCTATCAGCTAAAATAGCTGCGCACCGCGTGCGCATAGCGTTAGCACATATGCGTGCAATTGCGCTAACGCTACGCTAAAAAATAGCGCATTTGCGCTGCGCTACGCTACACTAACCGCTATGGTTAGCATAGCGACCCAGTGTTGGTGGAGATCAGATAGTGGAGCACACGGATTGCCGCCTTCCAGTGTGCTTCTGAGGGGTCTCGCAGGAACTGGGAGAGCCAGTTGACTGCAAACGCAATGTCGGGCCTAGTGCATTGTGATGCCCAGAG
Organism: Puccinia triticina; assembly: GCF_026914185.1. NCBI lineage: Eukaryota > Fungi > Basidiomycota > Pucciniomycetes > Pucciniales > Pucciniaceae > Puccinia > Puccinia triticina. The sequence goes on along the minus strand of NC_070564.1, from coordinate 7,712,185 downwards.
CAGAGCGCCAATGAGTTGAGGATATGGACCGGAAGATGCTTGTTCCCCTGCTTTCCGGGGGACGAGGTTCTTGAAGAATGAGTCCGTTGGAGTACGGACAGAGATGGGAGAATCAGTCAGAAAACGCTTCTGAAGGTCGGTGATGTAGTTTTCTTGAGAGATGTAGAGAAGGTGGTCGTCCACCTTCCTGTCAATCTTCATGGAAAGAAAATGATTTAGTTCTTTGTCCGCCCCTATTGTAAACCGTTTGCCAAGCGCTTCAATCAGGGGGCCAACAAAAGATGGTTCACCTACAATAGCCAGGTCATCCACATGTACCGTCACTGCTCCAGCAAGGGTGCCGTTTTTGATTGTGAAGTACAGTGTTGGGTCATACTTGGACTGGGTCAGACCACATTGTACAAGGCCGGTGTAGGGACTCTTGTGGGACACTTAAATGTTTTATTATTTGGTGAAAATATCCTCTGAGGGGGAAATAAATTGCTAATAGGTTGAAAGGCTATTACAACTTACGGGTGGTTTGAAAGACCTGCCCCTCTAATGGTACTATGCAAATAACTAAGAGTCTTGTAATCAATATTTATAAAGATGTGGCTGATTCCAAGATAGATCTTACTTTTGTATAGTAATCTCTATCAGACCTAGATTCCTCAAATCACTATTCTTGCAGATCTGTTACAACTTCTGATGCTGGAGGGATAATGTAATCCAGTGGGATCAATTATGTAAAATACAATTGTTGTTGATGTTGGGTTGTTGATGAGAAGGTTGGTAATGATCTCTTCCTTGAGCAATCTCTTGATAAGGCACTTTAATCAATACTAGAGCTCCTGGTTGCTACTACACTACTACTACTTGTTATAATTGTTGTTGATGAAGTTGGTAATAATCTCTTCCTTAACAATCTCTTGATAAGGCACTTTAATTACTACTAGAGCTCCTGACTACTACTACTACTACTGACTCAAACTTAACACTACCACTACCACTACCACTACCACTAAAATACCCCTAAACTACCACTGTAACTAAACTAACCACTGTGACCAAACCTCTGTAGGCTGATGGGGAAAAGATCTGATGAGGGGGGGAAAGAGGCCTCCTTATATATTGAAGGGTGAGGGAATTTAGCTCCAGGGGAACTCCTTGTGAGGGCTATTTTCTGCAGGGGATATCAGTTGCACAGCAAGATATGCATGTGTTGCACTGCCTGCCAAACAATTAGGTAATGGATTCTGCAGGAGGGGATATCAGTTGCACAGCAATATATGCATGTGTTGCACTGCCTGCCAAAGAATGATGTAATTGATTCTGCAGGCAGGCTCCTTGAACACCTTATCTGCCTGCATATGCTGCACTGCATGATATCATGTGTTGTTAGGTGACCCAAACAACCTTCCGTAACCTACCATATGCCTGCATGTCCAGCTGTTGCCTTCTTCCATCAAGAATATTGGGGGTCAAAGCCTCTCCTCCCACCTTGCTCCATCCTTCCTTCTTCCTCCTCCCTAATTAATACTTACATCCATATCCCATCATACTGAATCCTAGACCCTTATAAAGTAATATACCACCCTTATAAAGATAATATACCCTTACACAAGTAATATACCCTTATAACACTGCCTTACTTGATACACCACACCATCCTCCCTTCCATTCCTGGTTGAGACATGTGCTCCCAATACCTTCCACCTCTTCTATTGATAACATCCTTCCACCTCCCTGCCATCCTACCTAGTCATGGTCCTCCATTCCATCCCTGATCACGCCGTCCATCCTACATGATCCTAGTCTGCCGTTCCGTCCGTGCTAACACTATCCCTCATCCATCTGTCTGTATCTGTAATGAATCCATTCCTCCCATCAACACATACACTGCTTGTATTATATATAACTTCCTCCTCTTATAATGAATGATAGCTGTATCTATGCTGTCTCAATACCTCTGCAATGTGCTTTTGGCATTGTCACGCCAATGGAGCACCACACCGGTATGAAGCTCGCCGTTCCATTCGCGGGGAGACTGCTTGAGACCATAGATTGAGCGCTTGACCTCACATACCCAGTAGGGATGTTCCGGGTCCTTGAAGCCCGGCGGCTGTTCCATATAGACCGGTTCCTGCAGGCGTCCATTCAGAGAAGCCAACTTGAAGTCCACTTGTTGGCCAATCCACTTCTTGATTGCCAGTAGACTAAGGATCAGGCAAAGAGTCGGTGCAAATACCTCATCGTAATCTTTCCCATGTACCTGCGTGTAGCCCATGGCAACTAGTCTAGCCTTAAGCTTCTGTATAGAATTTTGCGGACAACATTTAATCTTAAATACCCACTTAGATTTTATGATTTCCCGTTTAAGCGGGCAAGGGACTAGTTGCCACGTATCCATGCCAATCAGGGAGAGAAATTCTTCATCAGCGGCCTTCAGCCACTTGGACTTGTGCGGGGAACGGAGCAGTCGCTTCCAGGTCTTGGGGGTATCTGGCTCATCGTCAGGGGTTGCCGATTTTGCCCAGTTGCCGTACCAATCAGGAGCACGCCTTTGACGACCGGAGCAACGGTTCGGGGGAGAGGCTGGCCTGGTTGCAGGTGCTGCGGGCACGGGAGCGGCTGGGGCTGGAAAAAACAGTGGAGGCAGCTGTTGGCTGATGATTGTCGGAGGAGGCAAGGGTGGAGGTGACAGGGGAAGGGGAAAGGAGGAAGGAGAACAAGGAGATGACAGAGGGGAGGATGGGGTCACAGGAGACGGAGGAGGAGCTGCCAGGGAGGGCGGCAAGGCGGGGCACTGAGCTTGAGGTCGGTCCGCCGGTGTATGCATAGACGCCGCGAGACGGCGACTGAATCTTGGTTGAAGGGGGACGTTGAGAGGTGGCAGCAATTGCGTCGGTGAATCCGGGCCTAGAATGGAGTGCTACTCACGCCGTGGTGGGACTGGCTGAGGAGCCTGCAGGGTCGGCCAAGGGAGTTCAATTGCCTGACAAGGCGGCTCCTTCTCAAGCTTTGACCCATAAGGAAAACTGCAGTCCTCAAAGAGCACATTGCGAGATTTGATCACAGTTCTCCGTTCAAGGTCCCACACTCAGTACTCATTTCCATCTCCCAGATATGAAAGTAAAAGAGCCGACTGTCCCCTCATGTCAAGTTTCTTCCGGTTCGCTCCCGGAACTTTATACCACACCAAGCATCCAAAAGTGTGTAGCCCTGTGATGTCAACAAGAAGCTTCCCCAGAGTCTTGTTTGGTGGCTTGAATCCGGCTGGGGTGTAGCAAGGGACGGAGTTCAGGGAAAACAACACATGACGAAGTGCGTCAGCACAGAAGAATTTTGGGAGACCAGCACTCATTAGTGAGCACCGAATGAGATTCCCCAGCGTTTGGTTGGTCCTTTCAGCAACACCGTTCAGTTCCGGGGAGTGGGGTCGCCCAGGTTCATGAACAATTCCAGTGTGATCCAGATAGGTCGTAAACTCAGAGGACAAGTATTCTCCACCGTTGTTGAAGCGGAGCACTTGGATTTTGTGGGACCCATCCTTCTCAAAGTGGGCAGGGAAGATTTTAAAGCAGGAAAACACCTTTGACTTTGATTTCATTGGAAAAACAGAAACAGCTTTAGAGAATTCATCGATGAAAGTGACAAAGTAATTATAGCCTTCTCTTGATTGTACCTCAAATGACCCCACATCCGAATGTATGAGTTTTCCGGGGGTATTGGACCAGTGTGCCGCTTGAGACTTGAAAGAATATCTGTGCATTTTGGACTGAACACAGATTGCACACTGTTGCACTTCGATCTTGTTCATAAGTGTGGGTTTGATCTTGAGAGTTTTCAGAAGTGCTTTCAGAGGTTTCAGGCCTATATGTGACAGGTGTCGGTGGAATTCCAGGAGGGAGCTGTCAACAGATGACAGTGAACGGGAAGAGGTTGAGAATGACTTTACCTCATTGGACGGCGAGTAGTAAAGGTTTCCTTTACGGTATCCTTGTCCAACGGAATCCCCGCTCAGCTTGACTGAAGACAAGTTGAAAATGTCACACCCTTCCTTGTTGAAGACACAGGTGAGTCCAGCATCTCACATTGCGGCAATGGAAAACAGAGGTTCATGGAGGTCAGGGACAACAAGAGTGGGGACCAAGACCGGGGAGGACAGTGGAAAAACGGTTGTGCCGCGGTGAGAGGCTGCGACGAGAGAGTGATCTGCGAGTCTGACCGGAGTGCTGTCCGGCTTAATGTTCGTGACGCCTGACGTGTAGGGGGTCATACAGTTTGAACATCCTGAGTCGAGATTTGCGTCACGGAGAGCTTTCGGATGGGCGACTGATGCCTGCTCGGATTCCACAACTGCATTCCCGGCGTTTGCGGGTGGTTGCAAGTAGGTGTCATCGTCTGAGCCCGAGTAATCCAAGTCGTCCTGATCATTGTCTCCGCCTCCAAGTTCAACGACGGTGGTTTTCCCGGCTTTGGCGTGGGACCTCTGGCCCTGTCTACCTCTGCGGTGGCCTTGGCGATGAGGGCAATCAGTGGAGCGATATGACTCCATTGGACAGGGGTGAGCTGAATCTATTGAATGATTCTGCTTGTGCTCAGTTAGGATACAAGCTGCAGTCTTGCACGCCAATAGTTCGTGGCCGTTGAAGTTGCAGAAGGTGCAGAAAAGGGCCGCGTTATATGGGGGTCGGGTCTTTTGATCAGTCGAGACGTTGGCTCAAGCAACGGATTCAATCAGCCAAGTTTCTTTGAGACGTCGTTGACAACAAAGGGACTCCTGACGGAGAGCTGAGACGATCCTCAGGGATGAGACCTGGCTCTCATTCATGAGCGCAGACACACAAGGGAGCCAATCAGGCGGCAGGGAGTTGAGTAACGAAGTCGCATGAATATCGTCCGGGGTAAGAGGTTTCTGCGGAGTGACTATTGCGTTGAGACGTTTGGCATACGAGTGGAGCTTGACAATGTGTGCTTCCACATCGTCACCCGTCATTCTTGCGGTCGTGAGCTTGCGTAGCTAGAACATGCGCCCACTGGATGAGGAGTCCTGCTGAGCTTCTTTTAGCGCATCCCACATCCCCTTTGCGTCCTCGGATGAACGAACGGATGTAAGCAAGTTGACCGGTTCAATTGTTTGCGAGATGACGGAGCAGACGGCCATTTTGTCTTGCTCAAAAGTTGCTCTTTGGTGGCCTTTGTTGTTGGGGTGTGTCGGCTTGATGATGTAAGAGACACCGGTCACATTGAAGTGAATTTCCAGGAGGACCGTCCAGTCAAGATAGTTCAAGTTGATTCCTGGAGCTTTGAGGGCCTTGACGGCCAAGATTTTGAGAGCCGGGTGGCTGATGAGCTCCATGTGCGGTGGAGCGGCTTTCTGAATTTGATTTCTGGTCGACATTTTGATAAATGGAGCAAATGGAGTGATCCTTCAAGAGATTTACGAACTGATTTTCTGTTATTTTACGTGCTAGAGCTGTAACGCAGTGGGACTCATAACCTGATGAGATAAATCATCCTGGGGCAGCAGAACACAGAGATGAGTAAGTTTGTGGAAGGATGATTCATTGCATCATATAAATGAAAGAACAAGGAAAAGAAGAAAAAGAGAAAAAGAAAGAAACACTAACCTGGGGCAGCAGAACACAGAGATGAGTGAGTTTGTGGAAGGATGAGGAAAAGGGCTTCCACGTCTCTGCTGCCTCAGGTAACTACATACAGGATGTCAAGGCTGTGAAAGGTGAGAGAAAGGTTTGAAGCAGGAAAACATGAGAGAAACATGAAACAACAACACTACAACTCAACACGCTGAAGTTGGTGCCATGTCGTTGGCGTGTCCACATCGTCAGAAGTCTTGGTTGACTTGGACCATTGACCGTAACGATCCGGCGCTTTCCTGGAACAATTTGAGCGCCGGACCAGAGGTGGTGACAGGCGAGGCGGCGGGGATGGCGGAAGAGGGATGAAAGTGGGGATGACTGGCAGAGTAGAGTGTGAGATTGTCAAAGATGGAGGAGCAGGAGCGATTGTGGTATTGGGTGATGGAGACCTGAGCGGTGGGGCATATGAGCTCTCCTGCGGGATGGTCCTTTTTGGAGAAGGAGGAGGAGGAGGGGAGGGAAGAAGGGACGTAGGAGATGCAGGTCGTAGAAAAGGCAACGGAAGGGATACCGGCGAGGGGGCAGACTTACCATCAGATGAAGTGGTATCATCGGATGAAGCGTTGGTCAACGGAGACTGCTCGCGACGTCTGTTTGAAGCATGGATGCAGTCAGCCTCTGATCAAAACGTGGGTGCAAAGGGACGTTCAGAGGTGGAGATTACAGAATGGAAGGAGGAGGGACAGGTGTGTTGTCGGGGATTTCTGGAAGGGTAGTGTCTGAAGGTATGGAGGGCCGGCGGTCTGACGGCGGCCAGGGAACTTCAACAGTGATGGTTGGAGAAGGACCTACAGTGCGCAGATCATAAGGAAAGGTTGAATGGTTGAAAAGAATGTCCCAAGTCTTTACTGCTTGGCGGGGCTGGAGGTCCCAAACGCGGAATCCATTTCCATCTGAGAGATACGAGAGGAAAAGAGCAGCCCGAGCCTTCGGATTGAGTTTCTTCCTGTTCGCTTCGGGTACCTTGTACCAGGATAGACAACCAAACGGGTGGAGTGAGTCAATGGACACAAGTTCTTTCCCAAGGAGAGAGCTAGGAGAGTGGAAACCAGAGGGGGTGGAGAAGGGAATGGAATTTATAGAGTGAAGAATGTGGCGAAGTGCGTCCACCCAAAAAATCTTCGGAAGTTTAGAGCTGAGCAGGAGACATTGAATCAGATTACCAATGGTCCGGTTAGCTTGCTCCGCAACTCCGTTGATTTCCGGCGAGTGACTGATTCCCGACTCCAGAAGAAAAGATTCAAAAGCCTTAGAGAGATACTCCCCACCATTATCGGAATGAAGCACACTGATCACAAAACGTCCATCCTTCTCAAAGGAGGCTTTGAAAATTTTAAAACAGCGAAACACATTGCTTTTGCATTTCAAGGGCATGACGGAGAGGGATTTAGAGAAGGCATCTATAAAAGTAACAAAGAATTTGTAGCCTTTGCGGGAGGGAACCTCAAAGGAGCTGACATCAGAGTGAATAAGCTCCCCGGGGACTTTGGAACAATACACTGAATGAGACGTAAAGGGGGATCGATGCATCTTTGATTGTATGCATATTGGACATTTGCAAACGTCAACCTCATTCATCACGGTCGGTCGAATATTGTGTAGGTTGAGGAGCCTTTTAAGAGATTTCAGACCTATGTGGGAGAGTTGTTGATGATACCCAAAAAGAGAAGTATCAGTCTGTTTTCCTGGAACCAAGGAGACTGAACGGGACGCAACCTTGGCGGAAGGGAGGTAGAAAAGGTTGCCCTTTTGGTACCCATGACCAACAGCAGTGCCGGAGACGGCGAAATCGTTTGCATTGTAGATGTTGCAGGAGTGAGGGGTGAAGACTACGTGAAGTGAGGCATCACACAAGCCTGCCACAGAGAGGAGAGGTTCGTGCAGGTCTGGAACCACCAGAGTTCTGATGGCCTTAGAGACATCAAGAGGGAGGGATGAGTAGCCCTTGTGAGTAGCGGAAACAACCGAGTTGTCAGCCAAACGGACCGGAGTGGAGGTGTCCTTGAGATGAGTGACGTCCTTCAAGTATGGAGTCATGCTCATTGAGCACCCGGAGTCAATGTTTGCATTGACCAAGGCCTGAAGAACCAACACAGAATCCGGAACCTCGGAAGCAGTACCAGCGTACGCTGAACCGGAGAAATCCAACCCGTTGGAGGAGTCACTTCCCAGTTCTACAACTGAGGTGAGTCCGGCTTTGGCTGCAGGCTTGGGGTTTTGACGGCCACAACCCAAAGTGGAGCAGCGGTCTTGGCGGTTCCTGGATGAACTGTTGTGGGAATCAGAACGTCGACCTTGTTTGTTGTTAGAACAACGACCTTGTTGATGATCTTCCAAAACGCGCGCAGCGTTCTCACAGGCCAAAAGTTTATGGCCTCTGATACGACAGAACGAACAATAGAGAGAGTCATTGAAAGGGGGTCAAGTTTTGCCTCCCGGGGTGGATTTAGCCTTGGCAGCAGCGACCGAGATATCGCCCTCACCACGAGCCTTGTGACGGAGAGATTCCGCCTTGAGAGCAGCCACAATTCGAGCCGAGGTGACGTTATCCTTGTTCATCATGGCCGAGACACAGTGAAGCCAGTCGACCGGGAGAGAACCTAAGAGAGCGGCCGCGTGGATGTTGTCAACCGTGAGTGGCCTTTCTGCGGTGAACAGGGAGTTGAGCCGCTCAGCGCACACTGCCATCTCCTTGATGTGAGATTCAACATCGTCACCAGATAAGCGGAGAAGAACCAGTTTGCGGAGCCAATAGATATGACCTCCGGCGGTGGAGTCTAGATGAGCCTCTCGAAGGGCATCCCACATCCCCTTCGCATCGTCAGGGAAGGCTTGGATGAAGCGGAGATTATCTTGATGGATGGTTTGGACGATGAACGAGCAAACATCGGCATTGTCCTTGGACCATCAAGCAGGACGTTCCTCGGGTTTTACTTCTTTGAGGAGATAACCGAGGCCAATGGAGTTTAGATGAACTGTGAGGACGAAACTCCATTTGAGGTAGTTGGAGTCAGCCTCCGGGGCCTGAAGCTGAGGGATCACGGTGACCCTGAGAGAAGAGGTGTCCGACTGGTTGAGGCCGATTTGTGGAGGTGGTTCTGCCATGGAGGCAAAGTTTGTTGCAGAATTTTGGAACAAAGATGGAGTTGATCCTTGAGGGTGTACACACACTGAAACGCTGAGCTTTTTCTTGTTTTTCGAGAGGTTGCACTGGTTTAAGTGCAGCTGGGAATCATAACCTGATGAAATGAAAAAAGACTGAAGCAGCAGACAGGAGTGAGTCGAGTGTGTTGGAAAGGATGATTTTATTTCATATAAAGAAAAAGAAAAGAGAAAAGAGAAGTGAGATGAAACTGACCTGAAGCAGCAGACAGGAGTGAGTCAAGTGTGTTGGAAAGGATGAGGAAAGTCTTTCCAACGTCTGCTACTCCAGGTTATGTAGTCGAGCAAGAACAGAGAAAAACCGTGACAGACATGTGACATGAGACAAAAGATGGAAAATGAAGATCGAAGCAGACAACATGATGAGCCAACCGCAACAATACAGTTTCCTCAACAAAAGGCTGGTACCCTGAGAAAATTATGTGCCTTCAGACTGCAGTTCCAGGATTCAACTAAAATAATTTTGGCCTCAAAAATCTCACTTTCCATTTTTATGTCAAGAATGTTGCCTCTGTCAGCAATACTGGATTCCTGAACTTTGATTAATTGCACAATATGATCCTTGTATAAACCACACATCTTATCTCAATTTAATTCAATTTCACGCTTTGGATTACAGAAATCCACACAAAACTTCAGAGACAGATCAACACAAAATGTCAGAGACCAAAAGTTTCATAAAACCGTACAGCCTGAGAGTATCTTATTGGAGACGAGTGCGTGGGGCTTGGCGGCGTGGCAGGCCTGGTCGACCTGGCACATGGTGTTGTGGCGACGGACGGTAATCCCATTAGATAACCCATTCCTGTTCGCTGAGGATGAGGTTATCCATGTTGTTTGAGAAGCCACCGTAGTCTGGAGAGCGTCCTGCAGGGACAAGGGGTCCCTATGAGACCCTCTGTTCAAGATGCTAATTAGTTAAGCTAGCATGAGTTTGGTATTTGAATACATATTATCTGCTTAAGTGTGCCATGATTGATGATTGGTGAAGTCACCAAATATGAGTGACTTGTAAGGAGCAAAGCATCAGCAAATCTATTGAGAAAGCAAGGAAACAGCCACCGTCAAAATCAGTCAGTGAAAAAGTGCACTAAGGCTTCTGGTAAGCGTCCATTTGATAGGAGAGTATCTACACACTCTTCTGGGACACCCAGCTGGAACATCAAATAATCTCCAACCCATTTTCTGGTCTGGAAAACTTCAGGCAGTTTGTGCAAAAGGTCAATCTCTGTCATGACGGCGAGGAGGAAGCAGAGCTGGGAGAAGAACAGGCCATCGACGTAGTGGGTGATGGCCGAGAAGATGGTGAAACTGAGGCCGTAGATGAGCACAAGGCCAACAACAAAGAAGCCGAGTGTTGTGACTGAAGAGAAAAACCCTCGACGTGTCATTGCTCCCGCACTCCACCTCTTGACTCCCCTGGCACTCCAGGTTTGGAGTTTGCACACCCCTCAACACCCCCCCTCAAACTCCACACCTAAGACTAAATACATGATGAGTAAGAAAGAGGAAATAAAAGTATAACAAGAGGTGGTCATAGATAGAGAAACAAGGATATGGATCTTTTTTTTTTTTTTTTTTTTTTGAAGAGAAACTATGGAGAAATGGATAAGCAATCAGAAAAACATGGAAAAGAATATGAAAGAATATGTTGATGATGGAAGAAAGGGAATGGAAAAGAAGTTAGGAAACAGGGACTTGAGAAATGAGATCTTGATGTTGATGAGCGCCTAAGACTTTTGTGAGGAAGTCTGCCAGGTTTTGTTTGGTTGATCTTGTGTTGTGATCGGATTGTGTCGTTGGTGAAAAAGAAATTTCTTTCAATGCTTTTGAAACTTGATCTTGAACCATTATCGTCCGCTACAAGAACAGCGGCCTTGTTATCACAAAGTAGTTTGCATTTGGCATTTGGAACTATTGATTGAAGTATGTGAAGGATGAATAACTTGAACTTTACCGCGCCGCCTAACGCAATGAACTCTGCGCCGTAAGTCGACTTTGCGACAGTCTTCTGTCTCCTGGATCCCCAGGCAATGGGACAGCCAAACAGTTTGATGATAAATCCTGAGGTGGATCGTTGAAATTCTCCTCCCCAACTAGCGTCTGTCCATGTCGTGAGTATTGTATCGTCGGGTTTGAAGATCAGTTTTTTGTTCCTTGTTGTCTTGATGTATTGCATCAGGTGATGCAATGCGTCCCAGTGTGTGTTGTTTGGTTTTGAGCTGAAACGTGCCAGGTAGTTAACAGAGTACGAGATATCCGGACGGGTACCCAGCGCAAGATAATTGAGGTACCCGATATAAGATTGGAAGTCGGTCGAATTGATGGACTCCGATTCTGATGACACAAGATCTGATGAAATCATTGGTGTCGTGGTGGTGTAATGACGAAAGTTGAATTGTTGATCATATTTCATCAAGACTTGATCCGTCAATAACGGTTGGGACAATGTCAATTTGTCGTCTGACGTTTCAATTTTTAATCCAACTATCTTGTCGGGTTTGTCGAACCATTTTACTCAAAGTGATTTTTCCAGATTCTCACGTAGTATTTGGACATGAGCAGCGGAGTTACTGAAGACAATTCCATCATCAACGTGGATCCATACAATGACTATGTGGCCGCCATTCTGGAATTTATAAAGACATTCTTCTACCTCGTCGCAAGTGAATTCCCATCGTTCTAGAAGTGATTTGAAATGTTTCCACCAGCAGCGGCTGGCTTGCCGGGTGCCGTATAAAGCTTTCTTGAGTCTCAGGACCTTCCCTTTCAAGTGAGGGAACAGTTCTACCGGGGGATCAACGTAGATGAGCTCATCAATTGGACTGTGTACGAAAGCTCCTGTGATGTCGAAAGCGTTAATGGACCATTTGAACTTGATAGCCAATGCAAACAGAAGGCGGAGCGAGGATAGCGAGGCCGTTGGTGCAAATGTGGACTTGACGTCGCGACCCAGACGTTGTTTAAATCCACGAACTACAAAACGGGCCTTGGGTTTCTCAATTTTTCCATCTGAATTACGTTTCAAATCAAAAACAAACCTAGTGCTGATCGAATATTTCTCGGCACGATCCTCCACCTCCCACGTATCAATGTCCTCGAGTTGTCTCCATTCCGCCAGGCATGCGTTGCGCCAGTATTCGGCTCTGGGCGATGATAATGCTTGTTTGAGGTTATTGGGGATCTCCATATCATGGCTGGTCGGGATTTTCTCGATCATGGTATCTTGATCTTCACAAATCTTCTCTGTTGGGACTTGGCCAAGAATAAGGGCTGACCGAATGTGTTGGTGCGAGATAGGATTGGAAACCAACGGTTTGCCCTGGAAGTCAAGGAATGTAGCACATTCCGAGACGTACGTTTTTGATGTTGATGGATTCCAAAATATCCAGCCTCGGCCATCCGATTGATAGCCAATGAGATGACCGATACAACCTCGAACGTCGAGCTTCCGTCGTTTTTCTTTTGGAATATGAACTGAAGCAAGTGTCCCAAATGGAAAAATTGATGAAGGATGTGGGTCCTTGTCAGACCAGAGTTTCAGTGGAGTCAAATCTTTTATTCTTGAGTTGGGTATTCGATTTGCGATCCAGCATGCGCATGTATATGCATAAGACCAGAGGTTTTGAGGGAGTTTAGACTGAAGGAGCATTGTCCGGGCCATGTCGCCCAGAGTTCTGTTCAGACGTTCCGCCTCACCGTTTTGTTTGGGGGTGTACAGAGATGAAAAGATGATTTGAGTGCCGAGTTCCGATGCAGCTGAAGACAAGTTTATTGAGTGGTATTCCTGAGCATTGTCGCATCGTAAAAATTTTGGTGCCAAACCAAATCGTTTCCTCAATGTTCGGATGAGAGAAATAAGATGTGGGACAACTTCAGCCTTGGTCTTCATTGGAATGGCGAAGGAATAGGTGGTGTGATGATCTCGAGCGGTGAGGATATAGCGGTTTCCGTGGATGTCCGGATCTAAAGGTCCCAGAACGTCAGAGACCAGGAGAGCAAGCTTGGAATCCCGGGGGATTATTTCCGGAATTTTTGCTCGACGGCTCTCGCTTTTGGATGTCCGACAGGATTCACATACAAATGGTGACCAAGACTTGAGATTGAAGGAAGGGACATATAGCTTGAGAAATGATTTTACAACATCATCTGAGACGTGTCCGAGTTTACAGTGCCAGTAATATGACTCGGAGAGTGGTTCTTGAGGAGTGTGGGGAGTCGAATGGGATTGGTCTTGATTAATGGTATATTGTGATCAAGTCACCGCCTGCACTGTTGGAGATGTCGCAATTATAGAGCCAATGGTCCAGGTTCTGTTTTGGTAAGGGGCAAATATAATACATGAGGGCGAATGAAGAAAAAGATCGTTGTTTTGAGAGAAAGATGGGATGAAACCGGAATCGAGAAGCTGTCCCAAGCTAAGAATGGTTCCCGTCATTTTCCGGCTGTAAAGGACTGCCGGAATCTCCCAGGTCCCATCTCCACTCGATATTCGCAGGTTCCCCCTATGAGTCGCAATCATCAATGCATCATTTGAAGCCAGATTTAGCTTCAATTCTTGTTTGAGCGGGATCATGGAAGAAAAATAAAGGAAAGATCCGCTCACGTGAGTGGTCGCCCCAGAGTCCACAACAGCGCCATCAACCCCCGCCCCTCCGTTTGTTGGTCCGGTGATTGATCAAATGTTCGCCAAAGATTGGGGTGCAGGTGGTTGGGCATAACCGGAAGCGGGGAGACCAGATGGGATTGGCGGCGGGAGGTGTGCATCCTCACGTAACACTGGGCAGTTTGAGCGCCAGTGTCCCTCGCCGCCACAATAACCGCACGAGTTGTTCCGTGCCAATAGATGCGGAGGAGGAGCAGGATTACCGCGGCAAATATTGCTGATTGCCGCAATAACGTCGTCACCTGTCGGCATCTTCCGTTGATTTGGCGGAGCTTGATTGTTGTTTGGTCGAGTCAGGGGATTTTGTGAAGGTCTATTTGATCCTGATGGTAGGTGTCGGTTGATCTGGTTCCCTCGTGAAATTGGTGGCTGCAGAGCTTGATAAGTGCGGAAGATGGTACCCTGCGCCGAGCCCTGGGTATCAAAACGGGCTGCCTCCCCGTACGTCGAGTTTATTATTGTTTGTACCTCGCAAGCGGTAGCATCTGTTTTGTTGCCAAGTTGAAGAGAGATTGTTTGATAGAATTGAGAGCGCGTCATCGTTGTTGGTGCTGGGATGATAATCTGGACAAAAAGTGACTCAAGGACTGGGCTCAGCGTGACTCCAACCTTCTTAAGATCAGAGAAGAGTTGGAAGAGATTGTTGAATCTTGTCTGGAGTTGCGCAAGGTCGGCCGGGGGATCAGCAGCCTTGAGTTCAAAAACTTTGTTGAGCAGATCGATCTGGCGAAATCGAAGGGAACCTTGGAAGTTTGTCTGAATTGCTTCAAAGGCCTCGATAGCGTTTGCTGCCGAATCCGCCATTGAAGAAAGTTCATCGTGTACAGTAACTTGGATTAAAAATAACAAAGAAGCAGATTCCTGTGCGGTTAGAACCGGGCAAGTATCAAAAAAATTTGTATGTCCAAGTGTTAAACAAATGGTCCGATTCAGGGCTCTTTTCCATTGATTAAAATTCGAACCGTCTGCCAGGAGCATTTCAATTGAATCTTTGTACTTGATCGGTTCTGATAAGAATTTTGCGCGGGGCGTGATCTCAATGGCTCCCGAATTCGAAGAAGACATTGTAGAAAATGAGGCTTGGAAATTGGATAGTTTGAGTTGGTAAAATAAGACGGATAAATCGTCTAGGGTCAAGCTTTGATCTGTAGGTACCCGGGTCCGGACGAGTAGAGGTTTAAAAAGGTGATTTGGTATGTACGGAAAATTGCCGTTGATTTGACTTTCGAGTTTGAACACGGAGGATGAATGCGTTTCAGAAGAGATAGGGTCCTTGTTTCGCTGTACTTGGGTAGCCGCTGGAGTGTCCAATTCCGGCAGGGGAGACGGTGGTAGTGGAGGAAGAGCAAGTAGAGCTTTGTAGGCTTTCGTCTGCTTTGGCCTTTTTGCTCGAGTTGGAGGGGGTAGAGGTCCTTGAAGTTCAGTTTTGTCTTGACGAGTGTTTACCATTCAACGATCCAGTATCCAAAGAGTGGATCTGATAGGCTAGTGACAGTGCGAGGAGTCAACTCTTAATCTGTTGTGACTGAAGAGAAAAACCCTTGACGTGTCATTGCTCCCGCACTCCACCTCTTGACTCCCCTGGCACTCCAGGTTTGGAGTTTGCACACCCCTCAACACCGAGGCTGAAGAGGATGTTGCCAATTGGCCAGCGGTCATTGAGGGTGCGGACGACAAGCAAGAGCTGGAGGATCACGTAGATGGCTACGCAGGCCCCGTTGAAGATGTACATGATGATCCACAGCATTGTTGGCTGGGAGGGCAAGAAGGAGGCCAGCGAGTTGAACGTTGCTATCACGACAAAAAACGTCAGACTGAACACCGCCAAACAGCTCCCTTGTAGCAACTGTCTCATCCATTCACAGATTCAAGGTCAAAATTTCAGTCTCGTGCTTTGGCTGCTCTCTCTCTATTGGGAGACCACTGACCCATAAGCTTAGGGGTGTGCAGTCTTTGGCAAATTGGAAGCCGACGAAACTGTTGACTGGCAGACACCAGGAGGTAGCCAAGAGCATGCTGGTCTCAAATGCGGCAAAAAACTGGGGGAAAACAAGGTCAGTTATTTTTTTGCCACAGGTTTGGGTGAAAGCGGGGGGAGGAGACAAACAGGGTAGATTTGAGATCTAGAGGGAATGAGTCTGCTGTTGAGGAAGAATTAGGAGAGGGTGACGACGGCATAGAAGTAGAAGAAGTGGATGATTTCCTTCCGGCCGACGGCGGTATATTTGGAGCAGATGTGGAGGATCATAGGTGGTCTTGAGGGCTTGCTGCGAGGGCCAAGGTGAGGCTTGAAGGGTCTGGCCGGCTCAGGGGAAATGAGCAAAGGGTTAGACTGTATTGATTGGGTTGCACGTAAGTCAATGGGGAGGGCGTGTTTGAGGGGTCGGAGCCATGGTTACGAGATGTGGATTGTTGTTGGTTGGTCGGGCGACAATGTTCAGAGAACGCCCGCGGCAAGAGTTTTAGTGGTGTATGGTCGTGGCTTGAGGTCTGCATTGTTGTTGGGTGGATGTTTTGGGAGTAATGGGCAAGGAGGAGGGATTATAAAAGGAGAGGTGGGCTCGGTGTGATTTTCCTCAGGCGACCCACAAGCTGTAATTCCAGCCAGGGGCGTCTCACCCCCATCCGCTGTTGCATTTGCGCAGTCTGGCAGGGGATATTTGTGGGCCCCCCTTGTGCTTTAGGGCTGGGGTTCTTCCTCCCAAGGCTTTTTAACCCTGCTAGACAGGGATGGGTGTTGGGCCACGGTGCATCAGCTTGCTGCGCTAGGTGGCTGGGTGCAGGCGCTTTTGGGTTTTTTTCTGCAGACTCTGTTGTTGTTATTAGGCTGGTTTGGTGCAAAACCTTGGCCTTTTGTCAGGCTTTTTTGTATGAGGGAAAACCTCTGATTTTTTTTTTGTTTTAGCTTATTGTAGGGGAAACCCTTGAATTTTATTTCTACAAATCTGAGACTTTAATATACTTGTATTATATGAATTTTTCCCTATTTTTGATGTGTTTGTAAGCGGATTAGTCTTACCACACCGGTCATGCATGTGGTCTGGCAAAACCAGGCATCCAGTCGCGGATTCTGCTAATTCCGTGACTTGACTTTGGGAGAATCACTCCTCTGCCAAAAACATAAATCATATGACTGTATCCATTAGAAGGTCTATTTTTTTATGTAATCAACCACCCTCACCCGGATCATGCATGTGGTCAGGCAAAACCAGGCATCCAGTAGTGGATTCTGCTAATTCCGCGATTGGACTTTGGCAGAATCACTCCTCCGCCAAAAACATAAATCATGTGTCTAGCTTAGGGATGGGCCCTGGTACCCGTTGGTGGGTACTAGGCACCCATTGGTGGGTACCTGCTGACATGTCCTAGTACCCGCCAGCGGGTGCCGGGTGCGGGTGCGGGTATCTGGTTTTGCCAAAAAAAAAGCGGTGGGTACCCACCCGGGTACCTGCCCATTTCTGCCACTGGGCGGGGGAACCAATTGGGGACCCGTGGTTGTTGCGCAACAACCAAGTATATGCATTTTTCCTGTGACATATATGTACATATCCTGTGAAACCACACTTGGTACCAGGTCCTGGCCCCACCAACCAATATACTCAGTACCCTCCTCAGCACAAATCTGATATGGTCATGGCGCCCAAAAGCAAGAAGCGCTGCAAATCATCTCCACAAACCTCTGACCCCAGTAGCTCTCCTAATTCTAAAAGAGTCGCTAGAAGAAAGAAACCGACTGTGTCCGATCTCACTGAACATTCAGACCAAGAACAGCAACTGACATACCATGATAGCACGACTCCCGCAAGTACTCAAGAGTCAACAACTCATCAAATTTCCGATGATAAAGAGCTCAGTTAATACCTTGCAAGCTCCACCTTTAATCTTTATTGCTAAACAAGTGAAAAACTGACAAATTTTTTCATTTTCCAGATTGGGCACGTAAATTGCACAGCAATTCCAACAGTTCAGCCTATGCGTACTATGACCCGCCCATGCTTTCTGACCAACTCGACAAACACAGGCGCAGGATGATTGCATTCTTGTGTAAGAGGTGGGTAGTTTCTTTTCTGGAATTCTTTCCAATTACTTCCACTCATCACTTCTCATGTCGTAAACTGCAGCTCTGGCTCAAAAATCCACCGCCCTACATACAATACGTCTCCGACTAACCCCTCAAAGCATGTTGCTGGTTGCCTCAAGAAGCAACAAGCAGTGAATGATAATTTCAAACTTGCTGCACTTGGTTTATCTGGAACCGGTGATATAGATCCGCAAGAGGTAAGTCAATCCAATCGCTTCTTTCTCATCTCACTCAATAAGGACTGAATGGTTTATTGATTAGGTCCCCCAGCTCTGTGCAATCTGGTGCGCTGAAACTGCTCGACTTTTCATAGCTCTTGGCAAGGGCGCACATTGAAACATTCTGCATCCGATTGTCCTGAGAAATTTACCTACACGAAAGACGGTGTCCCATGACATATTCAGGCTTTATACGTTGGTACAGGAGTCTCTCATTGAATCATTCAAAGTTTGTTCTTTTTTTCTTTTTTATGTTGCTGATTTTTACTAATTTTTATGTTTTTACTTATTGCTAGAGTCATCAAGGCGCCATGTACTTAGGCCTTGATGCCTGGCAGTCCCCTAATGGGTTTGATATCCTAGGAACCGTAATATATTGCTTGGTTCAACAAGAAAATGGGGACTTTGAATTGGAGTCAATGCCTCTTGACTTTGTTAGGTTAAAAGACAGACACACAGGTGCCTATTTGGCTGACACCGTCCGGATAATTGTTGAAAAATTTGGTTTAAAAAACAAGGTAAGCATGTCAGAGTTACTATCTTCATCTATTACTGGGATTAATCGCTTTTTTTCTTGCAGGTCTGTGGTATAGTCACCGATAACGCCACAATTAATCAAACAATGGTGAATGAAATCAAGAAGTTCAAGTGGGCTCGATTCCACGGCGAGACCAAATGGGTTCGATTTTTTCGCGCATATCTTGAATTTGATTGTTCAAGTCATTTTGCGCCCTTTTGGAAGCCACAAGAAGAAAAACAGTGGGCAGGACAACTTTGACAAGAGCATGGACTTGGATGAATCCGACCAAGATGATGAAGAGGACACAGAACACCAGATTGAGTTGTATGTATGTTCTTCTCTTTTTGCAGGTGAACTCTGCTGATTTTTTGCTAACCATACACAGGTAACTACAACGAAGGTACCCATTTGAACAATGAAGACTCCGATGAAGACTTATCCAATGATCCAATCAACTCTGGGTGTATTATGAATCCCATTGATGATCAAGAACTCAAACTTGAAACTGGCGACATCAATGATTTGAGCAACAAAGACAATGATGATGTATACACTTCCCAATCATGCAAGGAGAGCTTGGCAAAGGTATTCTGTTATTTCCTGTTTTCAAAATTCCAGAAAATTACTGATATGTATTGCTAGTTCCGAGTGATTTTGCGAAAGCTGAACAAGTCGCCAAACTCCAAGGCGCTCTTTGTGGAGATCTGTCAAGAGAAGGAATGTTTGACACCACACAATGTTGAGCGGGAAGTCAGGACCAGGTGCAACTCTCCAGTATCAAATGATGCTCGGCGGCGATGTGAGTAGTTATTTTCCCACTCAATCCAAACATACTAACATTTTGGTATGCAGTCTTGAGTGGCAGAAGGATAAGCGACACAGCACTGATTGAGCTTATCACATCAACCAAATTTATCTCAACTTGGCACGCAACCTTGTCAGCATACTAGAACCCTTCTATGAAATAACCCTTATGGTCTCAACTCGTGGCGGGGCGCAAATATCACAAGTGGTTGTCTTCATCAACCAAATCACCAGTCACTTATTGAGCATCATTTCTGATCAGCGTGATGTATACCCCGCGGCCTTGAGGAATGCTTGCCGTGCAGGCCTTTGTCTGACAAACAAATACTATACCCTTACGGATTGCTCACCGCTGTACCGGGTTGCTATGAGTAAGTTTTATTATAAATTAACCTTTGACATAAAAACTGATAAACACAACTTACTTTGTAATTCCCAAGTTCTGCACCCATCTTTTAAAGATGAATATTTCAAACTGGCAAAGTGAGAACCCAACGTGGTAGACAGAAAAGTGAAAAATCAAAAGTTTTTCTCATACATATATTTACTTGTAATACGCATCAAGATACCATCAAACAGACCTCAGAAATGGTTTCTACGGCCAATTTTACTCCTAGTCACCACTGGAAGCATCACCTGAACCCCACTGGATTGGAACCTACACTTCTTTGTACACTGGACACCCATCACACGTTCAACATGCCCAGTCACCAGCCTGTCACAAGCCTCAAGTCAAGGATCACAGCATTATGCTTATACACATCACAGGATACAAACATACATCTCCCCATCAGACTACAGTCATTACGTATTATCAAGTACTCTTCTATTTACATATTATGATGTCATTGCACACTGACTCTGCAGCCTCAGACTTCATTTATGCACCCCCTGCATCCACCTGTCAACTCATGCAGTCTACTGTCACTTTACGCAGCCTTCATGCGGCCCTACTGCATTCTTCTGACATCATTTATGTACCCTTGACATATTATGACATCATCTGTATCTACTCCCACCAGCTAAAATCCCTCACACTGTTGTCTAGATTAGTTGAAACCCTAACCCACAAGCCCCTCTGGGGCTCCACTTTTGTCTATATAAGGAGCTCTCTCCTCCCCAGTTTTCAGCTCCTCAGCTCAGTACTCACCAGTTATTTACATACCACCCTTCACACTTACCATCACCACCACACATCATTACATCCCGTATATTTGCAAATAACTACTGAACTCACTCTCAAAAATCTCACATACATGTCATTGAACAACTTCATCTGGAATTAGACCAGACCTATCACTTGAATAAAACCTGCCAAGCATAGCTTGGTGGGTCTTGATGACTGATAGCATAGAAGGGCAGAGTTTGCACCTCCATCATCCCCTTCTCCATTCAGCAAAAGGGTTTCACAACCACTTTTGATTCTTACACAAAGTGGATTTCTGAGGCCGTGCAACTTGCCAGAGACATTTGGGAAAGTCAGTACAAACCTCTAACTCAGCCACCTCCAAGTAGACCCGATCCCCGCCCAAAGGTGAGTGAAACCGAAGCAACTTTCTTTGATCATTTCAATCTTATTGTTATTCTAGCCTGCTAATATCTTGCTAATATCTGCACGCCAGCCTCAGACAGGTGTTCTTTCCCGGCTGAGTGGTGCTTCTGAAGCACGCACAGGCACTGCATTGAGCAATCCACTCACTATGTGGCTTGCTGGAGGGTTAAATTTGGATGATGAAGGGCAGCAGGTGAACCCTCTAAAGTGGTGGATTGCCCAAGGGCGTGCGGGAAATAATCATGGAGGCCTGCTCCAGATGGCACTGGATGTCCTCAGTTGTCCAGGTATGTTTTTTTCTCTATCTTATATTTTTGAAACAACCATCTGACAACTTGTGTATGAAACAGCAACTACGGTGGACAACAAGCGATCATTCAACTTCGGTCGGGATTATGTTTCAGTGAGGCATCACCGCCTCAGTGACTCCTCTCTCACTTGAGGAATGGCAGTTTCTTTCTACTCGAAAAACAGTAAGATACAAACTGGCATGTTGCGTACATGGAAGATGGAACAGAGGAGAAAAGAGATACAAAAAGGCAAGGGAAAAGGTAAGAAGAATGAGGAGATTGTTGAGGTAGATAGCTCTTAAATTGGTTAGTAATAAATACTCAGGAGCATTTTCTTGCCAGCAAAAAAGGATAAAACAACAGTTACCCGCCGCCTGAACCCGGGTACCTGCAAACCAGTACCCGGGTACATGCTTTGACCCGCTTTAGTGGGTGCAGGTGCGGGTGCGGGTATCTAACTTGGGTTATAATTTAGGGTAGTACCCGCACATGTGGCGGGTACCCAGGTACAAAGGCCCATCCCTAGTCTAGCCCCACAAAAATTTCTATTTTTTTAAGTAATCAACCACCTTCACCCCGGTCATGCATGTGGTCCGGCAAAGCCAGGCATCCAGTCGCGGATTCTGCTAATTCCGCGACTGGAATTTGGCAGAGTCACTCCTCCACCAAAAACATAAATCATATGACTGGATCCATAAAAATTTCTATTTTTTTTTATGTAATCAACCACCCTCACCCCGGTCATTGGTCTGGCAACACCAGGCATCCAGTCGCGGATTCTGCTAATTCCGCGACTGGACTTTGGCAGAATCACTCCTCCACCAAAAACATAAATCATATGACTGGATCCATAAAAATGTCTTTTTTTTATGTAATCAACCACCCTCACCCCGGTCATGCATGTGGTCCGGCAAAACCAGCCATCCAGTTGCGGATTCCGCTAATTCCGCAACTGGACTTTGGCAGAGTCACTCCTCCGCCAAAAACATAAATCATGTGTCTAGCTCCATAGAAATGTCTATGTTTTTATGTAATCAACCACCCTCACCCCGTTCATTCATGAGGTCCGGCAAAACCAGGCATCCAGTTGTGGATTCTGCTAATTCCGCGACTGGACTTTGGCAGAGTCACTCCTCCGCCAAAAACATAAATCATATGACTGGATCCATAAAAATATCTATTTTTTTATGTACTCAACCGTCCTCACCCGAGTCATGCATGTGGTCCGGCAAAACCAGGCATTCAGTCGCGGATTCTACTAATTCTGCGACTGGAGTTTGTGAGAATCACTACTCCACCAAAAACATAAATCCTGTGTCTAGTTTTAGACTTCCAGTTACTGGGGTCACACTTCTGATTACCTGTGTAACACCTTTGGTTACCTGGGTAACCACTTTGGTTAGCCAGGTAACACCTTTGGTTACCTGGGTAACAACTTTGGTTACTGGGGTAACACCTGTCGTTACCTGGGTAGCACCTTTAGTTACCTGGGTGAAACCTTTGGTTACCTGGGTAACGCTTGTCTTGCTTTTTTGTTACCTGGGTACTACTTTTGGTTACCTGGGTACCACTTTTGGTTACCTGGGTAACACTTTTGATTACCTCGAGGTAACACAATGACGATCTTCAGTTGTTTTGTGAAATCCTAATGTTATGGCTGGGGTACCCTGGGACGTTACCTCATTACCTCCCAGCCAAATGAGGTAACAGGTAACATGCCTGCGGTACCCAGGGATGGCAGGCTTGTACTAGGTGTCTAGAAAAGTTTGCAACATTATCTGGGAGTTGAATAACAATGCCCAAGCTAAGGCCAAACTTAAGGAGAGAGTCATTGTCTAAGTGAGATGAGCCAAAATTCTTGTAAGAGCTGAAACCATTTGGTTTTAGTATGTTGGTGAGATCTTCAACCTCAGTAGAGTCACACCCGATGAAGGCAACATAGTCACCAATCGTATGAGTTCGAAGTATGTCAGGCAAGAGGCAGCGAGGATTAGGCTTGGAGGTGTCAGCTGATTGAGGTGGCCTGTGTTCTTCAACTGCTTTTTCAAGCAGCACCGTCACCACAGTTGAAATGAACAACAGATTAGGGGGTTTTAAAATTGATCCAGGAAGCGTTCCAGGTCGGAGTTTCCAGGAAAAATGAGCGACCTGGAACGCTTCCTGTGGACCTGATCTCCTTCTTCCTATGCCATTCCAGGACATCCAGGAAAACAGGAAATCAGGAAATTAAAAGAGGACAAAAGAGGATAAATCCCACCTTTCTTCTCAAACCCTGGACCCCCGCCTTTTTTTCTGACACCCCTACATCATCTTTCCCACCACCGCACACTAGCTTCGAGCAAATTTTTGTACACCGCCCGCCATGCTAGAAAGTACCTCCCGCTCAACAGTGATATCAAGCAGTCAAGACTCAACCCAGAGGAGTCCCTCCCGGTCAACAGCCATATAAGGCAGTTGGCTGGGAGCAGTACCTCCCGGTTGACAACCACATACATACAAGAGTTGACCGGGAGGAGTCTCTCCCGGTCAACAGCCATAAAAGGCAGTTGACCGGGAGCAGTAACTCCCGGTCAACAGCCATATAAGGCAGTCGACCGGGAGCAGTACCTCCCGGTCAACAATAACATACATACAAGAGTCAACCGGGAGGAACCAGAAGGAGTCCCTCCCGGTTGACAGCCATATCGAGCAGTCATCCGGGAGGGACTGGAGCAGTAGTACAGTACCTCAGGGTCAACAGCCATATAAGGCAGTCGACCGGGAGCAGTACCTCCCGGTCAATAACCACATACATACAAGAGTCGACCGGGAGGAGTCCCTCCCGGCCAACAGCCATATCAGGCAGTCATCTGGGAGGGAATTCTCCCGGTCAACTGCCTTATATGGTTTTCAGCAGGGAAAGTCCCTCCCAGTCGACAACAATTAGAGCAGTCAGAATTGTTTCAGTTTGAGCCCATTTGAAACTTCTGATGAAAAAAAGAAAAAATGTGCAAGAAAGTCCGATGAGGTCAGATAAACTTGTGGTTGCGTGGGGGGAAGGAGCTGGTCCTTTGGGGACCCCAAAGGCATGGGACAAAACATGTTAAAACTGATAATCATTTCCAGGTCTTGTTTTTCTGGGTTCAAATGCAGGAAGTTCCTCTTTCTGGGGGTCTCAATGTAGAACCTCCAGGAATTATTTTTTGGCTGTGTTTTGGCTTTCCTGGAGTTTGGACCTGGAACGCTTCCTGGATCAATTTTGAAGCCCCCTATTGTGTGTTTGAGATCCTGCAGGTGGCGCCGGGGCCACAGGCTTCTTTGTGACGGTTCAGAATACAAGATTGGAAGGAGGGGATAAAAGCAAGACCCCAGTTTTTCTTGCAAGCTGAAAGGGAGATTTTATTTCAGATATGAGATGAACAATCAAGCAATGAAACAAGGACTCACCAACACATCTGCCCACTTGCGCACATTACCATCTGTCAAAGGGAGGTACTTTGAAACATTGGTCAGATGTGGATAGGCAGGATTGAAGCGGTCGTAATCTTTATTCATGCCGTATCTTGCGTAAATTTGGGACATGTAGAGCTCTTGATCTTGGATCACCAAACCCTTGTTGTCTGAATCATCATCCATTTCTTCATCATTGTTGTTATCAACGCCTGCCTGGTCACTTGAGCCTTCTTTACATTGAGTCGATGGTTCGTCTTTGCAATCAGGCTCTCGTGGTGGGCCTTGACTTTCTTCTTGTTTGGGTTTTCTTGACTCGGGAACACTCCCGCCCTTCGTGGAGTGGGTCTTGATGATATCAGCTCAATCCAACGGCGATAATCAGCTGGATTTGCAAGATTGATTGGATGAGACTTTGGATGAACTCGATGATTTGGGATAAACGCTTTCCATTCAATTGCTGGAATGCCTTTCTTGCCAGCTTTTGCAATTGTCTTATCAACACCGAAAAGAGCGGCATTACACGCTGACACAACATCCTTTTTGAACTCCTTGAAGGCAAGTTCATTTGGGTTGATCAGAAATGAGAGCTTAGGATTGTTTGATTTGGCTGGTTTCCAGGTCATCTCCTTCTTTTGGTTTTGCTGCTCCAAGTATAGCGCGTATGAGATATGGCATTCAAATGGAAACACCTGAAAAAAGAAAGGTTTGGTCAGCAATTGGTAAGAACATGTAGGAAGGAAAATGAAATGATCAACCTCAGTTGGAGCTGGGGTTGGCAATTGAGCTGGAGCCGAGGTTGAAAATTGAGAAATGACATTGTGAGGAAGAGGGGATTTGGGAGATTCAGAAGATTTTGAAGAGCTGTTTGAATGATCATCTTGACTGTGTCCTAATTGAGGGTTTCCTGGGGCGTGATGCAACGATTGGAGGTACATGCTGACCATACTTTGATTTGAGCCTAACAACATTATAATTTGAATTGAACTGGAGTAGAAGATTGTAGGTGAACACAGCTGCAGAAAGGGAAGAGTGTAGCGGTGCTTGGATGATGTGAATGAAGCAATGATTGGGAATCGGTCCAAAACATGAAATGATAAAAGACATCAGAAGTTAGAAAAGTGAAATTGGTAAAAACACTGGGCAGAAACTTTTGGCAAATACTGATTATTGGATTTGCAATTTTTTGATTTTTGTGATCTGTCCAAGGTTAGTTGCAAACCCAATATATGATCCTGTTTGCATATCAAAGGGACACATTGTAGATAGTCTAGCTAAAATCCCTCAGTTGTACTTTCTCACCAGCCAAATTCCCTCAAAGCTGCTCACCTGGAGCTAAATTCCCTCATCATTGTCTATATAAGGAGGCCTCTGCCTGCCAGTTGTTCCCTCCTCATGCCATCCGGAGTCTATATCCACTACTCACTTATCACAACTCATATTATCCTCTATCCCATATTACAGCCATCAGTTCATATCACCACTCAGTTCACATACCTTTCACACTTTATTTGAAATTTATATCACCACTCAGTTCTTATACCTTTCACCAGTAAGCAGTCCCCGGTTCCACTCCTGGTTAAGCTTAGCTCCCTCTCACCCTCATCACCCCTCACTTTCTGAACTTATATACCCCCAGGTCAAGGACCTAGGTTCAAACCCCACTCGATACATCAAGTCACCATACATCAGTAACACCATCAACCTTGGACATTGACAACAATCCTCTTATATATCTCATCTTTGAACATATCCTATCACAAAATAAATTGCCAAGCTTACCTTGGGGGTCTTGTTTTCTGATATACAGAAAGGCAGAGCCTGCACCTCATCCATTCCTTTTGCCATTCAGCAAAAGGGTCACACAACACCTTTTGAGTCTTACACCGGCCTTCTTTAGGGAAACATGCCAATTCAGATAGGCCTTTCACATCATTCTAACAGGGGTGTACATGTTTTTGATCTGCGGGAGGCCCAACCTGCAATTTGTAACAAACTTACAGACACACACATGAAAGTTACAAGCAAAGTGAAAACAATGAACAACTTCATGTGCATATAAATAACATGAATTGAACCCCAATAATTCATCTCAATTAACAAACAGTTCAAATTGAATTATGATTTGATTGTGACCATTGTGTCTTAGTGGTTTCAACTGTGTTCCAGTTGCATTCCAGTTGACTTCTGCATGACTTCTGGATGGTTTCTGCATGAATCCAGGATCACTTTAAGTTCATTTGTGGATTAGTTCCAGAGTTTTTCATTAATTCTTACCCTACTTTCATCAAAGGCATCCAGCACAGTTATGGAAAAAGGGTACAGTATGGCACTCTCTGGAGAGTGCGTCAAAATCTCCCCTGGTGAATGGTGTGACTTGAGAGGTAAGCCTCTCCTTTGTTAAGGTCTGTTCTGTGGAGAGGAAGATGGGGTCTGGGTTCTGCATCCAAGATGGTAGATTGCAGGATGAGGAAGAGGCTTGGATCTCCAGCCTCTCGAACCTTGAGTATGGTCCGTGACATGTACGTGTAGTCTATGTACATGTGAGTCTGCGCTGCGGAGCCCGTGCTACGGCTCATAACATTATCCCCCCTTTAATGCCCAAGCCGCCCCCTTTTCTGGTTGGTCAATGAGAAAAAAAAAAAAAATCCTCCTCTTTTGGCTCTGCATTCTGTCCCCGGGCAGCATTAAAAAACCCAGTGGGAAAAAGCTTGCCCTCTCACTTTCTTCTCCGCGTCCTCCGATGCCTGGCCGCCGCCTCCGGAAATTTCGAGTTAAACTCCGCCAATAGGTCTCCGCTGTTCTTCAAGTTCGCCTCTGGCTCCCAAGAATTTTCCGCCGGTCCAAATCCGCGCCAGCTGACAAGGTATTGAGTCGTCCGCCCTCTCCGCCGGCTGTCCAGTATTCCGTCAACCTCTCACTTATCTCCGCCTTGACTTTTACTGGCTCCGGGGTCTGCCGCTGTCGGTGGGCGATCTCGTCGGGCTTGTGTTTGCGGAGTACTGACACGTGGAAAACTGGGTGGACTCCCTGCATGGAAAGCGGAAGGGTCAGTTTGTAAGCGGAGGTTGAAATTCTGCTAGCTATTGGGAATGGTCCAAGCCAGCGGTGTTCCAATTTGGGGCTGGGGCGTGTTGTCGAAATATTGCGCCCATCTAGCCAAACCTTGTCTCCACTGTTCCATTCCGGTGTTTTCCGCACTCCGCGGTCAAACTGGCTTTTCATGGCCTCCTGCGCCGCTTCTAGACAGTGCTTCAGTTTGTCCTGTACCTCTGCAAGCTGGCGGAGTCGCTTCGCCACTGCCGGTACACACTGTCCCGCCGATGGAATTCCGCTGTACGATGGGTTGAAACCGTAATTTGCCTTGAATGGTGACACCCCTGTTGACGTGTGATCGTTGTTGTTGTAAGCAAATTCCGCCGTTGCCAGGAGCGGAGCCCAATCATCCTGTCGTTAGCTCACAAAATGGCGGAGATATTGCTCCACCGCTTTGTTTGTGATTTCCGACTGTCCGTCTGTCCTTGGATGGTACGCCGTAGATGGTTGGAGGCGGATGCCAAGTCTGTTGTCCAATTCCCGGGTGATTTGGGATACAAAAATGCTCCCTCGGTCGGAAACAATAGTCTTCGGAGTGCCGTGGAGTTTCCAAACGTGCTCTGCCATCAGGTCCGCTAACTGCTCCGCATTCATGGACTTCCTGCAGGGGATAAAATGTGCCATCTTTGTCAGACGGTCAACAACAGTCAGTATGCTGTCGTAGGAGCGGGATTCAGGTAGGTCTGTGATGAGGTCATAGCTGATGTCCGTCCACGGCCCCGCCGGAATTGGCAGCGGCTCCAGTGTCCCAAATGGCTGTTGCGTTGAGGCTTTAACTCTTTGACAAGAATCACATCCATCCACGTATTGGTTGACGAACTTCTTCTGGCCGTTCCACACAAAACTCCGTCGGACAAGGGCAAGGGTGCGGGATCGGCCTGGGTGGCCCGCCGCTTTGGTGTTGTGTCGGCTCTTCAGGATCTCGGTCCGCAGTGCTGGGTCCGCCGGTACCACTATCCGCCCTTTGTCGTACAAGATGCCATCAGTCTCCGTGTATCTGTTCCGGTTACCTGTGGGGGTTTTCAAGGATTCCATCCATCCGGTCAGTTGGGCATCGAGTGGGGTCAATTCTCTGATTCTTGCAATGATCTCCGCATCAGCCATTGCCAGTTCATTTTCCGCTCCGTGCTCCGCGTCTATCCCCAGTACGTCTACCTCAAACCAGTGCTCCGCCTCCGCCAAGTCAATTGATTCGTCCTTGAACCAGGATTCAAACTCCGATATCTCCGCAAAAGTCCGCTCCGTGATGTTATTGGGCTTCAGCAGCTGTCCAAAGGTCAGTTTTTCACCAGGGGCGGGGGCTAGGTCCGGTCTTCTTGATAGGGCATCGGGTTTGGTGGCTTGGCGGCCCGGGCGGAAGATGATTTCAAAATCAAAGCAACCCATGGTCTCCGCCCACCGCGCCTGTCTCCGAGTGAGCTCCTTGGTGGTCATGAAGCTTTCTAGGTTCCGGTGGTCCGTGTAAACAATGGCGGTCAGGCGGTGCGGGTTTCCTTCCAGGTACTGCCGCCACTCTTTGAAAGCGGCAACAATGGCCAATAGTTCCTTGTCAAAGATCTCGTAGTTCTTCTCCGCCTGCACCAATGATTGGGATAAGTAAGCGACGGGGTGGAGTTCTTTGTCTTTGTTGCAGACTTGAGACAAGACTGCTCCAAGCGCGAAGTCGGAGCAGTCACATTCCAGGATAAACGGCTTGTACGGGTCCGCAATCTTAAGTATTGGAGTGGAGGTGAAAGCGGTCTTTAGGCATTCAAAAGCGGAGTTACATTTGTCATCCCAGACAAAGGGGGTTGTTGCTTTGGTCAGGTCGTGTAGAGGTCTGGTCTTCCCCGAGAAGTGGTCAATGAACCGGCGGTAAAAGTTGGAGAATCCGATGAACCGCTGAAGTTCCGTAACGTTCCGCGGTGCGGGCCACTCTGTCAGCGCCTTCACCTTTGCGGCTTCCATTCTAATCCGGTTCCACGCAATTAAGAGTCCAAGATATTCCACCTCCGGTTTTGAAAATTCACATTTCTCCGGTTTCAGCCATAATTGATGCTTGCTCAGGGTCTCCAGGATTCTGTTGACCGCCGCCTTGTGATTGGAGCCTTTCTGTGTGTATACCATAATGTCATCCAGGTATGCGGTGGTGTCCTTTCCAATTTGTCCAAGGAGCATGTCCTGCATGAAGTATTGAAAGTATCCCAGCGCTCCTGTGGGTCCAAACGGCATGGTGAGCGGAGCGAATTGCCCTGCCTTGCAGATGAACGCTATCTTATCCTCATCTCCCTCTCACTACCAAGATGGATGAATTTGCGATGTCGTATATTGATCAAGATAGCGTATATTGATCAATTTTTTTTTTTTATTATTCCTCTTGATACCTTTGTCTGTTTTCCATGTCTCCTTGATACTATTCTATAATCTCTCTCCTTCTGCCTGTGTTAGCTTCAAGCCACAGGAATTTTTTTTTTTCTTTTGCCTGATAACATTCATAAATTTCTACTTACACCACTCAATTCTTCCTGAAAAAAAGACGTTGCAAGTTTTAGGATTAATCCAGGGTAGCTGAGGGGTCTCAAATTTTTTTCTTTTTTTTTTTTACTTCAACAATTGATGTTATCAGAAGTCTCCAAATCGACTTTTTTTCAAAAGAGGAAAAACATTGACCCCTGACCTCTCTCATGATACCATCCTGCACACATTTTTAATTTGGTTGGTTGAACTTGATCAAGATATTGCATATCATACTTGAAGTGCTACATGCATAGAAGGCCTTTTTGAAATTAGTTTACCATGGTTTAGCATATTTTTGTCAGGTTCTTTTTTTTATCCACTTTTGTTATCAACCACAGATTTATGAGGAATATTTCCACATAAAATTTCATCGGACAATTTTTCTGCATATAAAACCCAGAAATATTTTAAAATATAAGTTATTTGGGGTCGCATCAATTATGCAGCAGCAACAATGTGATCAGTTCCCAAATATCACTAATTTGGTAGTTTCTGGCCCTTTCTGCCACTATATCTCAACACAGCGTGGGAGTTCTTCCATGATATTGGTGTAAGGGTTGGGAGACCCTTCACTGTTTGGAGGCGGAGGGACAAGGCAGTGAGGCCTTGGAGCGGTTCTAGAAACAATCTTGGGGCTTTATTTCATAGAGCTAGCTCAGTGAGAGAGGGATCAGTCCGGGGTCTCTCTACATACAAGATGAATCATAGAAGAAGGAGAAGAAAGGGAGTGAGAAGCTTACCTAGCTCAGTGAGAGAGGGATCAGTCCGGGGTCTCTGCTGAGCTAGGTGGGGAGCGGGGAAGTTCAGACTATATAGCTAAGAGTGAAATATAAGCTGATGTAATCAAGGGTTAGTCCCGTGTAACCTTGTGAAACCCAAGGGAAGTGCAGGGCTTCACAATTGGTATCAAAATGATCAATAGCCCCCAAAGATTCATTTTGTACCTTAAATTACCACATAACCCAAATGTAGCAGCTACAATCTGATGAGTTTCCAAATGTCACTAATTTGGTAGTTTCTTGGTGTTGCTGCCACTATATCTCAACACAGCCTGGGAATTCTTCCACGATATTGCGATCCAAATTATTAATAGCCCTCAAGGATTCATTGTGTACCTTAAATGACCACAAAACCCCCTAATGTAGCCCCTACGATCTGATCAGTTGCCAAATATCACTGATTTGGTAGTTTCTTGGTGTTTCTGCCACTATATCTCAACACAGCCTGGGAGTTCTTCCTTGATATTGGTATCATAATGATCAATAGCCACCAAGGATTCATTGTGTACCTTAAATGACCACAAAACCTCCAAATGTAGCAGCTACAATCTGACCAGTTGCCAAATCTCACTAATTTGGTAGTTTCTTAGTGTTTCTGCCACTATATCTCAGCGCAGCATGGGAGTTCTTCCATGATATTGGTACCAAGATGATCAAATTCCCTCAAAGATTGATTGAGTACCTCCAATGAGCACAAAACCCCCAATTGTAGCAGGCACAATGTGATCAGTTGCCAAATATCACTGATTTGGTAGTTTCTTGGTGTTTCTGCCACTATATCTCAGCGCAGCATGGGGGTTCTTCCATGATATTGGTACCAAAATGATCAAATGCCCCTGAAAATTCATTGGGTACCTTGAATGACCACAAAACCACCAAACGTAGGAGCCACAATGTGATCAATTGCCAAATATCACTAATTTGGTAGTTTCTCGGTGTTTCTGCCACTATATCTCAGCGCAGCATGGGAGTTCTTCCATGATATTGGTACCAAAATTATCAAATGCCCCTGAAGATTCATTTTGTACCTTGAATGACCACAATACCCCCAAATGTAGCAGCCACACTGTGATCAGTTGCAAAATATCACTAATTTGGTAGTTCCTTGGTGTTTCTGCCACTATATCTCAGTGCAGCATGGGAGTTCTCCCATGATATTGGTACCAAAATGATCACATGCCCTCAAGAATTCATTGTGTACCTTGAATGACCACAAAACCCCCAAATGTAGCAGCCACAATGTGATCGGTTGCCAAATATCACGAATTTGGTAGTTTCTTGGTGTTTCTGCCACCATATCTCAGCACAGCATGGGAGTTCTTCCATGATATTGGTACCAAAATGATCAATTGCCCCTGAAGATTCATTGGGTACCTTGAATGACCACAAAACCCCCAAACGTAGCAGCCACAATGTGATCAATTGCCAAATATCACTAATTTGGTAGTTTCTCGGTGTTTCTGCCACTATATCTCAGCGCAGCATGGGAGTTCTTCCATGATATTGGTACCAAAATGATTAAATGGCCCTGAAGATTCATTGTGTCCCTTGGATGACCACAAAACCCCCAAATGTAGCAGCCACACTATGATCAGTTCCCAAATTAGTGATATTTGGCAAGCATTCACATTGTAGCTGCTACATTTGCGGGTTTTGTGGTCATTCAAGTTACACAATTCATCTTTGAGGGCATTTAATCATTTTGGTACCAATATCAGTGAATAATTCCCACGCTGCGCTGAGATATAGTGGCAGAAACACCAAGAAACTACCAAATTGGTGATATTTGGCAACTGATCACATTGTGGCTGCTACATATGGGGGTTTTGTGGTCATTCCAGGTACTCAATGAATCTTTGAGGAAATTTGATCATTTTTGATACCAATATTATGGAAGAACTCCTAAGCTGCGCTGAGATATAGTGGCAGAAACACCAAGAAACTACCAAATTAATGATATTTGGCAACTGATCACATGGTGGCTGCTACATTTGGGGGTTTTGTGGTCATTCAAGGTACACAATGAATCTTCAGGGGCATTTGATAATTTTGGTACCAATATCATGGAAGAACTCCCACGCTGGGCTGAGATATAGTGGCAGAAACACCAAGAAACTACCAAATTAGTGATATTTGGCAACTGATCACATGGTGGCTGCTACATTTGGGGGTTTTGTGGTCATTCAAGATACTCAAAGAATGTTTGAGGGCATGTGATCATTTTGGTACCAATATCATGGAAGAACTCCCATGCTGGCCTGAGATATAGTGGCAGACACACCAAGAAACTACCAAATTAGTGATATTTGGCAACTGATCACATTGTGGCTGCTACATTTGAGGGTTTTGTGTTCATTCAAGGTACACAATGAATTTTTCAGGGGCATTTGATAATTTTTGTACCAATATCATGGAAGAACTCCCAGGCTGCTTTGAGATATAGTGGCAGAAACACCAAGAAACTACCAAATTAGTGATATTTGGCAACTGATCAGGTTGTAGGGCTACATCAGGGAGTTTCATGGTAATTTAAGGTACACAATGAATCCTTGGGGACTATTGATCATTTCGAAACCAATATCATGGAAGAACTCCCAGGTTGTGTTGAGATATAGTGGCAGAAACACCAAGAACCTACCAATTTAGTGAGATTTGGCAACTGATGAGATTGTAGCTGCCACATTTGGGGGTTTTGTGGTCATTTAAGGTACACAATGGATCCTTGGGGGCTACTGAAAATTTTGATACCAATATCATGGAAGAACCCCCAGGCTGTGTTGAGATATAGTGCCAGAAACACCAAGAAACCACCAAATTAGTGATATTTGGCAACTGATCAGGTCGTAGGGGCTACATTAGGGAGTTTTGTGGTCATTTAAGGTACACAATGAATCCTTGGGGACTATTGATCATTTTGAAACCAATATCATGGAAGAACTCCTGGGCTGTGTTGAGATATAGTGGCAGAAACACCAACAAACTACCAAATTAGTGATATTTGGCAACTGATCACATTGTGGCTGCTACATTTGGGGGTTTTGTGGTCATCCAAGGTACACAATGAATCTATGGGGGCTTTTAAAAATTTTGGTACCAATTTCATGGAAAAATTCCCAGGCTGTGTTGAGATATAGTTGCAGAACTACCAAGAAACTAACAAAGTAGTGAGATTTGGCAACTGATCAGATTGCAGCTGCTGCATAATGGATGTGACCCCAAGAACATTATTTCTGGGTTTTATATTCAGAAAAATTGTCCAACAAAATTTTATGTGGAAATATTCCTCATTAATCTGTGGTTGATAACAAAAGTAGATAAAAAAAAGAACCTGACAAAAATATGCTAAACCATGGTAAACTAATTTCAAAAAGGCCTCCTATGCATGTAGCACTTCAAGTATGATATGCAATATCTTGAGCAAGTTCAACCAACCAAATTAAAAATGTGTGCAGGATGGTATCATGAGAGAGGTGAGGGGTCAATGTTTTTCCTTTTTTGAAAAAAAAGTCAATTTGTAGACTTCTGATAACAGATCAATTGTTGAAGTAAAAAAAAAAGAAAAAAAAAATGGAGACCCCTCAGCCATCCTGGATTAATCCTAAAACTTGCAATGTCTTTTTTTCAGGAAGAATTGAATGGTGTATGTAGAAATTTATGAATGTTATCAGGCAAAAAAAAAGATTCCTGTGGCTTGAAGCTAACACAAGGGGAAGGAGAGAGATTATAGAATGGTATTAAGGAGACATGGAAAACAGAAAAGGGTATCAAGAAGAATAATAAAAAAAAATTGATCAATATACGACATCGCAAATTCATCCATCTTGGTAGTGTCTGCCACTCAGAGGTTTCCGTAGGCGTTGCAGAGGTCCAGCTTTGTGAAGGTGTCGACGTCTAGCAGGCTGTCAACCAGCTCCATGGTCAGCGGAAGGGGGTAGCGGTTCTTCACTGTCAGTGCGTTGAGTTTTTGGTAGTCAAAACAGGGGCAAAGGTTTCCGTCCTTCTTTCCGGTGAATAGAAATGGGGCCGCCCATGGTGACGTGGTCCGTCAGATTGTTCCGCTGGCCAGTCCTTCCGCAATCAGTGTGTCGAGTGCCTGGTTCTCCACCGGTGAAAGCAGAATGATCTGGCTTGCTTGCGGTGTGGCTCCGGGGACTAGGTCAACACAGAAGTCATACTTTCTTCGTGGCGGTAGGCTCTTAGCGCTGGATTTCCGAAACATGTCAATGAATCAATGGTAGCACTGCGGTACAAGTTCCCCGACGGTCCGTGTTGCAATAGCGGCCTTTCCCGCCGCTGCTAGCCGGGCGGAGGTCGACCACAATGTCTTGGCGGCGCTAATCTCTGCAGTGTACAGTTCTAGGAGAGAAAGGGGATTGCCAGCTGCTTCGGAAAATGATTGCGGAGAAACTTTATTATACTCATATCGCGGGGGCGGTAAAATACACACCCCCTCGTCACAAATCCTAGCTTTCCCCATCATGGGCCCTTGGCCCTCTGTTGAGGATGTTTGCGGAGTGGACGATACCGCCAAAGCGGCAGAAAAATTGTCGGCGGGGTTGGCGGGGTTCCATTCCAGCTGCGGGGGGGCGGGATTCCAGTCGGTGTGCGGAGTACTATCTACGGGGAGAAAAAGCTTGCCAGCCGTTTCAGGGAGTATGGAAGAGGGTAGTCTATTGAACTCACATTGCGGGGGCGGTAAAACACACACCCCCTTGTCACGAATCCCAGCTTTCCCCATCATGGGCCCTTGGCCCTCTGTTGAGGATGTTTTTGGAGTGGATGAAGCTGCGGAGGCAGCTGCAATGT
The DNA here is from genome assembly GCF_026914185.1 of Puccinia triticina. Lineage (NCBI taxonomy): Eukaryota > Fungi > Basidiomycota > Pucciniomycetes > Pucciniales > Pucciniaceae > Puccinia > Puccinia triticina. The sequence goes on along the minus strand of NC_070564.1, from coordinate 7,676,644 downwards.
CGGAGTGGTCGGAGTGGAGTGTGCGGGTGGTCCAGTCAATTTGGTGTCCGTGTTTGCGGATCCATGGCATCCCAAGGATGCCGTCGTACGTGTCTTTCAGTCGGGTAATGATGAATTTTGAAGGGCGGGGTTCTTCATTCAGGGTCAGGTCAATCTCATATGCCGCTTAAGATGTGGATCCATCAAATCCCGACACTGTCTGCCTTGAGGCGGTGGCGTTGCGGAGTAATCCCGCCGCGGCGGCATAGGACTTGCTCAACACATCATGGGTCGCTCCGGAATCAATCAAAAAGGAGGCAGGGGGTAAGGGGTTCTGGGGTGTGGCTCTGGGAGTTGTGATGGTGTGAGAGATGAAACATCTGGGATCAATTTCATTTCTGGTTAAAGTTTGACTAGTACCAATACTACAAGACAACTCCGCCGCGCTCAGGAAAGGCACAACCTTCATTCCTGAGCGCCTCCATTTTTTGACGAGTCGGCCCGGCCTTTTCCGCCTTTTATCCGCTGGTCCGCCTCCGCCTATTGCGGCCATCCCTTCCACTAATTGTTGGATCTGATCCTCCATTGCTGCAATCCTGGCGCTTCCACGGCCTTTTCCCTTCTTGGTCAGACAGTTGGACAGTCGCGGGAGATGTGGCCCTGCGCTCCGCATTGGAAACAGAGTCCTTCCCGCATCATTCGGGCCTTCTCGGAGTCGGATAGTCGTCCGTTTAACGCCGATAGGTCCATGGCGTTGGGGTCAATCTTCTGTTTAGCCGGCGCTGTTCCGGCCTCCGCTCCGCTCATCGCCGTGTCAAGCTCCAGGGCCAAGGTAGCAACCTCATTAATGGTTGTGAATGTGGTGCGGGAAACAATGAGCGCCATCTGGATGTCCCGCTTCAGACCTTGGCAGTACTGGCTGAGGAGGGTGGGGATTTCCCATCCCGCTGCGGAGGCGTGCTGGATGAAGGTGTGAGTGTAGTCCGCCACACAACCGGTCTGCTTCAGCGCTTGGAGGGCTTGTTCCGCCTTTGCCTTCTTTTCCGGGTCAAAAAACATGCCCTGGAAGGCCGCCGTGAACTCCGCATAGGTCAGGGTGGGTGGTTCCACTGCTGCCTGGTCAAGGATGTAAGATTGCAGACAACTAAGATTGATTTTGATGTCAGAACAATTGTTTAAGCAAGTAATTACATAGAATCTGTTTTTGTCTTTTGACGAGTGTTGATTCAAGAAGTGAAATGAGTATTCACCTAAGAGCAGGCGAAATGGCCGTGCTTCTGAGTTATGAGATAAAAAAAAAGGAGATGATAGAGAAAGCTTGGACACGAAGTCAAGAGAGAGAGAACAAGATAGAAGTGATCGGCTGTGAACGCTAAGAAGTAGATTACTACGGAGACATTTGCATTGCGTTAGTTTTGTGCTCCTGCTTTCTAGTTTGCTACAAGGGATTGTGTATCTCTTGTGTTCCGCACACTTGTATCAACAGTGTTGAATTCCTTAGTGACGCAGTTGGCTATTCCTGCTAAGGCTGCTATGGGACAACATCTATGTTAGCTAAGTGCATCACTGCTTCCGGTAGGAGCAAAGATCTCTGTGCTTACTTGTTGGTCAAGAGACTTATTCGAGATGCCAGGTTATTGGGGCTGATTGATAATCTATGAGACAGTGTACTTTGAGAGCGGATGATTGTTAGTCTGATGCTCCGGCTCTTGCTCAAAAGCTGTCTCTTAAGTACTCACAAGATCAAAGAATTGGAACTCGGAGCTGCCCTGATGTTGCTAGGTTTTCTTTCTGTACCACGCACCCTTGGGGAGTTGTCGCTTGTCTCATCTGTTGTAGAGATGGTGAGACAACGAAGTTAGCGACGATGGCTTGGGTTTGGAGGGATGAAACTTGAAACTTACGATGCGTTGCATCAAAGTCAGTTTCTCCCCTGTGCCTTTTGGCGCCTAGAGTTTCAACCTCTGTATTCTGACAGGCTGGGTTGCCTTGAGCCGCTAGGCTTGAGGCAGAGGAGGGAGGAGTTGTTACTCCTATGGCTTGCAGCGATCTTCTGATTGTGCATCTTCCTGTCGGCTTGGTCAGGAAGTCGGTGATAAGCTGAACAAGTGTTGATGACAGCGGGCACGAGGCGGGTCGAGTGTGCGGTGGGTGTGGAAGGATTTGGATTGCGTGGGTAAGACAAATCATCATACAAAGAAAGAAGTGAGGAGAGAGAGAATGAGAAGAAAAGAGAAACAAGAAACAAAGCATACCTGATGACAGCGGGCACGAGGCGGGTCGAGTGTGCGGTGGGTGTGGAAGGATGAGGAAAAGGTTCTTCCACACCCGCTGTCTCAGGTGTACATGAGGATGTGTGAAAGGTGACTAACAATAGAGTGACATGTGTGTGGCATACGGACGCGGAGGCGGAAATGGAAAAGAGAGATAAAACACTATGTGAACTAGCTCAACAGTCGGCAAAGTTGTTGATAGTGCGAATGTATTGAAGAATTATGAGCTTGGATGTGACCAGTTCTCGGACGAAGTGCAAGCGGATGTCCATATGCTTTGTACAGAACCCGTTCTGAGAGATTTTGCTTTTTGCCAAGTCAATGGCTCCTTGATTATCGACGCCAACAAAGATTTGTTGAGGATTGTAGTCAAGTTTTATCTCTTTTATGAGACTAGACAAACAAGCGAGTTCCCTGCCGAGGTCAGAGAGCGCTTTGTATTCGGCTTTGGTTGATGAGAGGGAAACCGTTGACTGTTGGCACGCCTTCCACGAAATGAGCTGAGAACGAGTCAACACCGCGTAGCCAGTGGCTGATCGTCTGGTGTCAGGGCAGTTGCCCCAGTCAGAGTCGACATGCGCTCAAATCTCTAGGCTGGGTGACTTAGAGAACACAAGGCCCACATGTTTTGTTCCCTTGAGATAACGAAACACCTGTTGTGCTGCAAGAAAGTGTGGAATCCCAGGCTTTTCAAGATGTTGTGAGAGGACGCTTACAGCGTAGGAGATATCGGGCCGGGTGAGAACACTTAAGTAGTTTAGTGAACTGATTAGGGCACGATAGTTCACGTTCAACTTTGAGAGCTCATCGATTTCAGCAACTGTTGCAGCTTTGAGGTGCGTTTTGGGATTCATTGGGCACGACGCCGGTGTTGATGTTTCAAGTCCAAATTCAATCAGTTTCCTTTCAATGTATTGCGTCTGATGAACGTGTAGGTAATTGGTGGATCTGTCGATGTTCATGCCAAGAAGGAAAGCCGCCGCTCCAAGATACTTGATGTCGAACTCATTTTCCATCTCAGTTTTAAAGATGGATGGATTGCTACTGATAATGACAATGTCATCTACATGACAGTAGAGCCATGTCGCAGGGGCGGATAAGCGATAGAACACACATGGATCGGATATTGAGATTCTGAAGCCAATTTTCTGAAGATATTGGCTGAGGCGTTTGTACCATACAAGCAAGGCTTGCTTGAGGCCATATATAGCCTTTCTAAGCTCAAAGACCGTTCCAGTAGGGCAGTTGTAACCTTGAGGTGGAAGTAGAGTCACGGTGTCTTCAAGCGGGCAGGTGAGGAATGCACTGCGAACATCAAGTTGATGTATTTCAAGACCGCAGTTGACTGCAAACAAGAGAAGGAGCTGTAGCAATGCAGCCTTGCCAGTGGGTGCATATTTGATTTCAAAGTTGACGCCAAATGTTTGGCGAAATCCTTGAGCACAAATCCTGGCTTTGTACTCAATCACTTGGTTGTCGGGGCCAAGCTTCTTCCTGTAGGCCCAAGTTGAGGCGATGGGATTATCCAAAGACCGGCTCTTGCGTTTGATCCAAACTTCATGTTTCTTCATGTTGTTTATTTCCTTAAGTTCTGCTTCTATCCAATGTTGCGAATCGTGACTCTTCATCGCATGATAGTGAGACTTGGGATCAGTTGAAATTGCGATGTAGCATACGGGTTTTCTCGCTTGCTTTTCAGTGATGATGTTATCCTCGGAGATATTGCTGACAATTTTGCTGGGTGGCTCGAATTCTTTGACATAGACCCAGTGTTTGCCGGTTTCTGGACTGAAAGGGTGTGTATTGACTGGCGATGAGTCAAAATCTTTTTCCAAGCCATTGATTGCGGAGTCTTCTTCCTGATTTGGATCAAGGGTTTCATCAAATGGAAGGATTGGCTCAGACTTGAAGATAGGAATCGTGGATTCAACGTCTGAGGCATTGTTCAGACTTTTGTTGATTGCTGGACAGACCGGAAACACGGTTTCATTGAAGCAAACCTGTCGAGTCACAATGATTGCTTTGTCTTCATGGCGCAGAATGCGGTAAGCCGAGAAATTGTTGGTGTATCCAATCAGAGTTCCTTCCCAAGCAATTGCATCAAATTTCTGATCGCGTTTCACCTTATCTTTCAGAGCCCAGGCCCTGCATCCAAAGGGTTTGAAGAAATCCATGTTTGGATTGATTTTGAGCAGGAGGGTGATGGGAGGAGTGCGCGATTTGGAAAGAGAAGGAAGGCAGTTGGTTATTGATGCAGCGGTCATTACCCCCTCTCCCCACCATTCCGCAGCGAGGTTGGATTTGAGAAGAATACATCTTGTCATTTTGATCACCGTTCTATTTGCCCGTTCCGCAATTCCATTGTGCTGCGGCGTGTAAGGAGGTGACACATTGTGCTGTATGCCTTCTTGCATGAGAACCTCGCCTAGTGCCTTGTTGCAGAATTCACCGCCTTCATCGGTGACAATCTTCTTGATTGAGTTGCCGGTTTGTTTTTCAAACTTTGTCTTGAAGTCCAGGATGGACGCAGAGGCATCAGATTTTTCTTTCAAGAGGCTGATGTGAATGAATCCGGTATGCTGATCCACAATCGTGAGAAAGTATCTGAATCCACTGTTTGTGGCTGGCCAAATGGGTCCGACAATGTCGCCATGAATGACTTCGAGCAACGATTCAGTTGCGGTGAAGTGTCCGTTGAATGGCAGCTTGGCCATTTTTCCTTGCATGCAGGCAGGACAGGCGACTGTTTCTCTGGATAGATCCTGTTTGCCGAGTACCGCCTTGATTCGTGCTGCGCTAGCATGTCCAAGTCAATTGAGCCACGTCATGAGCGAGTTGTGCGGCGCCGCTGTTGTGGTGTTCAGAGAAATTTCCTCAATTTGCCGCACTCCTTCAATTAGAAAGAGGTTCTGCTCGGTGTTGATTCTTAAGCTGTGGTTGCCATTTAGCTTTACTGTCATGTGCCCGTTGAGGTTCGTTATTTCAGCTTTTTCCTTGATCAGCTGCGCAAAAGACACAAGGTTCGTGGAGAGGTTGGGAACAAAAAGCGCATTTCAAAGGATTATGGTCGGGCTGTTGTCAAACTCTAGCCTAGCCGTTCCTTGACGAGTTGCTACCATTTCTGATGTTTCCTTGCCCAATCCAGTCACAATGAATATGTTTGTCTCAACTGTGTCGGTGAAGTACTTGAGTGAATTGAACATGTGTTGACTTGCACCGGAGTCAAGAATGACAGCGTTCTTTTTGACCTGTTGTGACGAAGTTTGGTAGGCATAGCTTTGAGTTGTACCAACGTGATCAGATGGTCCTCCAGTGGTCGTGGCGAGATTGGTAGCGCGCTGTTTCTTTGCTGGTCTTAGCTCGGGGTGCAGCGTCCAGCACTGGTGCTCTTCATGATACGCGTCAGGGTTGTGCTTTCCGTTCTTGCAGGGTACGTATTGGCGCTTTCTGCCAGCGGTGGTAGCGAGTGCGGTTCCTGAATGTGGATTACCACCTGGGTTGTTGGATGGCGCCGCAGTGATGGTTTTTAACCTGGTGACTTGTTCATGGTTGGCAATGAGGCGAAGTTTGTCCAAGAGCAGAAATGGATTGGCAAGCGTCTCCATATCACCTAGGATTCTTTCCATTACTATTGGTCGTTTTTCTGTGATGGTTTCAATGATGCTGACACTTATAAGCTCATTCATGACGCTCAGACCAATTGTGCTGATCTCGGCAAGGGCTGCTTTGACTTTGATGATGTAGTTGAGTAAATCATCATTGTACAAGATCCGGAGATATTGCGACCAGACTCAATAGATCCCATATATGGTAGCGGTAGCATAGTTGTTCTTTAGTCTCTTCCATATTTTGTGTGGATCCCGACCGCAGGTACTGCTTAAGCTTGTGAGGATTTCCGGAACTATCTTTGAGTTAAGGATTAGCCAGGCCTCGAGCTTCTGTTGTTTGATGCGCTTGTCCGTCGATTCTTTGGTGTCTTTCTTGACAACAGGCCATAGCTTTTTGAACTCTAAGTATGCGCTCATCGAGTTCTGCCAATTCGCATAGTTGCTCCCATTGAACGTCGGAATTACGATTATTTCCTTTTCCTCCTTTTTGGCGGCGGTGACTGCTGTTCCAGGAGTTGGCATGCTGATTGGTGGGAGTGAACCTTGTCGAGTGGCAGTCGGCATTATTTGTTCCTGCTCCTAGTTGCTGGGTGGCTGATGAGGTTGCTTTGAGCGTTCAAGACTTTAAATCTGTAAGATTGCAGACAACTAAGATTGATTTCGATGTCAGAACAATTGTTTAAGCAAGTAATTACATAGAATCTGTTTTTGTCTTTTGACGAGTGTTGATTTAAGAAGTGAAATGAGTATTCACCTAAGAGCAGGCGAAATGGCCGTGCTTCTGAGTTATGAGATAAAAAAAAAGGAGATGATAGAGAAAGCTTGGACACGAAGTCAAGAGAGAGAGAACAAGATAGAAGTGATTGGCTGTGAACGCTAAGAAATAGATTACTACGGAGACATTTGCATTGCGTTAGTTTTGTGCTCCTGCTTTCTAGTTTGCTACAAGGGATTGTGTACCTCTTGTGTTCCGCACACTTGTATCAACAGTGTTGAATTCCTTAGTGACGCAGTTGGCTATTCCTGTTAAGGCTGCTATGGGACAACATCTATGTTAGCTAAGTGCATCACTGCTTCCGGTAGGAGCAAAGATCTCTGTGCTTACTCGTTGGTCAAGAGACTTATTCGAGATGCCAGGTTATTGGGGCTGATTGATAATCTATGAGACAGTGTACTTTGAGAGCGGATGATTGTTAGTCTGATGCTCCGGCTCTTGCTCAAAAGCTGTCTCTTAAGTACTCACAAGATCAAAGAATTGGAACTCGGAGCTGCCCTGATGTTGCTAGGTTTTCTTTCTGTACCACGCACCCTTGGGGAGTTGTCGCTCGTCTCATCTGTTGTAGAGATGGTGAGACGACGAGGTTAGCAACAATGGCTTGGGTTTGGAGGGATGAAACTTGAAACTTACAATGCGTTGCATCAAAGTCAGTTTCTCCCCTGCGCCTTTTGGCGCTTAGAGTTTCAACCTCTGTATTCTGACAAAGGAACGGGGCTGCCCACACGCCCACGGGTCCGGTCATGTACAAGGACACAAAAAGGATTTGTGTTGTGTTGGTCGGGAACAAGTGCTTGTTCACAGTCATATAGATGCCAACCTGGCGGGCAAACGTCTCCGCCACCGCTCCGTGTTCTCCATTGAACTTGTTGGGTTGAGCGATCTTGGGGGTCTTGGTTGCGGTTGGGGGAGGGGGTGGATTTGGAGTGCGGAGTGCGTCCTCCAACTTGGTCTCGGCCTGGCAGCCTTTTTCCTCCTCGTTGTTGGCCTTCTTAGCAATGTCCGCCAGTTGTTGTCGGAGTTTGGCGGCTTCGGAGGCATCCATTGTATTGCTGTGTGATGTCGGAGCGGGATATTCAAGGTTTCTAGGAGTGCATTGCGGGATATTCAAGGTTTCGGAGTCAGGATGTTCAAGGTTTTGGAGTCGGAGTGATCTGGTTCTTGTTGGTCTGTTGGGCTCTTGGTCTTCGTCTCCGTTAAGTAGATCCTGCAATATGTTAAGGTCTGTTCTGTGGAGAGGAAGATGGGGTCTGGGTTCTGGATCCAAGATGGTAGATTGCAGGATGAGGAAGAGGCTTGGATCTCCAGCCTCTCGAACCTTGAGTATGGTCCGTGACATTTACGTGTAGTCTATGTACATGTGAGTCTGCGCTGCGGAGCCCGCGCTACGGCTCATAACATCCTTTGTAGACGCTTCGCGCCTCCTCGGAGAGGCTTTGTTAAGCTCAACAGGAGCCATACTTTTGGCTTGGCTGGCCTTGGGGCCCCCTCTTGACCCAGGGGAACTGGCTCTGGGAGGTGTCACAGTGGCGGCCCTCAATGTGAGAAACGCATCATGGGCGGACCATCAGACTCTCCCCCTTTGTGCCCCATCAGTGCGCCTTGGGGGCAGCAAGTTACAAAAGCGCCCTGAGGGTGTTGCCTGCAGGGTCCCGGCGACGCCCTAGAAGCCGCCCCTGGGGTGTTGGGTTTGACCTGCTGTGTAGGATCCTCCAAGCAACTGAACACACGGGGATGAATATCCATCTGTCAAACCTTATTGTTAGGAATTTGCAGCAGAAATTCCTTCCAAAGAAGCCAAGGCCCTGTTTGGCGCCGATATAATTGGTGAAATAATCTGTGACATTTTGAATATTTCACCCAAAATAAAATGTAATTCAACATATTGCTGGCGTTTTTCAGTACATCAAAATAAACCCAGCCAGCCAACCACCCACCTCTTGATCAACCAAGAAAGCGAATGGACAAACTCGCCCTCCACTCGATGACCACCCACCCGGTCATTGAGTGGCTATAGCCTATGACCCACCTCACCCAATCGATGACCCAGTTGGCCATGGAGTGGATGTATTTCAGTCCACCCAATGAACAGGACGGTCATTGAGTGGACTTATATCCACTTGATGGCCCGGTCAGTCATTCAGTGGAGTATGTTCCACTCAACAACCAACCGGGTCACTGAGTGGATACCTACTCCACTTGATGACCAACCGGGCCATCAAGTGGAGTATTTATCCACTTGATGACCAACCGGGCTATTGAGTGGATAAATCCATTTGATGACCCGGTTGGTCATCAAGCAAGTGAAGTGTTGCATCCACTTGATGACCAACCGGGCCATCAAGTGGATATATAAGTCCACTCAATGACCAACTGTTGGTCATCGAGTGGATACATCGAGCTACACCCCAGACACACTTTTAAAGTTTTCCTTTGGGTGACCTTCGAAGGGAGCGGTTACATTCAAAAAACCATTGAAGTTCCCTTGCTCAAGTAGCTTTCAAAAGTCATCCAAAGATTTTCCCAATTTTTGGGAAAAACTTTGGATGACTTTTGAAAGTATGAATTTATCCAAAAAAAATCCCGCCCAACCAGCGGGTTTCACCCGATCATCTCTTTGGAGTTCAGCTCCGATTGCCGTTCAAAAGGCCTTTGGTGGAGAAACCAGCTCCGCCAAATGTATTTCAAAGGGCATTTGGAGGATATTCAAGTGCCATCCTCAGGGTTCCCCACCCAAGGACATTTGAATGATTTTTGAAAATCAATCAAAGCTGACCCATTGAGCTTGCTGGTCCCAACATTTTGCAATGTATATTGCAGTGGGCCGCAGTACGCAGCAGCTGCCTTTTTCTTCCGACTTCAATTGTAACAGACTCCCAACACCTCTTTCCCACCCGTTCCTTGCTGAAGATGCTCCTCCCACCATCTCCTCCCTCTCAAATCACATTCCTGATTGGCCGTGCCCGCTGGGACTGTGAGTTCCAGGGTAAGTTCAACTCTTCCTACAAGTTTGTCCAAAGTCCAATAGTGGACCCTAACTGATCATCTGAGTCTGCTCATCAGGCAAGAAGCTCCCAACTCTTGCCCTAATGATAGTCTGAGCAATATGTGCGTAGATACTCAGAGCAGTTTCTGGTTTTGCAGCTTGGCTTCAGAGCTGCTGTTCCGAATCAGCTTGATTGAGGCCTGGGCCCGAGATCCAAACAGTAAATCATTATCAGCTCCCTCTATCTTGATCTCTCACATCCTTTCTCTCTTCTCTTCCCCCCTCCTCTCTCCCTAGTCTACACTACCAGATACATGATTCATTTATTATATTAAAGCTTCCCCAGCATACTTTGTAAAGTGTTTTTTATTATTATTGCTTAAATAGATTAAATGCAAAAAATATGGATATTGTACCAATCCGAGTAACAACTGGTAACATGAGCTGGTCTGGATGGGTCTCCACTGCGCGGGGGTCAGCCGGGCTGAGGAGCATTTGAGAAAGCAAGCGGGCCCAGAAGGTCCGAGTGCAAGTCCTCAATCAAAAAACATTCGAAGTCGTTGACTTTGAATGTAATTTGAGGTTACTTGGGAGATTTTCCGACTATGTGTCGGATGCTCTCCAAAGTGCACTTCGGGCACAACTCGAAGTGAATATCCACCTTGGAGAAACTCCGAAATGGATTCGAAGGACTCCGGGATCCCACTTCGGAGTCCCTTCAAAAGGCCGGTTTGACCCGACCAAGACGTCCCCGCCTTGCAGGCGGGAACTTCGAAGGATCTCCGGAGTCAATTCGGCGCTCCTTTGAAGATTTGCGTCCGGGGTGTAGTGGAGTGTTGTATCCACTCGATGAGGTTGGGAGTTGCAAGGGGTGGGTCTGATTTAGCTGCCGATATATCGGCATGTAGGAACTGTAATTTGTAATTATTTCATATTTTGGATATATGGGTTTGCCAAACGCCATCGGCATTTTACCGATATAATCATGAAATATTTGTGAAATCTGTCGCTGATTATATTGGTGCCAGACGGGGCCCAAGCTTTTTTGATATGACTGTATATTGGTTACCCCCGGTCAACCTCACCGCGGGGGGTTGCAACCGATGCAACCCCTTTTGCAGTGCTGAGGTTTGATAACCCTCCACAACAAAAGCCCAACTTGATGTTTGAATTACATGTGTATTTTTTGTGTTGAACGGATGTAAGGTTCAGCTTGTTGTAGGTCTATACTTCTTGTATATTTGGCAAAACATCCGGAACATATTCTGGACAGATAATTCCGCTGGAAAGGAGTAAGATTGAAAGAAACATACAGATCGTGTAAACCCATCCCACGGATATAATGGTGTAGAGGTGGAGCAGCTCCAGTCATCCAAATAGTAATATAATCTCTCTGCTCAGTAAGATCACGGGGTGGCGGTGCGAGTCAAATCAAAGCAAGTTCTGCAGAAAGTTGGTGGAAGAGGTCAAGTGTGGATTGGAAGCCTTTTAATAGGCCTGGATCCGGACTATCGGCCAGTTGGACATGTGCAAAATCGATGACTTTGACCGAAGCAATGTCCTGGATGATTCGGTTGTGATCAGGTGAGGAGAGAAGAGTGTTGAGAGTGCTGAGATCAGCTTCGAAGACGATCAATATGCTAGCACCATAGATACGCCAGTTGAAGGATGAGAGATAGTCGAGAATCTTTTGGATCTTTGGTATAATGGATCGATCGATGACTTGTTTGAGTATCTCAGATGGTAGACCTTCGGCTGAATATGTTAATCGATCGAGCTCGAGCTCGTGTGCTGGCTTTGAATCTGAGACCGGAAAGAGACTGTTGAAGTTGATTTGAAGATCTGATCCGTCTGGTTTGATCGACTTGCCAAATGATTTTGGGATACTTGAATATTCACCTTTGAGGTTATTCCAGATCTTTTGTTTGTTTGTTTTTTGGTCAAAACGAGGAGGGAGAAGAGTTGAAATCAGTAAATTGCAGCCTATCGGTTCTTTCTGGTTGATTACCTGAGCGCCCGTCAACCGGATCCCCAGTTTGGCCGAGGTGGTCTCGAGTGCGGCCCTGTGCATCCGTTCCTGTTTTTCTGGGGTAGCCTGATCATCGTATAGTCTCTGTCCTAATTTGATATCGATCACGTTTGGATGATTGAATAATTGATCCTGCTCTTCACCCTGCTCGGTCTTCGCAGTCGACCATTTGTATGTTAAGTTTTCGAGGACGATGGATACCTGTTCGTCCTGATCAAAGATGTTCGTCCAGATAATGGATTTTCAGCACTGGATGTGAATTGCTGCAGATGATGATGTTGAATACTGAACTGTTTGATGATTTGATGAGCCGAAGAACTGGGGTCTCCAGTCGGACCATGCGTTCTGCTGGGAAGGTGGGCGTTCGAGTTGGTTGGCCAGCGACCGATAGAACTCCAACTCGCTCTTCTTGGTCTTCTTGATTATCCTGCTTGGCTGGTTTGAGTCGATCGCAACTTGATCCTGATGTCCGCCGGCCTGAAGAACTTGGCTGATGGTTGCCATCTTGGTTTGTTTTGGATACCCCGTGTATTTTTGAACAGTTTTAATCCCGTTTTATCGTAGTTTTGTTTTGTTTTATTTTTATTTTTATTTTTATTTTTATTTTTATTTTTATTTTTATTTTTATTTTTATTCTTATCTCCAGTCCGCTTCATTCCCAGCAAAACTCCTGCTCTCGACCACCATGTCTTCCTCCTCAACCCACCACCGCCACCACCAACACAGCCGATACTCACCCGGCTCGATCGTCTCAGCACCTCGTCAGTTGCTCACCTCACTCGCACCCCAGCTGATGTCCCATCGGATCCTAAGCTCAAACCATCCCTTCACTTCCTCGCTGCTCAACCAACCATCATCATCCAGCATCAAGCCGCCACCGCCAATCGATCTCGTCAAGGTACTCCGTCTACTCCTGCCTCCATCACTCGGCGGCCGCTCGGGCCTCCAGCTTAGCGACCTGCTGATCACCGATCCCAATCAAATCAACCAGCTCCTCGCACTCGACCTTCCCCCTCCTCACGCGCATCCATCCTCATCATCACCATCATCGCCCGCTCCATCATCAGATATATCCCTCATCGATGGATTCCAGGCAACCCTCCCCTCATCTGTCGAATCAAAACTCAACAGACGTCGGAGAAGAGCCGAAATCGGCCACAAACTACTCGGACTCGATCGAGCCGATCACCCACACCCAATCTCACTTCGTCTCAAGGACAAACTGGATGCCGAGAGAGGACTGATCCAACACGAAAATACTGCCAGTCATCGCAGAAAATCTTCAACCGGCTATGCCGATCGTAATCCAAACCCGACCAAGAGACCGACGCGACGGCGAAAGACGGACCATGCCATGATCGGCCTCTCTAAAACGCAACCATTATCCAAACCAGATGCTCAGAATCTACAGGGGATCAAAGAGATGATACCAGAACTGAAGTTGGAACTGGCCGAGATCGTCCAAGATCGCGAAAACTTGCAGATTCGTAAAGAACTGATCTCCAAGGACTTGAACGAGATCGACCTCAAGATACTCAAGCTAAATCAACTCAAAGAAGATTTTGAGAGATCCATGCTGGCCTTAAAAGAAGAGGAACTAGAACTGATCGACGAATACGAGGGTGTTAGCGATCGACTGGTCGAAATACAGGAAAGCTTGCCGCTGCTCAACCACGAACTGGCCCAACCTACAGGCCGAGAACCAAGGATCTCATCAACTAACTCCCGAAGACGCCGCGGCCCGGCCTTCTTACCCTCCGAACACGACGAGCTGCCCAAGAATGTCTCATTTATGACCCTCAGAGGTCACACTCAAGCCATCCTCGCACTCGACTTCTCCACTCCATACGGTCATCTCGTTAGCTCATCCCTCGACGAATCACTCCAACTTTGGGATCTTGCCACTGGAGAATCAATTCGAACTTTGAAGGGCCATAATGGGATGGTCAAGTGCTTACAGGTCGAGGATATGACATGCATCACCGGGGGTGCTGACGGACAGATCCGGGTGTGGAACCTTGATCGAGCACTCGACATGGATTACAATCTGGAAGGAAGCTTGACTGAGGGTGAACAGATCGTATCAAATGAGACAGCTGGTGTCAGTCCGACTGATAACAGTCATCTTCCCAACCAAGATGCCTCAAAACTTGACCCATGCGTGACGAAATTAGAGGGTCACAGTCGCTCGGTCACTGCTCTGTATTTTGATGATGCATGTCTCGTCAGTCTCATGTTTCTTCTTTACTATTTTTCCTTGCACGCGGTGTTCAGACTGCCATATACCATGTGATTCCAACTGAATTGTTCTTAAGGATGGTCTTCTTCTGTGATTTTAGGTCACCGGCTCATCCGATAAAACCATCAGACAATGGGATCTTAATACTGGCCAAGCGGTGATGACGATGGATATCCTCTGGGCTATGCAAAACCCACCCCTTCCCACGACCAAGCTATCTGCCAGGCGTCAGTTTAGAAATCCTAGCTCGACCATCAGTGATTTCGAGTTTGGTCCTAGCAACTATTCACCCTCTGCCAGTAGTTGGAGTGATAGATCGCGTCGACCAACTCTATTGAGTAACTATCGGCCCGACGGCGAATCGGTCGAAGAGCCTCGACTGCTAGATACCATGAATCAGCTCGATGAACTGTCGCTTACGCATGAGGACTACATTGGTGGAATTCAGTTCTGGGGATATGCCTTGGCTAGTGGCAGTGGTGATGGATGTGTACGGATGTGGGACAGTACGTTGAATTTTTCACGTTGTCATCTCTTCGGGTTCTGAAGTTCAGTTGTTCCGATATTGCAGTGCGAACTGGCCAAGCCCACCGCACATTGGTTGGTCACACTGGTCCGATTACTTGCTTACAATTCGACGAAATCCATCTGGTCAGCGGGAGCACAGACAAGTCCATCAAGGTACGAACGCGATGGATTCCCCCCCCCCCCCCCCCCCCCCCTCCAAAAAAAAAAAAGCCCAAGCTAATTGTTTTGTCCTGTAGATTTGGGATCTTCGAACGGGGGTAGTGAGCGAGACGATTAAGTATAGCCATCCGATCACTGCTCTGCAGTTTGATAGCCGAAAAATTATGTGTGCAGCTGGTGATGCGACAATCAATGTAAGTCGAAGCTGCCTCTTCAACTCAGCTGAAGCGTCTACTGGTCTGACTGTCTCATTTTCTTATATTCAAACAGGTCTATAATCGGACGACTTTGCAACGATCGAGTCTCAGTCTCAATGGCCATACGGATACCGTCGAGCGCCTTCGCTACTTTGATCGATATATGGTCACCGGTTCAAAAGATAATACAATCAAGGTCTGGTCAATTTGAGCAAGCGGACGCTTATCGACATCAAGGCCTAATCCCACTTGACTGGGATAAAAGATCAATGAGAATTTAACCAGCATGCCAAAAAAAAAAAAACAGTCAGGCTAGACAGGACAGCCTTTTGATTGTCAAAGATCAGACGATTTTATTGAGCAAACGTTATCAAGCCGGTCCATCATCACTACAAGTTGATGGATCGTGTTCTTTCCATGGGCCGACTGTGATGTCCCCGGCCAACTCAAGTCACGAACGGTCGAGCGGACTAAAGGAATGGACGAGCTAGTCATTTGTACCATACATATATATATAGAGCATTTAATTTCTCTTATTAAAACATGTTAATACATACATACTGGAGGACTTCCCGTCAATCTGGGAACCCCTTCCAGACCCAGATCTGAGCCAAATTTCGCAGGGAAATTTAGGCCCCGTTTGGAGCCAATATAAATATAGGTGATATAACCACTTGTAAATTCAATAAAAAATACAAAACTCAACATAAAGAATCCATTTTTTTTTGTAGGAAACCTACAGTACTGGTCTCATCAACTTTAAATCAGATTTAACTGATTCAGCCATCTTCAGCACC
This sequence comes from Puccinia triticina, assembly GCF_026914185.1. Taxonomy (NCBI): domain Eukaryota; kingdom Fungi; phylum Basidiomycota; class Pucciniomycetes; order Pucciniales; family Pucciniaceae; genus Puccinia; species Puccinia triticina. Next base: position 7,661,074 of record NC_070564.1, on the reverse strand, counting down.
ATAATACCATTATATTGCTTTGTTTTGGTCAAAAGCAATATAATGGTACTACAGTACTGAATATGGCTGAATCAGTTGAATCTGACTTCATAATTGAAGAGACCAGTATTGTAGGCTGCCTAGAAAAAATATTTGGGAGCTTTATGTTGAATTTTGTAGTTTTCATTGAATTAACCAATGATTATATCACCTATATTTATATTGGCTCCAAACAAAGCCTTAGGCTTTGAGACTCTGGGAGGCTCTCAGATTGCTCCCAGATTGCGACGGGAAGTCCTCCACTCTCTGATGTTAGGCAACAAGGAAAGTATGAGGAAGAACATAGAAGAAAGGAAAAGAAAGGAAGTTCCTTAAACAAGAATGGTGGCCAAAAAAGGATGAAAGTAGGGTGAAAATATGAGTCAAGTCAAGCTTGGAGATGTGTGGTCCCAGATTTCAGCCAGACATCCTGGCTTCTTAACACATATAAGCTTGTGAGTTGTTTTTGTGTTTGTTTGTTTGTTTTCCAATGTCTCCATGCACATGCATGTGAGCTGCTTTCCCCTTTTCCAATATCATCTTCTCATACATTAGAGTGACAGATCACTGGAGGGGCCTTTCACAGCTCCATTACAAGTACAAACTGGTCAGAAAGCCATTAAAGCCCCCGCTGTGGTAGACACTTTTGTTCTGGATGGAAAAATTCAAAAATTTCTAGATTACATATGTGGTGTTACATTACACCCTCTTTTGATACACACACACCCTGCAGTTTACATACACAGTTGTACACAACTGCATTTATACAGCTTACATACTATCCTTTTACATATATCTGTGTGTATATATGCGGCTACGTAGCAACCAGCCAGCCTCAGATGTGGCTGTGTAGCAACCACAAGCCACTTATTACAGTAAACTGGCAACCACAAGCCACATTAATAAAGCAGAATAGTAACCATGGGTCTGTACAAGTCACTCAAGCAGACTACACAGCAATACAGAAAGCTGTGCAGGTCACTTGAGAACACTCCATAGCAACCAGAGGGCTGTATAAGCCACACTTGTAACTAGATCACCAGCTAAATTTGCTCATGTCTACACTGCCACACTGTACGTAGCTGTATTCTGCACAGCAGACCAGCAAAAATATCTCATTTTTGAAATACACACCAGCCAAAACCCCTCATGGACATAGATCAACACCAGCACAAATGCCTCACATTTTCCTATATAAGGAGGGGCTCTCTCTTCCTTTGTCCCCCATTTGAAAGCACAGGAAATGAAGTCACATCCAATGGAGGAGATTCTTCCCCCCAGGAGATTCAAATAAATTGCCACCCTCACACTCTCTGCCACATAATAAATTACTAGCTTTATATTTTACAATACACAGTCCATTGTGAGCCACCTGTGAGAGAAGTATTCAACTACACTAGACCACTGTCTTCTTGCTTCCAGTCTAGCTGGGGGTGTTGTCATTCTTTGTCTTTCAGAGAGGCAGAGGTTTCCCCACACATACTTCTCTAAATTCAGCCATAAGAGGTGCAAACTGCTTTTGGAGTCTCACACTGTGAGTCACATTTACATTGTGTGAAGCCCCTTGCACATAGAACAATTTATCAACAGAAATTTGCCATAAATGATTAATAATTGGGCATTGAATAACTATCATTTCATTACAGGTTGTAAGTAAGGCCCCGTTTGGCTGCCGCGTTATACGTCATAGATCGTGTAATTTATGATGCCGTAACCCAAAGTTCGCCCCCCGTTGCCACCAAAACTTTGAAACCCCCGGGGTTCGCGCGTCATAAATTTGACCATTTATGACGTATAACGCGGCAGCAAAACGGGGCCTAAGTTATCCTTAGAAAATAAAATGGTTCTATACAACATTGCACAAGGTCCTGTGACAATTCTGCATCACTTCTGACACACTCCCCATTGACTTTGGAAGAATTTATCAAACATTTCCTAATCCACATCTGACTCACATCCAACCCAGAACAACATAAAATTAGACTCTGGCACTCTCTGGAGAGTGCGTCAAAGTCTCCCCTGGTGAGTGGGGTTTGAACCCACACCTTAGACTCAACACCTGTTGAGCTCTTTGACAGCTGCATTGATAAAGGGCTTTCTGTGTTGGGGTAAATATACAATCACACTACAGGCAGAAGCCTGTTGCTCCCCTGCGCAATGTCACCTAGTTTTTGTAGCCACAGTAACTGCGCAGGTGACACTGCATTCAGAAACGTCACCTGCTTGCCTGCAGTGATCAATGACTACCTTCATGCAGAATAAATATTTCAAGTCCAAAAAAGAAAAAAATTCCCTATTTGTTTTCCCGGGCTCTCAGCTGGGATTGAGCCTTTTGAGATGGTTGTTGAAAGCATGAGATGTTAGTCCCAAGGAAGGCATAAATGCAGCCAAGGGGAACATCCAAATTTACAAGGCCTTGCCGCCATCACTACGTGGTGGTCACAATGGCAGCCCGGCTGGGGCGCCTGGGGGCCACTTGCTGGCCGGCCCCTTGGACGCTGTGGTGGCCACACCGGTGCATGTATCAGGATCAAGCAATACCATCAAGAACATCAAGATTCACCTCAAGGATCCAGATCACCAAGGCTCAGTTTTTCCCCTCCTTCCCCATTTCCTTTTTTTCCTTTTTCTTCCCTTCTTGATTTCCTTATCTTTTCTCCTCACCTCACCTCTTCAGCTTGTTTGGTCCTGACACATGCTACATGTGGGTTTTTTCAGTCCGCCTTGCCCTTCCTTATCTTCTTGTCTTGAGTCTTCATTTCATCTTCAGTAGTTTGCTGTTTCTTTTTTAGTTGTTGGTTATTTTCTCACTATGCCTCTTTGTTTGTCCTTTCCCTTGGTGGTCTTTGTTGATTTTCTTTTCTTCATTTTCTTTCCTTTTCTCTGTTATGTGTATTTATGTAGGGAAATGATGATTTGTCTGTGACAGGTCTCCAGGATTCCAAGTCCAGTGCGGGCTTGGATGATAGGAGGCCGTAGCATTCAGTCTGATCCACGACGGGCTATCAAGAAATTTGATCCATATGATTCTTTTCAATACCTGCGCACCAAGCCACAATCTCTGAACCTTTTCCACTTTTCATACAACCAAACCACAACGCCAACGAGAATCCAACCTTGTCAAACTCAAAACCACTTCCCACACAAGCTACCTATTTGGATCACTCCGGCGTTTCCTTTGGACCACCTTTGAGGGCACAAACCACATTTCCCCTCACAGTGCTGTCACCGGCACAGTCCCGTTCAAAGATCCATAACGCCGGGTCACTCAAGGATCTTGGTAAAGCCTTGGGGCAGCCCAGAAGGCCACGGTGGGGCGCCACATTGCCATGGTGACTCAAATTGGGGTCCATGCAAACTTAACCCAAGTCCCTTGCTGCTGTGGGTGTCTGGTCCTGTGAAGCAAGCCTCAATAGCTCTTGGCAGGAGGGACTTGCACACTATCACCCCCTTCTGCAGAGCCTGGAATCTCAGCTTGGCTGGTTTTCTTTTTCAAACCATCACAGTTTCTTGCACTCAAAGAATTATGCTTTAAAAATTTGCTTGGCACACACCAGGAAAAAAAAATAGTCACTTGATGGCAAGTGACATGATGCAGCTTTGGTTTCTGCTCCAGAGCTACTCCAGCGCTGCTCCAAGTCTGCTCCACCAGCACTTGTAGAGCTTGCAGGACTGCACCAGAGCACTCAATGTGGCACAGTCAGCTGATCCTGATTTTTTCCCAGGATTAGCTGATGCTCATCATAACCTGAGCAGTAGGCATTGACTGAGCCTGGGTCAAAGCTGAGCATTGGCTGAGCCTGGGCCACAGCTGAGCATTGGATATTCCAAGCCTGATACAAATCCAAGTGTCAGCTGGACCAAGAATATTCCAAATCTGAGCATCAGCTTAGCCAACAATGGTCCAAAGCTGAGCATCATCTTGGAAAAGGCTTGTGCAGAGCTTAGGATCAGCTGGGACAATACTGTTCCAAAGATTAACACCAGCTGGGCCAAAACTTTTCAAAAGCTGAGCATCAGCTGAGCCAATGCTGGTACAAAGCTGAGCATTGGCTGAGCCAAGGCTGTTCTAAAGCTGAGTATCAGATGTTTTGAGACTATTCAAAAGATTAATATCACCTGAGCCAAGGCTGTTCCACAGCTGAGCATCAGCTGAGCCAAGGCTGGTCCACAGCTGAGCATCAGCTGAGACAAGGCTGGTCCACAGCTGAGCATCAGCTGAGCCAAGGCTGGTCCACAGCTGAGCATCAGCTGAGACAAGGCTGGTTCACAGCTGAGCATTTTCTTAGCCAAGGTTGGTCCACAGCTGAGCATCAGCTGAGCCAAGGCTGGTCCACAGATGAGCATAAGCTGTTACAGGAGTGGTCAGACTCAGAATCTGAGCATTGGCTGGGCCAAGATTTATTCAAAGCTGAAAATCAGCTGAGCCAATACTGGTCCAAAGCTGAGCATTGGCTGGGCCTATGATAGTCCTAGTATGAGTCTAAGATGAGCCATGAGTGGAATAAAGCTGAAACGCAGCTGGGCCAGGACTGGTTCTGATCTGGGCAACAAAGCTGAGCATGAGCTGGGCAACAAAGCTGAGCATAAGCTTGGATCTAAAGCTGAGTATCAGCTGACCAGAAATGGGGATCAGTGGTGCCCAGTGAAAACTGAGGATCTCCTGTGGAAATTCTGAAAGTGGTTAGATGGTGAATAGATGGTGGGTAGATGATGGGTAGATGGTGGGTAGATGGTGGGTAGCCCGCTGGAGCTGGCATGATGTCACTTGTCATCAAGTGACTATTTTTTTTTCCTGGTGACAAAGACTTTCTTCTTGCCTGTCATCAGAAACAATCTAAGTTATGCCACATAACTCCTTCAAAGAGAAATAAATTTTTGAAGTAAACCAAACCTAGGAGCTTACTGAACTTGAGTAACAGAGAAGATACGTGCTCACATACATATACATATATTTATTTTTTCAACTCACAGTCAGCCCTCTGATCCCTTGATTGCTCAGACCGGCCATCAAGACCATACAACCCTCTGGATGACCGGTACAGACCGGTCATCAAGGGAATATGTACAACACCCTGGATGCTGCAAGCCCTTGATTGCTGGCACAGAACGGCCATCAAGACCATACAACCCTCTGGATGACCAGTACAGACCGGTCATTGAGGGGATATGTACAACACCCTGGATGCCCGGTACAGAGTGGTCATTGAAGGTATATGTACAACTTCTTTGCTGCGCGGTCAGCTCAAAAAGCGGTAGTGCAGCGCCAGCCCCGCTGCGCTACCGCTGAAAATGATGGGGCCCCGCTTTTTCCCCGACCCAAAAAGCGGTAGCACAGCGGGCAGGGCCGCTACTTTCAGCGCAGCGCTTTCACCCTTGGCTACCCCTTGTATCTAGTCTAGCTCAGCTCGCCAGTACCTGCTCCTCTCTCTCCTCACTGAGATAGGACCCAATACCAAACGTGACTGAACTGACCTGCAATGCATCTCTTGTCGTCAGGTATGTGTAATCAACTTACTGAGATAAGACCTGATACTGAGTGTGGCTGACCTGACCTGCAACACATCTTTTGTTGTCATATTTGCATTTGCCCTTTGGTGTCTAAAAGGTTAAAAGCCAGCTCTAGGTTTCAAATTTGGTATTTCAGTTACCAGGGGTGATTTTGATGCACTCTCCAGAGAGTGCCATACCATATCCTTTTTCCGGGACTGTGCTGGATTCTTTTGGTGAAATTAGTGTAAGAAATAATGAACAATTCTGGAACTCATCCACAACTTTTCTGAAACTGATCATGGATTCATCCATAAATCATCAATAAGTCATGCAGAACTCAACTGGAACTCAATCAGAACACAGTTGAAACCACTAAGACACACTGGCCACAATTCAATCATAACTCAATTTGACCTGTTTGGTGATTGGGATGATTTCTTGGAGTTCAATTCATATTATTCACATGCTCATGAAGGTTTTCATTGTTTTCACTTTGCTTATTTTTCCCTCACACAGCGCTCCCCGCGGACAGGCACCCCACTCGCTCACTGCCCCCAAAGGGAGACCCCGCCGCCCAGCCGCCGTCAGTGGTGGGCCCAGGTTTCTAAACCATAGTGTTATACTTCCTGAGGGCCTCAGGATAGCAATCAATTACAAAAATGTCATGCTATTCTCAGAGGCAGTCTAATACAAAACACAACACAACATTAGAGAAAAACCGCACATAAAAGCCGGCGTTTCCATCAACTCCCTTGAAACTAAAACCAATGTCATGATTATAGGTCAGCCTGAATAGAAAGAAAAAACTGAGTGCAGGCTCCCGCTCCCCGGGGATTTCCAACCTGCCAAATGGTCAGGTACACAGCCCCTCAAAAACAGAGTTTGAGGGGCAGAAGTACATACCCCATGTCCATTTGTCTTGTGGCCGGCACAGGCTGGTCCCGGAGCGGAGTATCCCCCGATGACCGGCCAGCACGCATGTGAAGTGCAACTCACCGGTCATTGAGGGGATTAAGCACTCCTCTCAATGACCGGAACGGTCACGGTCATCGAGAAGAGTAAACAAACCTCTCGATGACCGGAACGAACCCGGTCATCGTGAGGAGAAGCAGCCCTCTCGGTGGCTGGAGCAGACCCGGTCATTGATCATTGAGAGGAGTGTTTACTCTCCTCTCAATGACCTGGGGGGATTCAACACTCCTCAATGGCCGGGTCTGTTCCGTCCATCAAAGGGATTACGTGCTTGGTCATTGAGAGCAGTAAAGACTCCCGTCATGGCCCCTTCAGGGGACCGAGCCGCCTGATTCAGCACCAACTCCAACTGCCCCTCGGCCAGTTTCCGATACCGTTCTGAGCGCATGGTATCTAAAGATTTGAGATGATCTCAGCCACTGAATATTCCATGGTGCAAAGAGGAAGGGGGATTACCGTTGGACGTGGCTGCCGCGGCGACGAGGACGGCCACCCCGAGACTGGCCGGGTCGCCGGCCGCGCCGTCGCCGTCAACAAGCACAAGCTTCAAAGGATCCCGCCAAGCGAGAATCGGGTCTATCAGATCTAGCATCAACTGCGGCGGCTCTATTGGCCCCTCGTCCGCCGTCAATGGCAGCTTTCGTCGCGTCAAATACACGCTCAAATCTGGGTACTTCAGGAAAAGAATGGGCTGTTTATAAGAAAGTTTACAACACGCCGTAATTGTTGTTGAAGCAAGAGGGGCGTTGAGCGTACCGGTCAAGAAGACGATGAGGGCACAACAACGGCCGGGGCCAGGCTGAGCAGAAGTTTCGTGTGGTTGAACCCGGGGGCAAAAGTGACAATTGCGTGGACGAGTGTAAGCCTGCGAACCAGGACGTTAAAAATGATACGGAGTTGAACCAGGGGGAGACGCACGACGACGGGCCAGGCCAGGCTGACCATGCTTTTGTGTAGTTTGATGCTGAGGCAAAGGTGAGAAGGGTGTCGGCGCAGTGACATGTGTAGGGTCTGTTAGGCCAAGCCTGCGGCGTGGATATGGGATTAGACCAGGTCAGTTGTGCGCCATGAGCGGTCTGTGTCGAGAGGAGGAGGGTAAAACGACCTGAGCATGGACAAGGGGAGAGCACTGATTCCAAAACGGGTGGGGATCGGCCTGGCAATGGTGGAGCGTGGCAGGGGTGTGGCGCGGAGGCTTGTTGGGGAGGCGAGGAGTCAGCTGGATTGAGGTAGTGAGGGTCCCGGAGAATGTATCATTTGACCGAGCGGTTTTTGTTGGGAGGGTGACGATGAGGTTTGGGGGTATACCTAGGAGCAGCTGAAGGCTGTGTGTTTGTCCCCTTGTCAAGTCAATCGTCCAGTAATAGGGGGTTTCAAAGTAGACCCGCGCGTGCATGCAGGTCACTTTGCATAACCCAGTTTTTTGGGGAGACTGCAAGCCGACATTCAACATTTGAGTTGAACGCCGGCTTGCCTTGCTTTGCAAGTGGCATGTGCGGTGTAAGAATCAAAAGTGGTTGTGAAACCCTTTTGCTGAATGGAGAAGGGGATGATGGAGGTGCAAACTCTGCCCTTCTATGCTATCAGTCAACAAGACCCACCAAGCTATGCTTGGCAGGTTTTAATCAAGTGATAGGTCTGGTCTAATTCCAGATGAAGTTGTTCGATGACAGGTATGCAAGATTTTTGAGAGTGAGTTCAGTAGTTATTTGCAAATATATGAGATGTAGTGATGTGTGGTGGTGATGGTAAGTGTGAAGGGTGGTATGTAAATAACTGGTGAGTACTGAGCTGAGGAGCTGACAACTGGGGAGGAGAGAGCTCTTTATATAGACAAAAGTGGAGCCCCAGAGGGGCTTGTGGGTTAGGGTTTCAACTAATCTAGACAACAGTGTGAGGGATTTTAGCTGGTGGGAGTAGATACAAATGATGTCATAATATGTCAAGGGTACATAAATGATGTCATAAGAATGCAGTAGGGCCGCATGAAGGCTGCGTAAAGTGACATTAGACTGCATGAGTTGACAGGTGGATGCAGGGGGTGCATAAATGAAGTCAGAGGCTGCAGAGTCAGTGTGTGATGACATCATAATATGGAAATAGAAGAGTACTTGATAATATGTAATGACTGTAGTCTGATGGGGAGATATATGTTTGTATCCTGTGATGTGTATAAGCATAATGCTGTGATCCTTGACTTGAGGCTTGTGACAGGCTGGTGACTGGGTATGTTGAACGTGTGATGGGTGTCCAGTGTCCAAAGAAGTGTAGGTTCCAATCCAGTGGGGTTCAGGTGATGCTTCCAGTGGTGACTAGGGGTAAAATTGGCCATAAAATCCATTTCTGAGGTCCTTTTAATGGTATCTTGAGGCGTATTACAAGTAAATATATGTATGAGAAAAAACTTTTGATTTTTCACTTTTCCGTCTACCACAGCGGGTCTACTTTGAATCCCGCTTATCATGACCTACTGCGCTTGCATAGGCATGGTTTGCTTATCAGCCCCTCTTGAAGTCAGTACTTCCTGATGGAAAGGGGGGTTCACCGGCCCCTTTTTGCCTGTTGCTCACGCACTGGCTGGGGGGTCAATCCAAGGCACTTTGGTGTTCAGGGGTTTAATTTTAAATGGATTCCTCCAGGCACAATAGCGTGATTTGGAGAATTTTTTGAATACAACACAGGCCAAAACCATGAACCTGGTTTTGGTGAATCTCTGTTTTTAATAAACTGGGATGTGCGCGCGTAAAATGTTGTTACCAATTGCAGGCTGGGCCTCTTTCAGATCAACAACAAATAAAAACGAGTTAGAATGATGTGAAAGGCCCACCTGAATTGTCATATTTCCCTGAATAGAGGCAGGTATCATCTATAATTGAGCCAAAAAAGGATGAAAATAGGGTAAAAGTATGTGTTAAGTCAAGCTTGGAGGTTTGTGGTACCAGATTTCAGCTAGACTACCTGGATTCTTAACACATACAAGATTTTAAGTTGTTGTTATGGATTTTTGTTTTCCAATGTCTCCATGCACATGCATGTGAGCTGTTTTACATTTTGACAATGTCACCTTTTTGTATGCGCGTACATTGGGGTGACAGATCACCAGAGGGGCCTTTCACAGCTCCATGACAAGTAAAAATTGGTCAGAAAGCCATTCAAGTCCCAGCTAGTCACATTTATGTTGTGTGAAACCCCTTGCACATAGAGAAATTGATCAACATAAATTCACCATAAATGATTGATAATTGGGCATTGATCAGTAAATATCATTTCATTATAGGTTGTAATTGAGCTATCCTTAAGGAATGAAACAGTTCTATACAACATTGCATGAGGTCCTGTTATACTTCCTCGTAAATTATGACAGACTTCCCGTTGACTTCTGAATAATTTATCAATCATTTCCTAATACACATCTGACTGAAACCAGACCCAGAACAAAATAAAATTACAGTCAGGCACTCTCTGGAGAGTGCATCAAATCCTCCCCTGGTGAGTCCATTTTCCCGGATACCAACAAATAAATGGTTGCTTGAGGAGATAAGTTAAAAGAGATACAAGAGAAAGTGATTAAATAACACTCAAGATACAGAGAGGAGAGAAATAGATCAAAGAACAAAAGAGACTTGAGAAGATTTTACATTTTGAAGAACAAACACAATTATCCTACAATCAGAATAACCCTCTGATACAATCATCCTTGACTTCCACAGCAATGGACGCTGCATCAGCGCCGCCAACTATTTTCACCTGAAAATGAACCAGTCTGACTTGAAGGCCTGGACAATAACGCCACTTCCCAAAAACAAAATCCTAATCCTGTGAGCAATGGAGCAAACAGCGTGAAGAACAGCTTCCACAAAAAGCCGCTGGACCTCCACTTTATGCACAACCCCAAGAAGACCAAACTCTTGAAGGCAAAAGAAAACTTCAAGATCAACCAGACCTTAAAATATGTCTTTGAGAATCAGGGTACATTCACTGAGCTTGAGCTAACTTCAAGACATGATTGGTCCAGGACCAAATGGCAATTGCGTGCCTCTTCAGGTCAACCATCCAGGGTACTCTCCTGGATATTGTTGATGGCACTTGGACAATCTTCATCTACCTCAAGAGCTGCCAGTGTGACAGATCTGACCACCAAGACAAACTGGACATCATCAACCAGTTTGGGGAACTCATCAGCAATTGGTTACCTGGAACAGATCTCAGTATTGTGAAATGGAATGATGTCTGGGCTGAGATGACCAAACTAAAAATCTCCTGGGAAGAGGCTGGTGGACTACTGCTTCAAAAAAAAATCACAGCACCTGTTGGCATTGATGCAAAAACGTTTGAGTTTGTGGTATGCTTATACATAGTATTAGTTGCTCTACATATCTTGTACATACTCTAGTTTGAACTCTCTCTTCTCTTCTTCTTCTCAAGCTGTCCTTCACCTTGGGGTTCTCCTTTCCCTTTCCCCCAACTTCTCACATCTACATAGTGAAATACCATTCTTTTTGATAGACTTCATGTAAGAATTTGAGGACTTAAGGGATAAATTTCTCTTAGTCAGCTCATGGTGGACTTCATGAGAGGAAAAGAGAAACAAGACAAGTTTTTCATGTAGAACCCTATGTAGCATGCTGCATGTCAACTGAAATCAGTTTCTTGAGTTTTTTTCATAGTGTATTTCTATTCTCCAACAGAAGCTCCGTGCCCAACACCTTCTTCTCATCTATCCAAACCCCTCTATAAGATTCGCCCCCAGCGGTCCAATGAGGATCCTATTATTTTTTGGTCAATTTTATAATTACATGATGTGGCAATAATGGTCATAGGGCAGCGCAGCCGCCCTTAAACCCTAGTCCCAACCCAAGATTTCTCAGTTTCTGAAAAAAAAATGCAGCATTCCCCCCCCCCCCCCTGAAGGCTTTCATAGCAAGCCTGAAACTCCGGAGCCTTGGTTCATTTCCTCTCATCAAGACCCTCTATTTATACCTTTCAAAACCTCTCGCTCAACACCGCCGCTGCACAATCTATTGTTCCCCTTATTTCTATTGTTTTCCTCAGGCCATTGTTCCTGTTCATTGTTCTTTACTCACACTTTTGCTTATCACCCCAATGTTTCATCCAATTAAAGCCAATAATACTATAATGCATCATCCATTTTACCCAATTTGTATTTTTCCCAATCCCTCCTCTAACACCTATTCCCTGATCCAACAATACCACCAAGAATTCAGATTCTTCCTTTCCCAAATCTCAAAGCCATCTCATGCATCGCCCTCAATAATTATTGATAAAACCAACAGGTTGCACACCCCTCATCCGGATATTTGATCCTCTCACGCTTACGATTCCAGCCAGCCATAGTAATTTGTACGTCCTCCAAATTATTCTCCTCTCTTTCAAAACCAGGATTAGAAACTCTTCACAATTCATGCTCAATTATTTTGATACTAGATCCTCTCACGCTCACAATTCCAGCCAGTCATAGTAATTCATTTGTTCCTCCGTCCGTAATCCTTCTTCATTCAAGACCAGGACTGGAAACTATTCCCCAATTCATCCTCAAATTCAACCATCTCCATGGCTCCAGCTTCTTACCCCAAGTCTCCCCTGCCCAAATCTTTCCAGCCAAATTAACTACTCAAGAATCAGTGCTCCTGCCGCTCACCCCCAACCCTAATCCTCAAAAGTCTCAAAATCTCCTCCTCTCACGTCATGAATACCAAACCACTAAGCTTTATTGCAAAAAACTAAATCATATTCTGGAGATTGATATTCTAGAAATTTTCCTTTACTGTTTTGTCGGATTTGTTTTGGAACAGTTAAGATATATGTTTGGTTTGAAGGATTGTACTTTAAATTTTCCAATATTTCACAGCCTTGAACGTTCATCTCAATGCGGAGTTTATTATTCTAGCTTTACATGGAAGATTAAAAGGGATGTTTTGGTGTGAGGCCCTAAATAGAGAAATTTGAAGCTGTTTCAGCCAGGACCTACAAAGGACCTTGTTCTTAACCAACCCCAGGGGTTCAGAGAGTGTAGCTGCCGAGCTCGGGCCAAATCAAGTCAATGTACATGACAGGTGTTTGGCAGGGGGGAGTAAGGCTATCTGTTCTGCAACTAGAGCTTAAGTTAACTAAGCCACTCGTGGTGAGCGGGTCTGGGCGGCAGCCCAGTCTCACCAGAGAGGTTTATGAACTAAAACACAAAGCTCCCGTGAGCCAAGTGTGATATAGAGGCCACGCTTTCTCTCCTGGTTTCTATGCCACTCATCAGAATTTTTTCTTTTTTTGTTTATCTGACAGCTTACCATCTTCTTGATTTTTCAGTATTTTTTTTGTTGCTGTACTCTCACCCCTTCACATTTGACACTTGACAACAAGAAGTAGTATGACTGCACACGGTCCTTTTCATATGATGTGCAAGCCAAATCCAAGTTTGAAATCATGAACTTCAATAATTTATTTCCAGTGGAAACAATCAAGATTTTGCACTAAAAAAAGTACTGAAAAATCCAGAACATGTAGAACTATGATGAGTGTTGAGAGTGTGGTGATGCAAACAAGGCTGCTCCCAGCCAAACCTTGGAATTGGCTCACGCGAGAAAAGTGTTTTAGTATGCAAGGCCCTCCCTCCAGTTGGGGTCGCTTCGCGACCAGCCAAATGTTGCACGCCTGCACGGAGGCTGGGACTTGTGTTAAGGTTGTCTGGAACTGCACACTGATGTCAATTATGAAAAATGACCCAGCACCATTCCTTCTGTTTGGATATGAAAAGCCTATTGCCTCAATTAGGAAGTGCCATTAAGCTGACCAGTTGAGCAACCCCTGTTCCGCTCTCAGAGCATAGCCCTTGACATAGTCTATTTACACTGTCCTCCTGGGGATCAAACACATGGGTCAGGGTATATTTACGGGTTTCTTCAACCTGGTACATATTCTTGTTGCAAACTCACTGATCCATAAAAGGTATTGGCTTAATTAGTCACTTAGCTATCAGTGCATCAGCACCAAGAAATCCTCATCAATAGGGGGTTTCAAAGTTAAAAATCAGGTTGCGCAGGTCCCAGGAATCAGGAAAAAAAATGGACCTGGAACCTCTCCTGCGGACCTGATTTCCTTCTTCAAAAAAGGCTCCAGGAGCAGGAAAAAGGTCAGAAACACCCCCTCAAGGGTGTTTTCACCTATCCCTGATCACACCCGCATACCGGCCATTGAGTGTGAGCCAGGGCCCAGCACACACTACCACCCACACAACTTGATGACCGGTCGGGTCTCAACCGGCCATTGAGTGACACAACACTTGATGGCCGGGTGGGTTTGTACCGGCCATCAAGTGAGACAACACTCGATGACCGGTCAGGTCTGTACCGGCCATTGAGTGACACAAGACTTGATGGCTGGGTGGGTTTGTACCGGCCATTGAGTGAGACAACACTCAATGGCCGTTTGGGTCTGTACCGGCCATCAAGTGAGACAACACTCGATGGCCGGTTGGGTTTGTACCTGCCATTGAATGAGACAACACTTGATGGCCAGTTGGGTCTGTACCGGCCATCAAGTGATGTGTCACTCAATGGCCGGGTGGGGTTGTACCAGCCATCAAGTGACGCAACACTTGATGGCTGATCAGGTCTGTGCCGGCCATCAAGTGACACAACACTCAATGGCCGGTTGGGCCTGGACCGGCCTCGCAAGGGCATTATTGAGTTTGATTTGAATACATCTCCGAGTTGGAGGAAGCTTGTCACACACGGTGACAGTGACATGTGGTATTCCAACAACGCTTCACACAGGGAACCGGACGGATCAAAGTCCTTCCGGGACCCCGGTGGCAAGGGACAAAAGGGATTTGTGCCCAAATTTTTGCAGGTTGAGAACTCCTGGGTGCAAGATCAGGAGATTCTTGCATTTGGGGGCGTTCAAAGTAGAGCCCCCAGGTTGGTGTTTTTGGCAGTGATTTTTTTTCCTGGAAATCAGACCTGATTGGGGTCCTGCGCGACCTGATTTCAACTTTGAAACCTTCTAATGGAGGGCAGGAGCCCGGGATCATGCAGAAAATTATGTTCAATGTTGAATCTTGGAATTAGCATTCCAAGAAAGAATTGGAACACATTACGAGGCCAGAGATCAAATGTCGTTCTGATAATTCCTCAGCTGTTTTATCCTGTGAGATTATGAGCCATCATAGCTCTGCGAAATCATTTGATACGTTTTTGTTGGCTATGCCAGACCTTTTCTGGCTCTACAGTTCTGATTCATGTTCCGCGGCGCAGCCGCGATTTCCCCAGTTGTTTATAATTGAGGCCTGAGTCTACCAGGTCAACTTTGACTGGATCCGAGTTTGGTTGCGCAGGGCTTAAGCCTGGATTCCAACACTTCAGGCCTTTGGCCCTCACTCTCAGTCCCATTGTCTTCTCCAGTGAAGGGATTCCGACCCTTCCACGGCACCGCAGACAAACCAACAATGAGTGATGTGATGACGGTTATTCAAGCGGCTTTGGGAAAATCTCAAAGCAAGACATCGACTCGTAGAAGATTGATACGTGCCGATGGACCTTGATCACGCGGTGAATGCAATGCGCACCGCTGGGGGTTGATACGCTCCACAAGCGCAATCCTCAGCACTACAACCAACCCCAGAAGCCAAACATGCAAGCGCAGCAAAATAGCCTCCCAACTATACCACAAAAACCTAATCTCTCCGTCCAAAAAGCAGCTGCCTGCCGAGGCTATCCACTGAATAGCCACCTGACAGGAAAGTGGGGCAGCCAGTGCAATTACTGCAAGCAGGAGGGTCACTGGTATACAAATTGCAAGGCCTTCTGGGACGACGTAGGCTCCGGTGATGTTGGACCTCCGCCTGATGGGCACGACGCGCCGGGCTCGAACTACCTTCCTCCAGAGCGTCCTTTTGGCAGATACAATCGACTCCGACAACTGGACATGCCTAGGGGGTTTAATTTCCCCCAATTCCTTTTCATATTCAGGCCATTTGCCAATTTCCTCTCATCTTGTGCGCATGTCTATTCCGCTGAGCCTCTGCATCCTGAAGAGCTCCGCTTCAGATGCAGAAATATCCACCCATATCCGCAGGTTTCGGAACCTCGGGTTTCAGATACCTGGCTTGATCCGCGGTCCCTCGACAGATATCCCAGATTATCTACCGGATATCCCACGCGGGATACTGGCTAAGGGGTGAAGTTATATTACAACTAGTGGGGAGGTTCCATAGGACACCCAACTTGCCACGTATTTACAAATCATCTCATATTATTTAAAGATGTACCAATAAATAGTACTTGGAGGGTTGAGGAAAGCACTGAGATGTACTGATTTTTTGACACATATTCAGCCGAACCCTAGCCACTGCCGGATCCAGTTGATGGCCGAAACTCCGAACATCGACCGCAGCTGTATCAGCCGGAATGACTACAGCGAGCGTGGTAATACCGGCCCGCCTACCACCACCCGTAATACTCCGAAGCCGAAGCCGAAGCTGCCTCGGGCGAGGGGCAGGAGTACGACGACACGGGCGCCGACGGTTGGTACAGCTCTGCAGAGCGATGCGGGTGCGACGGCCGGGGAGAACGGAGGGTCGTCGTGCCAGTCGATCCGAGTCAACAGCAATCTGGAAAATAGTGGCAAGGCAGACAGGTTCGATGATAATGCTACTGTCACCATCAGCCAGAAACTTGACGAGTTTGATCAGAAGAAGAAAGATATCCAGTCAATCGATTCATCGTCGACCTCATCAGCCTTCAAACCATCCCTGCTTTCCATCGCAACCACCTCCCACCCTGCCGATAACCCCAATGAAGACCTACCATCCACCGCCGGACCCTCAGCTTGTTCGGCATCCGAATTAGCTGCAACCATCCATCTTCGCCACCATTCCGTCGATCCACAACCAATCAACGACCATCCTCAGCTCAGGTTCAACCCTATCGTTCGTATCATCCCCAATCCAGATGAAGAGAATTCGTCCGATGAGGAAAATCATTCTCGGCGTTCCAGGAGTCGTAGCAGAAGGAGACCCGTTCGGCTTTGCACCAAGAAAATCGCGTCCGTTCTTTCTTCCAGCTTCGCACAAACCTCTCACTCATCTGATTCGTCATGTTGCTGCTTCTGTTTTTTGTTTTTTTTTCTTCCTACGATCCGACTCTTTCTACTCTTATAGTTTACCACTCAACATCTCAACTAGTTCCCTCATCGGAATCGGCCACCACCACAATCACTCCAACGCCTCACTAACTGCCAACTCCCCTTCAGCTGTCGTAACCAGCCGGGAGCTTTTTGCTCAAACACGAAAAGAGATCGACGAAGACGAACAGTTCATTCCCGATGTCCCTCGTTATCTCAACCTCACCCTTCCTAGCATTACCCGTCAACCCAACAGAAGGGCACTCAGACGGGAAGAGAAACACCGATTGGAGCGATGGAAGCAAATGGGCGGCAATCATAAATCAAACCTCAAACCCAGCACGCTCTCCAACCTGCATCATCTATCCCCAGGTCTTCGAGAACGACTAAACAACGCAACTGTCCCAGTTCAACTATCAACCAACACGGCGATCAACTCGATCGCCTCCTCGATTTCTCCCAACGATGACTGGGAACAGCAGGCTCAGAACACGCCCTTCTCCAAGCAAGTCACATCGGTGGACTCGAATGGTCAGTCGTTCTTTGTACCGACTGATTCCCTTTTACAGTTGCTGATAATTAATTTTTGAGGCGAACTTTCTTTCGACTTGATTCAACAGCTCAAGTTATGAATTCAGAACCTGTTGGTCCGATCTCACCACCAACACCTGTCACAACTAACGCTCTCAAGCTTACATCACCCCAGGCCTCAAACTCAGTCGTCGATCAAATGATCCCCGCTGAGTCTAAATCATGTTCTCCATTAGAAACAAACGGCCGTAGGATCTCTCGATTCAAGTGGTTTGGTCAAAAAGCGAGATCCGTTCGACTAGATAGGCAACAAAATGATGCTGGAGATCCTGGGAAAGCTAACACCTCGCCTCCTGCTGGATCAATCGGCGATTCGCCGGGTGCTTCATTACAGAAATCACCAACTCATATCTCGTTTGGCCGACCATCACTCCCAGTTACACCGGATCAATCGCTTCAAGGGGCCCCACTCAAGCGGGTATCCACTCCTCGAGTTCTAACACAAGGAGCGATGACTTCTGGAGCCCCGCTACAGAGAACGGCGACCCCTACTACCCCTTTCCTGAGACCGTCTGCTACACCACTACAAGATAGCTCTGCTCTCGGCGCCTCATTGGAAAAATCTTCAACCCCCGGTGCCGCTTTACAACGATCCGCCACGACCGGCACTCGCCGCAGCAAACCTACCCATATTGCGTTTTTTAAGAAACTCACGAACTGGCGAAAAACACCACCCCCATCAAATCACACAGAGCCAACCACCACTTCCACTTCAGAGTTTGTTGATGATGTTATCATCATCTCAGCCAATTCTCCCCCTTTTGCCAACAGCTCCATCCAAAACCTGTCAAACGTTAGTCTGATGTTGGCACCGGAAGGCAAGACCAAGCCAAACTTTGCGACTGACAAGTGGGGATCCAAGAAAGAAGTTCCATTGCGTGAATGCTGTCAGGTCTGTCTGAGTTCTGCTAACATCGAGACCGGTACGAACCATGAAGACCAACTCTCAGCAGGTGCATTGAAGCATTATCACAAGAAAAGCTGGATTTTACAGGATACCCTAAGGCAAGGTGGTATTCCGTCTCAACAGATAAAGCTCATTTCTGCAGAACTCGGCGCGCCTTATACCTCTTGGATTTCTCAACTCCCAAATCCTTAACATATGCTACATAGTATTGTCTCAAAAATATCTCCTGGTCCTACATTGATACCCCATAGCATTTCCTTTCCTCTTCTTTCTTGGTTGTAAACCATTTCTCCATGTCACAATTATTGCTATCCTTCAATTTTCCTTTTGTACACCATTTCTCCATGTCACAATTCTTGCTATCCTCCAATTTTCCTTTTTATTATAATATCAGCTTTAACAAAGCTTCCAACAAACAACTGACCTCATTACCAGCATTACAGCCTGATACTTGCTTAGCATTCATATTTTTCTAAAAAACTTGATATACTTCTTTTCTATGATTGGTTATTTTGATTTGCACAAGCTTCCTTCTTATGATAATATGAAATCCCAAGCATTCTTCCATGAATCTTGAAGAAGGGATGATTATTTAACTCATGTCTTAACTCCTTTCTGCTCCACAAACCTTTCCAGTGCTTCTTGGAATCTCTAGGGTGTAATGTAATGTGAAGCCCCTGCACGCCGCAACGTTTCACAAGGACAATCACAGGCCCCCTTCCTGCTTGACTATATCCCCTGGTCCTCCCACTTCCCCTAGCTGGCAGAGATCCCTGACACATATCTCCTAATAGTCTGGCTCTGTTTGATGGTGGACTTTCTCCCACTTTGAACCTGATTTTGTACATATTTTCTTACCCATTGTGGAGGGCCATCCATGAAAGTGAATACTGAAGAGTTGAGGTGCCTTGTAGAGATGATTCTAGGCTATTATGAAGTGTCTGTGGGCGTGGATTACGTGTACCAGGGTGATTCCTAGAGGGTGTTGGCGCTGATTCCTTCACAGTAGGTGTATGAGTGATGTAATAAGGTTTTGATTAGGCTCATCACATCCACCCCCAAATTAGATGATGTCCCCATCATCCAACCTTGAGTGAAGTGTGACAAAGAGCAGAGAAAGAAAATAGGGAAAAGCAAAAGGAGACTGTGAACTGGCAAATTGATTGGTTTATGTACAGATTTTTTTTTGTATGTTTGATTTTCTTCTGCGTAGAATTGAGTCTGAGTTTTGAAAAAGGGAAAGGCTATGAACAAATGAGGTAGAAATAATATATTCTTTGATTGATTCTTTTAATGAATTTTCTATTGTTTTTCTTGCTTGTATTATAGTTTCTTTTTTAAGAAGTAATGTAATGCTAAAAAATGTATATCTAGATGAAGAAATAAAGAAGAAATGTAACAGGAATCTTTAGTAGAAATCGGTGGAGAAATAACCCCGAAATTGGTGTGATCCTTGCGGCGTAGCTATCCATAGTTTTGTCTCTGGGGCCGCTCACCTCAGCTGCGCTAGAAGTTCCAGACCTTGGTGCTCCTCCTTTTTTGTTGCTTGCGCTTCCAATGGCAGTCCGTTGGCTTTTGCGCCATCAAGCGCTCTAATAGCTTTATTAGCACCCTCCCAACTCGTGAACACAACCAGTGCAAATAATTCCATCCCCAATCCGACATGTGGCGTAAAACAATCTTTTATAGGTCCATGCTCTTTCAGAGCTTCCATGATGTCTGCGGCGGACGTTCCTGGCGCGATATTCAAGAGATATATGGGCCAGAAGTGTGCTAAGGAGATTTCTGCTGGCTGATGTGCAGAGACTTTAGTATGTTCACTAATGTTGAAGGGTTGTTACTGAGCTGATAACAAAAAGGTTTATGAGAACAGGTTGGCAAGATGTGAGTCTTTTTTGGTAAGAAAGCTCTTGAGAAAGGGGGGAAAAGAACTGGGTTGTGCATTGGTTGGTCAAGCTCTTTGAACAGCAAGCAGAAATCAATATTGTGCTTTGTCTTTGGTCTAGCTGGTATTGTGTGCCATGTTATTAGATAAGTCAAAGGGACTGGACTGGTTGGAATTTCTGCATACTCTTCACTTGTGGGGGGGAAGATGGTTTGTCTTATGTTCAGCTGAAAGATGAGCAATCAAGAGAAATCCTAGCTATGGGAAGAAAGACTTTACAAATAGGGAAGATGATGTGAACATAGTAGCATTTGTAATGATGAGTACTACTGAAAGAGGTAAGCACAGATCCAATGATGTAATGTGTACAATAGACATAGTACATGATGAGCAATGTATGTAAGGGGTTTAATGTGTGGGAAGACTTCTGTAAAAGGAATGTACTATAATTATTTAAGTAAGTTACTCATGAGGTGAATGTTGTAACTAATGAAGACTGTAAGTTTTCTGTAAATCTTATATCCTTTATAACTATTGAACCATTGAAGATAAAGGGGTACTATGCTAACTTGACATAAGTCCCCCCTGGTAGGAGGCTTGCTGTGGCTGGCCGCAAAGCGGCCCCTCTGGCAGGGAGGGACTTGTGCACAAAGTCAAAAATTTGGCTGAGAAAGAAATCATTAATGGCTGGAGGAAAAATACTTCGCATCACCCAGCCTCCCCCTCAGCAACGGTGGGCCAGCTACGCTAACCGTAGTGTTAGCATAGCGGAATTCTGCTAACTTTCAGTGTAGCGTTAGCGGAATTGCACCTTCTCCGTGCTAACGCTGCGCGCACAGGGTGCGCAGCTAATTAAGCTGTTAGCGTAGTGTTAGCGCAGATTTGAGAAATTGTGCTAACGCTACACACAGAGGGCGCCAAAGAGCGCGCGCTACGCTGCGCTACAGCGCTTTCAGCGGAAAAAAAGGCCTTTTTTTAGCGAGTGTAGCGGTGCGCTAACGCTTACAAAGAATTTGTGCGCTGTTGGTGCCGTTGAAAATTAGGGCAGCATAGCGGCGCTAACACTATTCAAAATTGGTGGGTGCTTTTTGCCGCTATGCTAACACGTAGCGCTGAAATAGTGTAGTGTAGCGTAGCGGCCCACCGTTGCCCTCAGCTCCTGCGGACCTGTCCCAGAGCCAAAATATACTTCAGAACCTCAGCTTTCAAATGGTGCTGGTCTCATCTCCTCAATCCCAACCTTTTTCCTTGTACTAATCTTTTTAAAAAAAAAAAAAAAAAAAAAGAAATGTAAACCAAGGAATTACAACCATCATGCCTTGTGGGTATTGGATTCACAAGCCTGCAGATATCTGCAGATCCTACACCTGTAGCCACTCAATTTTTGCAGATAGGATATTCAATTGTGCATATTATCAGAAAATCCAAAATTGGATCTTCAGAGTAATGGAATATCCTTCAGGATTCCTTTGACCTTCAAAACAGGTTCCTTCAATCAGTTTTGGATTTTATGCCTCAAAAACTTTGTTGAGGGTGCACATTATTACTGCTGAGAGAACTGTCTACTCAGATTTCTCTGTACATGTGTTGTTGATTTTTAAATTCTGTTTTTGTGTTTTTAGGGTTGAAAATCCTTCCCTTGTCTGCCAGCTTTCAGACATTATGCATAAGCCTCTCCTACGGAGAGCCCTCTGGGCGGGGTCCCCTGGACCCTCCATTCAAGAGGCTTAGTTAAGCTAGGGTACTATGTGTAAGTGACTATCCAAGTTTATTAAATTCACAAAAACACCGCAAAAAAGATCTAAGTTTTGGTGTGCAGCCAAATGATGGCCACTGTTGAATAGATTATCCCCGAACACAGTATGTGCCATGGATAGACTCTCCAGCTTGTGACAGTGCAACAAGCAAAAAAGAGTCGGATTTTGTTGTCTCAAGCAGGGGCCTAATCAAGCGAAGTAGGGGGCCTGCAGGGAGGGGCCAGGACAAAACCAGAACCCCTGGGTATCAACTTGTCTGTGGTCCTTCCTTCTATTTATGTCAAAACAACTGGCCAACACCAAGCTCAGTTGTCACACCCAAGCGGAAACGCACCCCTTCACCTTGCTCTTCACAACGGTCATTGCAGAACAACTGCAATTCCTGGCAACGCAAGCCATTTTCTCCAGTGCAACAGCAACCAACACAATCATTCCAACAACAAGTTGCTATAACCATGCTCAAGCCACCAAGCCACACCTTGTTGGGACCATCATCGCCAGCAACCCGGGCGCCATCTTTGGCTACAGCCACAGCCCGCTGCGGTCCCAGGAGCAGATCATCGTCCACTGGAAGGGTTCTGCCAGACCATCTTTAGCCTACAGACATTGTTGGCTGTGCGACGCCGTAGTCTGCTTCTCGCCCCCCTCCCCACCAATAAAACAACACTGCCCTTTGATGATCCGCGTCAGATGGGAGCAACAGCCTGTAGTCGGACGGCCTTGGCGGGCCAGATAAACGGAGCCATCCAATCAAAAAAGCCCCACAATGGTGTCTGCGTTTGTCGCCGCTGTCTCGCCATTGTCCTCCGTCATCAGGCCATCACCTGTCCGCCCCCATCCCTCAATTTAGCTCCACACCAGTCTTAGAAGGCTCCAGGAGGAGATGGAGCGTGCGATGCCAGAGTTACAGGAGGCTTTGGCCGGCGCCAGGTCATAATCAGTTGCTCTCTCTCCTTCTTGGTTTTGTCCTTGAAGTCTCCACGACACTGACCCGTGTCCCCGGTTTTTGTGGGCCAAGCAGCCCAGCTCGCCACTCAATCAGACCTCCTCGGCGCCCGGCCTTCGGCTCCAACTACTCATCATCCAACGCAAGCTACTCACCAACCTATCCCTCTTCGACGCCCAGACAAGGAAGCTTGTGGCGCTGATGGCGGCGGTGACAGGAGGGGCCGCAGAGGCCTGTCTGGTGCATCGCCGCCCCCGCCGGCCTGTTCCTGCGCGATCAAATGGGCCTGCTCCGTTCCTTAGGTCTGCTCGACACGCAGTCCTCACCCAACCCTCCCCCTCCTCGATACCGGTACTGCCCTCTGTTCGCCAACCTTCTACATCAAAACCCTCGGCCCCGCTTCCTCTGTCGACCCTAATCAGCCCGGTGGCGACACTCATGCCTCCCTCGTCAAGCTTAACGTCGTGCTGCAGCAGGAGCTTCAGATCAAGTCCTCCCTTGCCGCCGCCCGCGCCAAGAGTCAGTTCGAAGACGTTGCCAGCCTCTCAGCCTCCCTCCTCGACCTCTACCTCCCCTCCTCCCCCTCTTTCTCCCCCCTTCTGTCGTGGGTGGGGACACTTATATCATTACTTTGTCTTTTTTTGATTAGCGGTGAGGAGATTGCCGCGTTCAAGAAAGTGCTCCTCTCGGCACCCACCCTCTTTCTCTGATCAATCAATTACTACCATCCCGGCCCGGCGTGGCACACATTCTGCTTGGAATGAATTGGGGCCAGCTCCAACCCAATTTTATTTCTTGAAGGGGGGGGGGGGGGGGGGGGGGGGGGGGGGGGAGGGGCAAGGAGCACTGGTCGGGCCCTGCCGCAAGGCACATTTTTTACTTACCTTATCTTAATCTAGCTACATGGACATGGTATAAATGCACCTACACCTGCATTGACTTCTGTGCCGCTGTATGTATTCATAGTTTGGTTGTGTTTTTTGTAGCTCTACTGAGGAGGTTACCTGGAGAGTCAGAATGGTTAAAAATGATGGGTGGATTGCACTGTAGGACCATTTGGACTGTGTGGGATTACTAATCTTATAGAATTATCACTTGGCTGTGTCCATGATGTCAACCCAAATCAATACAAAAAAGCACACAACATGACTCTCAATTGCCTGGGTGAAATTGGGCCTTGAACCAAAACATTTTGCTTGAACAATTATGTATGTATTCTTCCATCAGATGTTGTATGTAAAGCCTGTGATTGGATGGTACAGGAGCCAATGCAAGTATTTCTGGGCACAACACATCTTGTATTGGTGCAAGGAGCCAAAAAATCCAATTGTCTGGGTAATGTCTCAGAGAGGTCCTGATATCCCAGAAATTGACAGGCGCTCTGAATCAAAAATTTCCCTTCTCACCAACGGAAAAAACCCTGATTTGTATGCCTGCTTACTTCTGTTGCCACCCTCATTATCAACCAGGTTTATTACACTGTTAATCTAATCCTACCCCATCCATAAATAGTTTTATCTAACATCAGGCATGTAGCTCACGAGTTCACAACCAGAAAGGTTATTCAAGACAATCAGGCATCCTCCATAGTTATTCTCCCCTTCCCAGTCAATCTCTTAGCCCCTGGGTCATGCTGAATCAAACTTGGTTTTGCCGTGACCGTGTGAAAGAGACATCAACATTTTCTGTGCTCATGAGTGGTTGTTAATTGTATAGTTGGGGGGGGGGGGGGGGGGAGGAGGGTTGTTTGGAAGTATTTTGTTGAAGAGCTGATTTTTTTGTAGGATTAATTGGCTTCATCAATCATTGAGGTCATTGTGAGGGGGTGCATTTGCTTGAAAAAATTGACAAATCATGTACGCCAGGGACCCAGATTATGTTTTGTGGAGTCATTCATGTTGGAGGGAGGGAGGGGGGGGGGGGTTCCAGTGAACCAAACAAAGTTGAGGGGCTTTGCGCTTATTGGGTTGTAAGCTTGGTAGATCAAGCGTGTTGGGGAAGGGTGTGCTGATGGAAAAGCCAATGGCAAGGCAGTGGATGGTGGGTTGGGTCTGCACGGGAAACTTGGCTAGATTGCCAGGGGATCTGCATGTATGTACTCCAACAGTTTTGGAGCGGGTTTATTTGTGTGGTTGGTGCCAGGTATGTTTGTGGCTGTGACAGCAATATCTGATTGCTGGGACTGCTTGAGGGAAGGGGTGAAAAAGGGCTCAGCTGGAGGGCTTGTCTGGGGGTGCCTTGGGGTGCTCATTCCGCCATGTGTGTTACGGGGTGCAGCTGGACATGGGGCGTGATTACTTAATGGTTTCAGTGTTGTTCAAATGACACTATCTCTTTATTTTTCCACTTAAAATGCCAAAAACTTTTATCTCCACACCATGGAGCTTTTTTGGGGGTGGCTCCCTGGAGATTGCAGCGGTGCAGCCGCCTTGGCCTCTAGTAGGTGAAATAAGGCGTAGAATCTGAATATGCAATAATAATGAAGTATTTGTGAAGGGTTATGGGGTAATGTGCAATGTAATGATGAAGATATGTAAAGAGAAGATACTAAAAATACTACTTGTGGCTTGGGATGGAGCACCACAGCATGTGCAACATTTCTGGTGGGACAATAAAAGGTTTCTGGTGAAAAGCTATTAGGGGGGTTCACAATGGGATAAAAATAAAACTTTAGAGCCAATTTTAAGGCCTTTACAGACAATTTTTTAAAAAATGAAGAACACCCTCTGATTGCCAGGGGACACCTAATCCTGTAAATCCTGCCATATTTTCAAAAAGTTGTTGATAAAGGCCTTAAAATTGACTCTAAGGTTTCATTTTTATCCTATTGTGAACCCCCCTAATGAAAGAAAATTTATAAATTTTTGGGTTTTCCATATACTTTTTATTTTGTTATATTCACTCTTCTACAGTCATTTCACCCACCCATTGTCCAATCCTCATGACTTCAAGTCTGTTGGTTGGGCTTCTGGAATGAGCTTTTGGGGGTTCCAATATTTCTGTCAAGGTACTGTACACCTTATAAGAAATGACTTGATGATGGTTTTTTTTTCTTTTTTTTCTTTTTTTTCAGGGGCTCACTAGAGCCCTAAATTTTTTGCATCCAACCATCAATCTATCTCTCCTAACCTCAAAGAACTGACCCCTTCAACTGGGGATCAAAACAAGAAAGTGTTGGCCAAG
The DNA here is from genome assembly GCF_026914185.1 of Puccinia triticina. Lineage (NCBI taxonomy): Eukaryota > Fungi > Basidiomycota > Pucciniomycetes > Pucciniales > Pucciniaceae > Puccinia > Puccinia triticina. The sequence goes on along the minus strand of NC_070564.1, from coordinate 7,635,188 downwards.
GCCGGGGTAAGTTTGCCCTGAAAATCAGAGGGGCTTGACAGGACTTGAGTACAGCTTTCCCACAGCCCCTTGCGGGTCATGAAGTTCAGGGTTTTTTGACTGCCTGTAATTTATGATGTGAGGAATGATAATAAAAATTATGCAGGATAATGATTGAAGGCCAGATCAATGGTTTCAAAATAACCGAAGGGCAGATGATTTGAGTAAAAAGTGATTAAGCATAGATGACATGGGTGCAAAGATTTGCACCCCCAAAAATGGTGGATTGCCACAGATTACCACGTCAGGATCCACGCCAGATCCGTGATTGGGCGCAAGTCCCTCCTACGGTCGGCGCCATGCGACCGCGGCCCGGCCACTCCAGCCTGGGACCCCGAACCAGCCAGTTCCCAGCACCCACCCCGAACTATACGCCCTCGAGACTTGCGTTAAGTTCGCGGAAAGCTATGGTACATATGGGCCCTTAGTTGAAGACCCAATCCAGGATCCAGTGGCTCGGGCCTTTGCCCTGGACCGTGAGTTCTTCATCATCCCTTAATTTTCTTGTCATCAGTTTTCCCCCCCAGTCCTCGTCAATATTTTCAGCCACCCAGCGCAGTCCCTCGCTCAAAAGCCCTCGAAGTTTGCTACAACCAGTCTCCGAGAGCGCCAAACACTCAATCCCCCGATAGTTACACATACTTAAGTCCTCTTTAAAGCCATTTACATTTTTCGTCGAATCTATTTTTCCCGCCCAATTGATCATCCCTTCCAGCTTCCGCGTTGCCATTTTCGAATTCGCCTTCACTTTCTCCCAGTGGTTGCTGTGCATCAATGTCGTTCGGCGCGGAGTTGCAATCTGGAAGCTTGCTAGAGCAGCCGGACCAGGAAGAACCGCGACTCGATTCGAAAGTGATCCGCCTCATGATTACAGTAGATACCCCCCATCGCCAAGAAGGGCTACACGAAAGCAGGTTTATTGAATGCATGGACTACTCCATCTCCTCCTTTGAGGTGGATCCGCGCGTTCAGCAAGCCAGTAGTAAACTTACTGCATCGGTGGGTGCCGCAGCTGTAAGTCTGACTAATTCAACTCCATCATGGGCCGTAGATGATATTCGACTAGCACATGTACTGACAGCTCAAATCCGTAGCCTTCCCAAAAACCACCACCCATCGCCCCTCGTCCGATCACCCGTGGACTCGGGAGCTTCGTCCGGAAACTCAGTTTGAGAGCTTCCTCGAAACGAGACCTCAAGTTGAGCCCACCTTCCGGGTTAATACAACTTGAGCAGGTGCCGCCAAATTCTAGCTATGTGGATGCAGTAAACCTCTGTCGAAAAAAGTCTGACAAGTGCTCCAGGTTGATCAGTCCCTTGTAAGCAAACGTACTGTCGGAGTTTTCAATCAAGCAAAACTTAGTCTTACTTTCTATAGCTGATTCTCGACACCACAGAGTAATCGTGTCCGGGAAAAATGAACCTTGGCGCGTGGGATTTGGGAAGAAAACATTTACTCCGTCAAGCCCGCTTAACTCGGCTGTTTCACCAATATCCTCGCTATGCTCTTCAACTTCGGGTTCTTCAACTCATTCCGAACTTCTTGAGACTCCACAAGACAAGCCAGATGGTTCCACCGAAGCTGGGTTAGGTCGACCCGCTGTCCAGCGCAGTAACAGTATAACGCAGTGTTGCATCCCTCCACCTATCTCGCTCCGATCAACCAGCACAAGCTCAACGAACACATCTGGTCAGACATTTGAAGTATTGAGCCGATCCAACATCTCCAAGAGCAAAAATGGTTCTTCAGATGGCAAGAACCTTATTCCTACGTCCTTCTCATTGTTCTCAAAGTCGCTCCCTCTACCAACAGATCCGACAAAGACTGCAGCCGAGACATAGTAAACTCTGTAATCCAGCACAATTCACGTTATCAAACCGCATGCACGTGAAGATCACAAATTCAAAACCCCCGATAATCCATTCAGATCCCTTACAACAAGACCAATGATCGAGCTCTCCTGGCGAAAGTAAGCGCCCTGCCAATGTCTCCATTCAATCCCAATATAGATAGTGTAGTTAATTCTTTCATTCAATGGCCCATACCCGGCGGTCTTGATTGAGTAATATATAACTTGTTAGGGATGCTGTTTTGTTGACGTCGCTAGTGTACATTTTTTTACCATTTTTTGTACATCGCCTCCAATTCCAGCGCACTCTGGCGAGTTGGGGCTTTAATCATGCAGTTTCCATGTACCAAGGCCTTTCAAATTAAGTTTTATAATACACCTGGCCCAAGTCACATGAGGGCCGAAATCAACTTAGTTCCTGCCTGAAGTTTTGCTGTAGAGAATCTCCAATGGACCTGCTGGTATACAAGTTGCAGTTGACTTCAATGGCCCGTGAGGTGTATTTGGCCTCTAATGTAGCTGCTAGCGAGTATGGATCAATGCCACCCTTGGCTGTGAGCTTAACTAAGCCTTTCCTTGAAGGGGATCGAGCGGGAACCGGCGAGTTCCCCCCTGTCCATGCAAGCAGAGAGTGGGAAGGCTCGTGAAAATCGGGGCTGGGCACGGGTCGATGTCATGCGCGGTACACAGGCGCGCCATATATGACGTCGACGCCCAGGGAGATGGTTATCGCAAAGCGTACCCCATCACCTCTTTCCCCCTTTCAGATCTCAGAGCCCTCTTTCCCATCTCGGGTTAGCAGTTTTTTAGGCATTCGGCTCCTTTTTTCGTTCTTACGTTCCATGATTCATTGTTTAGCCCGAACTTAACTAAGTCCCTCTCTTGCCTGAGGCTTTGACGGAGGGACTTATGACTTATCAGGAATTCTCGCGTGAGAGAACCGGATATTTCAGCCCTAATTTTGTTACATCCGCTTTGTCTCATGTAACTCTCAACCATCATTCACAAGACCAACTTTTTATGCATTGCATGCTTTTTCTTATATTTTACACATTTTTCAGATTCTCTATTTCTTAACTCAAAGTTTTTAAACATCTGATTGAGAAAATAATCTACATATAACTAAAGGAAAAGGGTCTGGGGGCCAAACAAACCCATACAAAATCTGTCTATGCAAGTAACGCCGGCGTTGATATCCTGTACAAAATCTGTCTATGCAAGTAACACGGGCGTTGGTATGCATGTAACGCCGGCATCAATTTTCTTTTTGCTTGAACAGACAGGGTGAGACATCTATAACCCAGTCCATTCAAGCAGATTGTTGGGTGTATACCAGCCATTGGGCGAAGGAAGTTGGAGCCGCTTCACACCTCCTCAGCAAGGCATACTTGCGCTCTCTGGAGGAATGCGGCCATCAAGACTGAGTGGACAACTCCAAGTCTGCTGGAAGGACCCCATAAATTTATACTCCATCCCTGGACTCCGTTCAACGGACTTGCTTTGACTCCGTTCAACGGACTTGCTTTGACTCCGTTCAACGGACTTGCTTTGACTCCGTTCAACGGACTTGCTTTGACTCTGTTCAGTGTTCCCTTGGGGATGTGCAGATTGCTTGGACAGATATCCACACCTGGTTAATTGTCTTCAATGTCATTGATAACCACTTCCACAACAATTCTGCTTCATCAGACTTGGCTTCACACCAACAACCAAGTCTGTTGAAGCAATCAGCTTCATCAGACTTGGTCACACATCTATAACCTTGAAAATGGCTGATTGTACCCATCTGAACCTTCAATTTAACACATTATATAAACAACAAAATCAACACAATGTGCTGTTAGTTCCCCCCAACCAATCCACTCATCAGACACCACCCACTACTATTCTCCTCATCACACCTCAATTAACTTCCCCGTTCTGATTATAATCCTTTGCTTTTTTCATTGCAAAAATGCAACAATCCAATGAACAATTGAGAAGAGCTTATGCTGCGGAACAGCAAGCTAGATTTAGAGAAACGCAACATCATTTTGCAGCATCTTCTTACCCTTCATTTTCTTTTCACAATACCAAAAAAGAGGTGGTTTAACAATATTTCCCATATTTATAATGATCTAGATAATCTTCATGTACACAAAACTACCAGGACAGGATCAATTTTTGACAACGACTTTGGTAATCAACAGACCCGCCACTTTGATAATCAACAGACCAGCCACTTTGGTAATCATCAGACCAGCCACTTTAGAGAATAAATACCATCACAACACACTTCAAGAAGGGTTTATAACCCTGATTTTCATTTTCCCATTCCATCACAACAATTTTCAAGAGGGTTTTCTAATCCGGATTTTCATTTTCCCAAACATTATGCAAGAAAACCAAATCAAATGCAATTTCAACAACACCCACAACAACAATCCCAAAATCAACACCTCTGAAATTCTAATGAATGAAAATTCTTACCAGTTTTACAGGAGAATTTACAATGAACCAAAAATCTCAAGAGGAAATAACCACTTTATCATTGACAACTGCTGGGTCATGCCCTCCAATTCATACTTATCTGCCAAATTTCACTGTCACATCAATGTAGAAATTTGTGCAGTCAAATACCTGTACAAATATTCTGATAAATCAGCCTTGGATGTTGAAGAAGATATTGATGGGGTGACTAGATTCAGACATTCTTGATGGGTAGCAGCTCCAGAAGCATGCTGGAGGATTTTCTCTTGCAAACTATCTGCAACTTATCTCTCTATAATTTGTTTTGACATCCAGTAATATACATGGCACCCCACAAGCAAAGAATGGAATCCAAGGCAGAGGGGTTTTTGAATTGGTAGAATTTCTGCAGTTTATCCTTCTGATTCAGAAAGATGGCATTTACGGCTAATACTCAATCATGTCACTGGTGCAACCTCTCTTGAGGATCTTTGTAAATTTTGAAGACAAATTTATAGCAGTTTTTGTTCAGCTTCTTTGGCCCAGGGTCTGTTGGAAAATGATCATTATTTGGAAGCCACAATGGCTGAAGCAAATGAAACAATGATGCCAACTTATTTGCAAAATTTATTTGGCATACTTATAGCAACATTTCAACCTTCATACCCTCTGTGTTTATGGAATTCTTCCTTACATGACTGAAGACTGGAGATCCATCAGGAATTTCAAGATGATGCACTCATAACAAATCAGATGATTGAATTGATCAATCCAATCCTTTTACAAAATGGTCTTCAACACGTGGATATCTCAAATTGACAATTCAAATCATTTGAATAATCAGCAGAGATCAGCCTTTGATCAGATCATCAATGCATGTTATTCAGAACAACCTGCTTGCTTCTTTAATGATGGTCCAGGGGGATCTGGAAAGACCTTCTGATACAACTGCTTACTGGAAAATTTCAGATTAACCCAAATAGTTGCTATCACAGGTGCAGGAAGTGGTGAGCTCTCATTTTCCCAACCATACCATCTTAATTTGTATTCTCTCTGAACCCACAGGAATTGCAGCTATGAAAAAGGAATATGGCAGGACTGTTCAGTTGAATTTTGGAATTCCTCAAAAGCTTCTGCAAAATTCAGTTTATTCAATCACAAAACATTCTCAAAAGGCTGATGTGTTGAGGCAATCAAAGCTTATCATTTGGGATGAAGCCCCAATGACACATAGACATGCCCTTGAATTGGTAAACACTGAGACAGATTACTCCAATACTTGATGGATTCAGATCAACCCTTTGGTGGCAGGGTAATTGTACTTGGAGGTTATTTACATCAGGTTTTACCAGTGGTGCGGAAGGGAACATGTCCCCAGATTTTTGATGCAAACATTGTCAACTCTTACTGCTGGAGATACTTTCAACAAAATATCATCTAACTTCCAGTCAATATGTGTGCATCAGGTGATCCTCAATTTCAGAATTTTCTTTTATCCATTGGAGATGTGAAGGTATCACTCAATAAAACAGCAAAATCAACCCAACTACTTCTATGTCATTCATGGGGGTTCTCAGGAGCAAAATTTGAATCATCTCATAAGACTGAAAGAATATTTATTTAGAACAAATCAACTCTAGAATTCTAGAATCCATTCCATCTCAGGGAAGAGCTTACACAAGCTTTGATTCTGTGCAAGATGATCCCCAAAAACCTATATTTGCAAGAGTATATCAAAGGGTTGAACATCTCAGGGTCCCCACCTCATATTCTTCAACTGAAATGTGGAGTGCCAATAATAATGCTCAGGAACCTTGATTGGACAATGGGACTTTGTAATGGAACCAGGTTAATTGTGGAAAACTTGGGTCCAAATGAGTTTTGTTCACCCAATCCATCGGCTACAAACCGAAGATGTGCGTGCCAACATCCTCGGTTAGAAGCCGTATTCCAGGCGGAGCCAGGTGAGCCCAGCTCAGCTGCCCACAAAAGGCCACTGATTTGAACCCACTGGGGGATGTAGATCATCTATACTGGGCTTTCCAACCTGTCTGAGTGTATTTTTCTGTAAAAAAAGTGGGAAGATTTGGTTGAGTTGAGTGAAATGTCTCAACTCAGCTCCCCCTACATCCGCACTGGCTCAGAGCAGCTCCATAAGGCTCCGCACTGGCTCAGAGCAGCTCCATAAGGCTCCGCACTGGCTCAGAGCAGCTCCATAAGGCTCTGCACTGGCTCAGAGCAGCTCCATACCGCTTGGTACTGGCCTGGAGCATCTCAGGGGGGGGGGGTCTCAAGTGAGCTCAAGGGGCATACCCGACTCCCCTGCACAGTATACATAGCCCTCAATTTCCAGAAAGCTTCAAAGACACCCCAGGAAGCTCCAATCTGCTCCACTCAACCCAATCCAGCTTCAAACTTCTCAACTTGGCTCAGAACGACTCCTGCCTCCAAACGACTCCTGCCGACAAAAACGACTCCTGCAACTTAAGCCACTCCAAAAAATGGCAAACACTTGCTCCTCTAAGAATTCAAAGAGAACCTCAACTCGTTCTCAGGGATCCACTGCTGCAGGCAGTTCTCACCAAAAACGGCTCAGAAAGGAAGGAAAATCTGGTTCTGGCGCACATGGCGGATCGAGGAAACAGGCATCCAGAAAACGTCCAAGAACTTTGACAAATACAGATTCAAGCTCCTCGGACAAAAGCAATGGCTGCTCAAACTCCAACCAACGTGAAGAAGCATCTCCGAATCCCACCAACACTCAAACTGGCCGCGCCAGACAAGAAGATGTCAAAAATGAAGGAGTTGGTTTCAACTTGGAGAACTTTGAATCCCACTTGGACTCCTGGTCATTAAGCGAACTCCGATCTACTTTGCAAAAGAAAAAGTATGGTACCTCAAATCGTCTCCCACCAGATGTTCAAGCCAAATTAGAACTTCTCCAGCAGAACTACATGAAAAGCAAGCTCATGCTGGCCCTTGTCGGAAATGTTGCTGAGAAGACAGTCACCAAGTTCCTGTAAGTTAAACCTTCAAATCAAAATCATTTTCTAAAAACTACAATCTCATTGTATTCCTCCTTGTAGCGGGGAGAACAAGCCACCCCGCAAAAAATGTGGCTGGAACAGATTCGTTGCATTCAGCCTTGAGAGCTTAAAATATAGAGGTAAGCAATCCACAAAGTTGAAAGATCGATTCAAATGTTATAATAATTTTCATCCAAAGTTCCATCCAAGGGTACTTCGGAAGGTTGGGAAGATCAAAATGTCAATATTGGCAAGGCCTGGCAGTTGCTTCCGGATGAAGAGAAAGAGGTCTTCAGTGCGCGAATATTCCAACACTTTTCGGGAATACCATGCAACTTTGAAGAGGAAGATGACAAGGATGATGAAGAGGCAGAAACAAGTCTGTCCCTGGAGGAAATTGAACGATATACCCCTCTGTATAAAAAGCTGGTCAACACCGAAAAAGTCAACATTTTTGCGGCCAAGGGATCCGAATTACAGGGCGAAAGCACCAGCGAGACATACAAAAAAGCTTTAAAAAATATTCTCAAGCTGAATTCGGAGGTTGGCAGTTTTTTTAACAAATTTTCAATGCCTGGTAGCTTATAACTGATCAACAAACCATGAATCAGCTTTACACAGTATCAAATGTATACAATGTAACTTACTACCTCCTTGCTGCAACAAGATCTCCCGGAAAAAATAGCTTTTGTAAGGAGTACTCAAACGATGCTTCATGGCTGAGTATAGCTAAGAAGAAATGGTCATCAAAAGAAACTTTTGAAGCTTACAGTCATGGAAGACAAATACAAGGCAACTTGGAAAATATTGGTGGATCTATCCTGGAGAAGAAAAAGAAGGAATCCGACTTGCTCAAAACAAACCTTTGTCATGCTCTCAATGAACTCTTGGGTAAGTCTCATAAAATTCCGAAATGTAATTGATTGCTTGCTTATTCAATACCTGCAATGAAGCTGCTGCCCGTGGCGATGAAAGTTCGATTTTCCCCAAGACTCCAAATCCAGCCAAAACTCTAGCCAAGACTGATCCGGAGCTAAAGTTAGTCCAGTCGGAGAACTCAAAGCTGAGCAAAGAGTCTTTGATGAAAGGATTTACAAAGGTTCAAGTTCCCGAAAAACGGAAATGGCTAGCTGACATTAAAAATGGCAACTTCAGAATTGAAAAAGTTCCAGAAGTGTAGATAGATATCTGTTTCAAACCTCAAACTTTTGAAGACATCATTATTACTCAGGATGAATGTTTGCAACATCCAACACTTTTTATTATTTCTGCGATAGCTTCTATCTTTGATTAGTTTTATCACCAAATATAGCACAGATGATATTATATGCTGCAATTTGATTTTACGGAATATTTTTATCCAGAGATTATTGCAGACCACAATCAATCAAAGAATTTACTTTACCAATTGAGGCAGGATTACTCAAATTCCTTGATTTGTTTGAAACCGATAAAAAAAATTATGATTTAATTTGAAAAAATGTAAGATCAAACAGGCTCAATAAATCGGGAGGGTTTCAATTTGACTAAAAATATAGCGAGGTTTTGTTAAAAGAGTGGGGATCATCATTATTCAGCCACATGCTTTTTTTTACCCTTGAGCCTTTCCTTGGCCTTTAATTCCCGATTGTACTGTTCAAAATAGTGCTGGACAGCATCGAATTTGTATTCTGGATAAATTGGTAGCCAATATGTTGAGTCGCTGTATGTCTATGCAAAATTCAAATTCAACATTTATTTGATAAAATGGGTCCAACTGAGCAGATAAACTTACTTCGTTTTTCTTTTGGAAGTGGGCAGAATGCCTTGCAACTGCGGTGAAAGAGCTCTTGCGGCTCCACATTGCCAGAGAGAATCAATACGGAGAGTCAGGCAATCCCTCTTCGAAGTAATACTTTGCCACGCCATGGTAGAGAATTTGGAACGGCCCATGAACTGAGTATCCATGCAGACCAGTAAAAGCTACCCCTAACAATGGAAAAACAAATTCTCCTCCATGATGATTCCCAAAGAAATAAACTGAATCAAATAGGAGAGTGTTCTTTTTGTCACGATGGGTATGGATCTGTGTATTGACACTGACGGTTTGGGCTGTAGCTCCAAAAGAAGTTGAAATCAGATAAAATTGGAATGATATCACTGAAATTCACTCACATGCAATGATATCATTTTTCTCAACCTTCAGACTCTCTTGAACCAAATTGGTACCGTATTTTTAATGTATGCCACAGCTTTTGTAGCTACCTCAACAGTTTTGGGGAGGAATGCATTATTGATAGCAAGAGTCAGCTTTGAATAAAAAGTAATTTCGTTCCTTAATTTAGCTATGGCCTGATTATCCGCAGTATTACTGAATTCTCGTAGTGGATTGGGTAGTGTGGGAATTATTGATTCATTCTTCCATTCCTTGCCGTGTCCCTGCAGTTGTTCGGTTTTGATGGAGTTGGCATCGCAGGCAATCTTCTTGTCAAGCACTGCAGCCGATTTTTTCTACAAGTAAAAAGATATTCAGAAAAAGCATTTTTGGATGGTAAAAACACACTGACACCACCTAATCCAAAGCCATAGGCTTGATAAGAAACGCTAGCATCAAGACTGTTCTGAGGAGATCAAATTTCACCTTTAGTCTTGACAGTGAGTGGAAACGGAGATTGCGGTGGGCCAGGTGGAGGTTCTGTAAGATATAAAGGCGGTTGTTGATCAAGATTTAACTTGCACACTGGAGTTTCAACCATTTCGGTTAGACAGGACAACGCTGGAATCTGAAACATCTCTACCATCAGCAAATGCTTCATTTGATCAGTAAAGCCCATGTACAAACACAAAGATACTTACATCGTGGGCAATATGTTTAGAATCTTTGGCTGGGCCTGGGTAAGGAGGGAGGCCAACCCCCACACATATTCCATTCTTGTCAATCAACACTATCATTTTTCCTGAAGCTTTGATGACCTGAAACTCCTTCTCCAAAGCAATGGAATACCTCAAAACTTCACTAATTGTGGGGTATCGGAGGCAGAACGGCTTTGGGAAATCAGATTGGAGAGATACTCCCTGGTCATAGCGATGTATGGTTTCATTTACGACAAAGGCGGCGTCCAGGAGTTGATTTTGTCGAGTCACTTCTGGAGTACTACTTTCTGCAAATGTCTCAATTAACATAGCAACTAGATCGCGGATATGCAACTTCCGATCCATTTCCTGCATAATGAAAACAGCCAAAAGATCAAAGTCGACAACCGTCCTGTGAGCATTGCGATGCAAAACCATGAGCCACTTGTTTGTCATTCGCATGACCGCATCAACGTCTTGATCGCGATATTCAATGCCGCGCATCATGGAAATACCTGAAGCAAAGATCGCGCGGGATGATGAATTTGGTCAGTTGGCCATATCACGAAATTGCATGGTAGGGATGAATCACAGTTTGGCTGTACACCAAAAAAGCAATTCACCCCACAATTAGATCCAGATTGGACTTTACACCTCAATCCACATCTAACAGCACCATAGAAGTATTCACAGCCGTTGGATGGCCAGTAGCAGAGAGGCAGAAATATGAGAGATTCACCTTGGAAAGCGCTGAAAAGTCAAAATCCAATGATGCCGCCTAGCTTGATCGGTTGGGTTTTTCTAAAGCTTTGGGAAGGTGGTTTCAATAATAAACAAATGACTTAGGCTAGGACAGAATGTTATTCTTTGACTCACAAGATTCAGGTTAAAGATGAGAGAGTGATCTTGTTTGTTTTGGGCCAAGACCAGATGTTGATGGTTTAAAGAAGCTATCGATCAGAATATTGGTAAACCCACAACATTGATTGAACTATATCAACAAGAAGAATCAGCGATACCTTCAACAGGGAGTCGTCTGAACGCGGAAGAGAAAGTAAAGCAATCTCAGATTCCAAAGCCGATTTAAAAGTAGGTTATTGCAAATAATCTGCCATACCTTTAACAGGGAGTCTTCTGAACGCGGAAGGGCAAATAAGGCAACCTCAGATTCCAAAAGCCGATTCAAAAGTAGGCCGATTGATTGAGGATAGGCTGGAACAAGTGACTAAGAGGTTGACCAATTGAGGAGCAGGCGGCCAATTGATAAGCGGGTGGAGCGATCAACAAGGGGGCAGACCGGTCAACAAGGATCCAGGAGGCGGACCGATCGAAAAGGAAGCGGACCGATCAACAAGGAGGCGGACCGATTGACGGGGGGAAGGGGCCGTTTGGCGAGCGGGCGGACCAACTATAAGGGGGCCGGCCGAATGACAGCGGGGCGAGAAGATTGACTAGGCTGCGGACGATCAAAGAGGGGGCGCACCGATTGGCCGTTTGACGAATGAGCCGGCAGCTGGAAGAGGGCCGGGCCAAATGGGTGGAGTGGCGACCTAGGGGGGCATGGGGTTGTGCGCGACCTAGCCGGGGAGACGAAGTTTGAAAAACGGGACCCACCGCGCTACATGCGCGGCCGGCTGCGACTTCTGGGCTCCAAGCGCCAGCCTAGCCAAAAACACAGTATTCAAAAATGCCTGGGCGCGCACTGGGCACCAAGCTTTTGGCTGCTTGGACTGCAGATAAACATCAAAATATCATGATTTCTAATGTTGCTGTTGGTAATGTATTAATCCTTTCTGAGGGGTTTTTGAGCTGCTTGCTCATTGGATACTGGATTTGATGCTTGAACTGTCTCTTGTAAAGCTGCAATGAAACAGTATCAGTGCAGTTACCCAGTTGAGAGACCCCTTCCATTTCCATGTTAGAAAATGGGTTGTAGTTTAATATAAAGACCTGTTTCCCCTAGACAATCTCTTTTGAAAGAAAAAGCTTACTGAACTCCGAAAACAAGAAAACGCTCTGGGCTTAAATTTATCTCCTGATTACAACTATCCACTTGAATTCTCAGAAAAACCACTCAAACACGTCCCGGAACCGGCAATGGAAATCACACATCCTGTGACAGATATGGTGGAACCAATAACAGATGTTACGAAACCTACGTCAGAACTTACAGAAACAGAAACACAGACTTACTCTCAGGAATCAGTTTTTGAAACAACAGCTTCAACAATCCGGCTACCAGATATGGCAACGAACCAGAAACCATCAACAGCATACTTCATGGATACCGTTATGGAGCCTAAACACACTGTCATTGAGATACTAGAATTTGACTCCAACGGTGTGAATACGGCTATCAGCGTAAATCAGGAAGAAATCTCAGATCAATCTGTTCAGAAAATCGAAACCTTGGATCATCAGCCACATCAACTCAACAACAACTATAAGTCAAATATTGAAGATTCCCATCTTACAGAAACAACTCAGCAAGATCCACAATTTCCTTGCTCCCCTGAAATCAGTTGGATTGAACATATTCACAAAATTCAAAGCAAGATCTTCAACAAGCACCTTTTCAAACCTCACTTGGATCAACATGAAGAATTCTTTAACAAACCTTTACCTCAAGAGCCAGGGACCACCGGTGCAGACACTGAAGAAAAGGAAAACAACCCCATCAGTCTATTAAATATCAATAATCCAGATTTCAATCCAGCAAGAGCACATACTTCAATCAATCCAATTCCAATTCCAATGCCTGCTGAAGATGTATTCAAGACTCCGCCGGCCCCAGTTCCTCCGGATATCACCTCAAAACCAACTTTTTCAAGGAATAAATTAAAACCAAAACAAGAATTGGACAGATCCATTAACAACCTATCTCAACCCAAATCACAAAACAAAGAATTTCTTCTCTTATTTTACCTACTCAAGAAACTCATCTTTCAACCAACTCTCAAGATTCCGCCGGACCGCTTTGGACAACTCCAGGAAGCATTCAACTGCCCAAGGCTCCTTGTTGGAATTGGTTAAACAATTATCATTTTTTTCTTTTTCTTTTCTAAATCATAAAAACACGATATCAGCTCTAAATTTCTCAAAATATCAGGGCTTAAATCTTTCAAGTTGGGGGAGGAGCCCACATTCTTTCACGACTTACTCTTTCATTACCGTCCTCCCTCCATCACTATCAAAAATCTTACTTACCCCCCACTCAAAATCTCTTCAATGAATCTATAAAAAATAACCCATCAAACAAAATCTACCTGCTAGATCAATTCACTCACAATTCCAACTCAAATTCACTCCTTCAGAACTCACACTCTTTTTTACTCCCTTTTTTTCTTGACTTTATACTCTAAACTCACTTTCTTCAAGGTTGAGGACAACCTGCTAAGTTGGGGGAGGGGCTTTCAATTGGGTCTTGGATTCCAATTTTTTTGATTTTTTTTTAGAACAAAGGCTCTTTACAACAGCTAGACCTGGATTATCACTACATCTCAATCACTTTCAGAAATTTCTTACACCCAAACGACAGTGTTGGACTCCTCGACCAACACCCAGCTTACCACCAACAACATAAGCAATTGAACTCGAACGGGGCCAAATATCCGAAGCTTGGTGCGGACACGACGTGCACAACAGCCTCTCAAATCTGCGGATTGTTCAAAGGAGTCGAGCCGGGCTTGAGCTCAACAGACACACGATGGGGTTATGCGCTGGCGCGATATAGACTGGGCGGCAGCGGCTGGTAATGGAATACAAAAACTATAGACATGATAGGAGGTAATAAATTTAGAAAGCTACCAGTCAGGCTGCAAAGTTAGAAGAAAGGGTGAGGAGGAAGAAAATGGACTGGAAAGGAAGATCTTTATACCTTTCCAGTACCTCAGGGTACCACTTACTTAGACCCCAAACGCAAAACCAAGGCTCCTATTCACCCTGACAGCTAGGCCGACGGCCAACGACATCATACGACGACCGAATTCAGATCGGGCCGAAATGAACAACATGCAGGACAATCGCACAACTCGCCAGCTCGTATCATGGCGTCGACGGCGTCGAATTCTGACAGCTTCAACTATGTACTCAACGGTGTTGTGTAACTTGTCTTTCAATCAGCGTTGACAAACGGAATGAGGGCGAAGTCGTGGACCTCAGCCAATTGCTTCCCACTATACAAACAAGCACTGGCCCACACGGGCTACTCACTGGAACAAAACGGACCCCAAACGCGAACCAGCAACCAGCTCGACAGGAGGAGATGGTGGTGTTGGTGGCGTGAAGGCCTGCAGATCGAGGATTCGATTCGGATTCAAGTCGGTCGAGGGTCGAGGTCGGCGAAGTCGAGAAGGTGGTGGAAGTCTGACTTATACCCATACCCCCTTGATATACATACCCGGCTGGAACTCAGACGGCGGGCGGGCGCGATCAGCAAGCATCCGTGCTCAGGGCCCGCTCACTCAAATACCGGGACCGGTCCAACGGGCCCCCAATCAACACTCAATAACTGAACCTCGCGGCTCCAGGCGCGCGCACCTACCAAGAGCAGCGCTGGCGCGACTGCGGCAGCAACTGAAGCAACTCGACGTCAACTACTGTGGTAGGGCGCGGCTGCGCAGCTGCGGACTGCGCGCAGCACTTCGACCCCCCAATACCTCAAAAATTTTCCTTCAAGAAAAGTCAGAAAAACGACAAAAATCAATTTTTCTGGCCAAAACTCACCCGCTCAGCCTCTCAGTCACTGCACCCAGGAGACGTCCAACGGCCAATTTCCCAAGGATTCATCATGTCACTCAGTAAAAATTAAAGCCTCAAAATTCCACAAGTCAAGATACGGCACTTTTCCGGTGGAATTGTCTGGGGACAGACAATAAGTTGGGGGAGGATGTGGTAGACGGAAAAGTGAAAAATCAAAAGTTTTTTTCTCATACATATATTTACTCACCCTAGCCCTCAAGATACCACCAAATAGACCTCATAAATGGATTCTACGGCCAATTTTACCCCTAGTCACCACTGGAAGCGTCACTGGAACCCCGCAGGATTGGAAGTTACACCCTCTTGGACCCTCATGGACACGGCCAGCCTCAGTCATTAACCTGTCACACCCCTCAAGTCACCTTTCCCAGGTATACGCATACTCAGCCCCAGCCAAACACATACTCTTTTCTATCCCTCTTATCTCCACTGCATATGCAGGGGACCAACCCCATTTCTTCTGTATTTGACATGTCCCCGCTTCATTTATGCACCCCTTGCAGCTGCATGCAGTCTTCTGACCCCATTTATGCACTCCTTGCATTAGTCTGACACCACTCATGCACCCCTTGCATGAAGTACCTCTGTATTTGACATTTCCCCGCTTTGTTTATGCAGTCCTTGCATCAGTATGACATCATCTTTCATTTCTCACCCCACTTTCTGCCTGTATTTAATATCTTCTGACACCACTTGTATGCAGCCCACCAGCTAAAATCCCTCATCCAGGGTCCCCCTTGTAGCTAAAATCCCTCACATTTGTCTATATAAGGAGCTCTCTCCCCCAGTTGTTTTTCCCTCAGCTCAGTATTCCCCAGTTATTTACATACCAACCCTTCACACTTACCATCACCTTCACACATCACTACAACCCTTATATTTGCAAATAACTACTGAACTCACTCTCAAATCTCACATACCTGTCATTGAACAACTTCATCTGGAACTAGACCAGACCTATCACTTGATTAAAACTTGCCAAGCTTAGCTTGGTGGGTCTTGTTATCTGATAGTATAGAAGGGCAGAGTTTTGCACCTCCATCATCCCCTTCTCCATTCAGCAAAAGGGTTTCACAACCACTTTTGAGTCTTACATCGTCAAGAAATTCCTCACATTCTGTAACCCAACAGGTGAAGCGTTCTCAACTCTCCTGATCTCAGACTTGTCCTTGGAACGGTTCTGCGTCTGGGAGGGGAGGAACCGGTTCATGCACAATACGGGAAAGATCACTTTGACGTCTTTGAGGAAGTGCCTCAGCAGTCTCAGAGCGTGGCACCAACTTCACTCCTGTGTCTTACCGGTGGGGAATAAGATGTGAATCAACATGTTGCTCAAGGCCTCCTCTAGGTCAGACACGGTTACGCCAGGACTACCAGCTAAATCTCTGGTGATGCTCTGGCATCTGATCCCAGTGTTAAATATGAGACTTGGCGGCACGGACGCGGAGCGGGAAATTGCCGATTTGGGCATTGTGGCGTTTTGGGGCCTTGCGCGTGGAAATTTTGGAGCAACTGAAAGTTTTTTCCTTATCTTAATAACTTGTATTTACATTTATTATTAAGATAAGAGAAATATTTATGTTTGAGAGATTTACCTGACAGCAGCACGAGTGGGTGCTTTGCTTTAGGGTTGATTATTCTGGTTTGCTTAGTCTGAGTTTGGGATGGGTTATGAGATGAGTCGGGAGCGGGTCTATAAGATGTGCCTTTGTTAGATACTCGTCTCACTCTCTGTTTCTGGTCTAGGTGTGATTTCTGAGCTTATCAACGCAGGAGCCAGTTAACAGAGTAATCTGGTCTTATCCTGTCTGTACGGGTGTGCGGTTTCTTGGTCTGCTTGGCGAACATGGTTCAGGTCAAGTCAGCTGTCTGTTTTCTATCCTTTCCTGGGTCTCAGGGAGTGGACTACTCACCGGTTACGGTGCTGACCGTGATCCTATCGGGTAAAGCGGCTGGGGTCTGATTGTCTATCCGGTGTGCAAAGGATCTACAAGAATGAAGTAGGTCAGCTTGGCCAATCTCTAACTCTATCTCTCCTCGAGCACGTACTTGGAGGCTAAGCTTATTCTCCCTTCCCCCGGTGTGGTTGCCGCTGCGCTTTCCGTATCTGCAAGTGAGCAAGCGGAGCTTGTCAGCCTGAGATTGGGTTAGGTCTGGGTCTGGACTGCTCGAGGGGTCTTACCTCTTTGCGCAGCTGGGTCTGGGGCTTTAGTTAACCGCGCGAGCTTCCGTTGCGGTTGCTGCGGGTAGTCTGGGCTTAACCGCGCTAGCTTCCCTGGCGGGAGCTGCGGGTGGTCTGGTCTGGTATTCCTACAGCGCGTTTGGCGGAGCTGACATATGACAGTGAGGACGGCCCGCTCCCCTACGCTCATTCTCTCCTGACTACGGACGTCTCTTTCGCGACGGATCCGGCGTTGGGGAAGGTGGCCACTTTAACACTCCAAGGGGCGAAGACAGCATTGTCAGGCCGTCCGCAGCTGCTCGTCCTTAACAAACAGAACAACGCCCTTTGCCCCGTCGCGGCCATATCTCGCCGCCTGCAGGAGACGGGCAGTTTACAAACTTCTCTGTTTGGGTACACCGACGCGGGTAAACGGAAACACTTGACGCGCCGCGCGGTGCTTCACAAGCTGAAGAGCATATTTGTTGGGGACAATTTTCGCGGGATTTCTGGCCATAGTTTCAGGGTTGGAGGCACATCTTTTCGACATGCGCTAGGTATGAACAAGGAAGATGTTTGCCGTCTATGCAGATGGGTCTCCACTTGTTACAAGTTGTACATTCAGACTTACTCAGCCTCAGACCTGGAAAGGACAAAACTTTTGTTGTTGTTGTTAGGGAAGGATCATAGACGTTAGAGCAACCGCATCGGTCGCGGTTTTAGCTTGGATTAGCGTAACTAATCCGACCCCTCAACTGCATCGGGTCAGATTAGTCTTGGAGTAACTACTCCCGGGAGTAGGAAAAGGAGTAGCGAGATGTAAATTTGCTCCCTGCTAATCCTGGGAGTAGAGCCACCCACAAACACTCGGCACAACCCTGGAGTAAGTCATCCTACACCACACACCTCGTCACCTCCGACATGCCACCTCGAAAATCACGTCACACTACACACCTCACTACACAACACAAACACACACCTCACTTCACTTCACAACACAACACAAAACCACACCACACCACACCACACCACACCACACCACACCACACCACACCACACCACACCACACCACACCACACCACACCACACCACACCACACCACACCACACCACACCACACCACACCACACCACACCACACAACACAACACAACACAACACAACACAACACAACACAACACAACACAACACAACACAACACAACACAACACAACACAACACAACACAACACAACACAACACAACACAACACAACACAACACAACACAACACAACACAACACAACACAACACCACTCAACACAACACAACACAACACAACACAACACAACTCAACACAACACAACACAACACCACTCAACACAACACAACACCACTCAACACAACACAACACAACACCACTCAACACAACACAACACAACACCACTCAACACAACAAACTTTTCAACTTTACACCTCACTACACAACACAACACAACACAAAAAAACAAAACACAACACAACTCCCACTACAAACCTCACCAAATTCAACACAATTCATCTCAACTTCACACCTCACCAACTTTAACACTACACCCATCTCAACTTCACACCTCACCAAATTGAACACTACACATCTCAACTTTGCACCTCACCAACTTTCACATTACACACACCTCATGAAATTTTGACACTACAACCAATCTGCAACTAAACAACGGATAAAACCAACTTGGACAAAAGATATGTCAAAAAATACATCCGCCGGGACTCGAACCCGGGTCCTAAGCAAATCCACTTTGGGAAGCTCAGATGATAACCCCTACACTACGAATGTGATGTGAAAAGCAGACCTGAAGAAAAGCATCAAAATAAAAGGTAAAGAAACCTGGGGCACCAGAGTATTCGCGCGTGGTCCCCCACCGCACTACTGACTCGGCCCTACAGTGTCAAACTACGACCAACACCCAACTCTCAGAATTGACACCAGCCACCCCGACAGCTCAGTCCCAACCTCCAACCCAAACTGACCCTCCTCCGAAGCGCCGAGGGCCAAACTTTATCCCCGAGGAAGATGAGCAACTTGCAAAGAGCTGGGTTGTAGTATCTGAAGATGGAATCACATCCAACAACCAAAAGGCTGCCGACTTTTGGGCTCAAGTCCTGGATGATTTCAATCAATTCACACCCGGACCCAAACAAGATGCTGATGGTTTATCTACCAGGTGTGTTGTCTCCAACACAGTGGATCCTTTTATGAACAAGTGTATTCATTTATAAATTGCTCCCTTCCCATCAATCAGATGGAAATCCTTGCAACAGGCGTGCCTCAAGTTCTCGGCTCTTTACAATCGAATCGCCAATAACCCGGCGTCTGGTACTTCACCTGACGATTGGATGTTGAATGCGCGCGGAATGTATTACGAGCAAGTTAATAAGCATTTCACCGCCGATCGAGCATGGAACTTGTTGAAAAACATACCGAAGTTCAAATCTCTCAGCGGCAAGGCTAAAAACGGCCAACCTTCCAGCGCATCACAATCACAACCAACCCAACCAGCTCAAGATCCTGCGTCCCAAAATCAAGACAATGAATCTTCAAAATCGAAGGATGCGAAATTGAAGGACTGGGAGCGACCTCCAGGCATCCATCGAGCGAAGCGCAAAATCAGTGATGATGAATACAAGCAAAAGAAGATGAAGTTACTTGAAGCTTCCGAGAAGCACTCATCCAAGCGGACTGCAGAAGCCAAACGTGCAAATCAAGAAGCCAAACGCGCCAATGACATCCAAGCGGAGTGGGTTGCAGTCAATCGAGAGAAGAATGAGATGAATCTCATGTTTCAAAATGTGGACAACTGTCCCGACGATTACTCTCGAACTTACCTGATGGCAAAGAAGAAGGTCATTTTAGATCGTTTGATCAATGCTGAGAATACCTCAAATAATCCATCATTGGCGCCTCCGACTAGCGAGAAAGATCAATCCTCAAGGCCTCCAACTAGCGAAAATTATATAGAATATTCTGATGAAGATGAATCCAAGCAAGACGATTCCGACAAATCAGATGGCCACAACAGCGATGATGGCGACAGCAATTTCGATCCAACTCAAACCCAGACTGGTGCACATGAAGAACCCAAGTTCCCCTTACACCCTGACCTTGCATTCTTGTAGCTCATTTTCATGATTCTACTGCTGCCAATGTTTGGTTTCTCATGGTTTTGTCTCTTTTTCATTTCATTTATCTTGGACTTGTTTCTTGATATATAGATGTTAATCAATCAGTTGAATCTTGAAAAAAAGTAAATTGATTGAAATTTGAGAGAAACAAACAGAAACAACAAAATTTCTCAGATCGGAGACAGAAATAACATTGGAAGATTGAGGCAGAAAAAAAAACCTTCAGATCAAGTTCACTCATTGTCTGAAAGGCTATCCTCATCGGATGAGTCGGATTGTACAGTCTTGTCCCATAAGTTGCTGATGAGGTCTGTTACAAGCTTTTGATTGACAAGGGGTGATCGCATCTCGACTTCTCGTATGCGTTGCTGGAGGAGGCTGTACGGTGTAGATTGCGGAGGAAGAAGCCTTGTTGAGGAGGGCAGCGGAGGGTAAGATTTTGTTGTATCGGCTCGTGATTCAACAATCATATTATGAAGGATAATACACGTCTTGAGGATGGCTGTGATGTCATCGGGGTACCACTGCATAGCAGGTTTCTTCAGGATCTGGAATTGACCTTGCAATATTCCAAAAGTGCGTTTGATATCCTTGCGGACGGCTTCTTGTCTTTTGACAAAGATTTTAGTCGCCCGGTCCGCAGTTCCTGAGAGCGATTTGGACTGAACGAGAGTAGCCCAAGGATCGTAGATGCCATCAACCAGATAATAAGGCATGGTATATCTGTTTTCGCCTAGTTGAAATTCCACGCCCCAGGAAGTCCCGTCGAGTAGCGACTGAAAGAGGGGCGATCGGTCTAGAACGTTCTTGTTGTTTAAGCAACCTGGTGTTCCGAAAAAACTGTGCCATATCCAAGTATCTTTTGTTGCGGTGGCCTCCAAAACGATGGTTGGTGTCTTTTCCTTCCCTTCAAACTGGCCAGCTGATTCTGTTGGGCAATTTTTCCAAGCCCAATGCATGCAATCGAGGCTGCCAATACACCCGGGGAATCCTCTTGCGGCATTCTCTTCCAGAATCTTCTTCAAATCATCCCTGGTCGGAGCTCGTAAGTACGTTGGTCCGTAGAACTCTTGGATTGCCCCGCAGAATATTTCCAAGTTTTGTCTCGCAGTCGTCTCAGCAAGTCGACAATATTCGTCCGTCGCGTCCAGCGGAAGACCGTAGGCTAGTTGCCGGATGGCAGCTGTGATCTTCTGATGAGGACTTAATCCCAACTTTCCTGTGCAATCCTGTCAAAAAAAGCTAATGTTATTGTTTGTTACTCGGGGATAGAAATAGAAAGACTTACGGCCTTTTGGACAAAATAAGGATAATGTTCAGTGAGGTCCTGTATGATACGAACAACCAGACCTCTCTCCATGCGAAACCTTCGGCAAAAGTCGCGAGAGTTGTACCGGGCAGCCTCGTTGAAGTAATCATGCATCATAGATTCATGGTGCTTCAAGTGGTCTCGATCCTTGTTGGGCTGCCGTTTCTTCTGAGGTGGTGGTGTTTCGTCATCTGAATCGCTAGAATCAAGGTTGTTCTCGAGGTCGCTATCTATGATCTGTTCAAACGTGTTCCGATTTTGCTGAGCGATCCTGCAAACGAGTAACCTGCGTCGTCGAGATTCGGATTCATCGGGGAATGGAAGAACACTTGTCCGAAGCATCGTACCTTGTTTCGAAACCGATGCGGTTGTTTGGAGTAAACCAAGGGGGTAGCAGTTACTCCAAACTTTGATCCGTACTGATGTGGTTGCCCCCCGGGGGTAGCACTAACCCGGGAGTAAAGTTGAAGCTTAATCCCGGACTTACCCCCCGCACCGATGCGGTTGCTCTTAGAATTTGTAGTGCGGTGTCCTCTTTGGAGCTTTATGAATGGAGTTTTGGGTGTTCACGCAAGGCTCAGGCAACACCGCAACCGCTGCGCTGCCACAGCGGGAAGCGTAGCGAAAGCGCAGCGGTTTTGAACCCGCTTTGCTAAAGCTTTTGGCAGCGGGTGAACCGCTGCGCTTTTCGCTAATTGACACGGGAGGAAAAAAAACAGATTTCAGCGGCGCGCAGCGGGTCTGTGAAGACCCTGCT
Source organism: Puccinia triticina (assembly GCF_026914185.1). Lineage (NCBI taxonomy): Eukaryota > Fungi > Basidiomycota > Pucciniomycetes > Pucciniales > Pucciniaceae > Puccinia > Puccinia triticina. The sequence continues at coordinate 7,612,848 of NC_070564.1, read as the reverse complement.
GTCTTCACCTTATCCGGTACAGTATTTTGGGCCATCCTATGGCTTCTCTCCTGCCCGCTCTCGGGCTCTCACTCCTATCCCGCCGCTCTCGGCGATTCTCGTTGTACCCACAGACCGGTCTTAGCCAAGACCGGTATCTCTCTCTATCATCTAGGTTGTATCGGCTTACTCTATTCGGCTCTATAGCCCCTTATATATCTCGAGCTTGTATATTAGTCATATAGTTACGACCGGACTTCTACAAGTCCGGTCATCCACCTTATCCTTATCCGTCTCGTTCCCTTCATCTTGTACCATCCCAACCAATGGGACATATCCCTTTCCTCTTGAACTACTCGACCGCCTCACTATGCTACCCTATAGACTCCTCGCCTATAAAAGGCGGCCTTGTGCCCAGCAATACAACCCCAACTTAGTTCTCTCGCACATCTCCGCTTTCCAGAAACTTGCGAGACTTCACAGGTCTTTGGCTGCGCTAACCGCTGAAAAAGCGCTAAATCGCTGCGCTATGCGCTGAAAAGCAGCAAACTCGCTGAAAAGCACGCTGAGCGCTGAAAAGTGGTGAATTTACCTGAAATTCTGATAATCCTTGCATCTTTTTTCTCCGCTCTCACCGCTATTTGCAGCAAAAAGCGGCTCAGCGGGCAAAAGCGCCGCAGCGCTCTGCGCTAGAACCGCTTTCTGCAGCGAAAAGCTGCTAAAAGCAAAGAAAAGCGCTCCCAGCCGCTGTGCCGCTTTCGCTGCGCTATTTTGCAGCGAAAGCGGAAAAAAATCGCTGCGCTATTTAACAATGAAAATCCGTGCAGCGGGATCTTTGCTTCGCTGACGCTGAAAACAGCGTCTAGCCGCTGACGCTTTTGCTTTTTGGCGCCAGGAAAAGCGGATGGCCGCTGCGCTTCGCTATTTTGGCGCTTTTATCAGCGAAGCGCAGCGGTTGCGGTGTTGGCTCAGGCTCCTTTCAAAAACCCGAGTTTTGGGTTTTCACCTGAACCCATACTCCCTCTGTAAGAGCACATATTCCACACATTTTCCTCTGGTCGAGGCGACGCGGGGAGGAACTGACATCCCCCCCCCCCCCCGCAAGCCTCTCTTCCCACACTTGTCGCGAGTAACTGCGGCGCAATGAATCACGCCAAGTACTAGGAGAAAAAACGCAGGCTGGAATGGATTGAAGGGGATCGAGCGGGAACTGGCGAGTTCCCCCCTGTCCATGCAAGCAGAGAGTGGGAAGGCTTGTGAAGATCAGGGCTGGGCTTGGTTTGATGTCATGCGCGATACACGGGCGCGCCATATGTAACGTCAACGCCCAAGGAGATGGTTGTTGCAAAGCGTACCCCATCACCTCTTTCCCCCTTTCAGATCTCAGAGCCCTCTTTCCCATCTCGGGTTAGCAGTTTTTCAGGCACCTCCCACCCACCCTTTCTGGCAGACTTTCTCTTACACAGGAGGGGGTTTTCACCTGAACCCATACTCCCTCTGTCAGAGCACATTTTCCTCTGGTCGAGGTGACGCAGGGAGGAACTGACATCCCCCCAGGACCCAGGAAACCCCCCATAAATGACCGTAACCTAAAATCCAGAATTTGGCCAAAACTCATACATTTTTTGACCTCATTCATACACGTTTTGTGCGTACGCTCAGAGTATTTCCCAACTTTCCATACATTCTCCGTGCCTACCATTTTTTTCTCCGCAGGGCACCGGGCCTGCATAAACATAGAAAAAAAAAACTCAGATTGAGGATCTTTAAACCCTCTCAAGGACCGGCACACGTCAGTCATTGAGTGGGTCTCAGCCTACTCGATGGGCACAGTCCGGTCATCGAGTGGGTGCACAACCCACTCAATGACTGGCACACACCGGTCATTGAGAGGGTACACAACCCACTCAATGACCAGCACACAAGTGGGCTGAACCCCACTCGATGACCGGTGTGTGCCGGTCATCGAGCAGGTTGTGTGCCAAGGGGGGGGGGGGGGGGGGTGCAAAGAGGAGCACTAGGACCTTTTCCCTGTTGACTCGCATAAATTTCAAGTTACTACCCTCCCATCCCCAGCCTTTATTTCATACCTTTGTGGTGTGTACGTTTGACCAAAAAAAAGGTCATTCATACACATTTTGTGCGTACCATTTTTGGTTTTTGCCCAAAAATCCATACATTTTGGTTACGGTCATTTATGGGGGGTTTCCTGGGTCCTATCCCCCCCCCCCCCCCCGCAAGCCTCTCTTCCCACACTTGTCGCAAGTAACTGCGACGCAGTGAATCGCGCCAAGTACCAGGAGAAAAAATGCAGGCTGGAATGGAAAGGAGGCACAAAGACTGAAATTTGCATTCTTTTCCTGAGCCTGACAAGTTTTTATGCAGAAAATCATTATTGTTGTATTTCCATCTCTATTGCCACTCTCTCTCAGCTTTCACTTCAAAGGCACATGTACCAGGCTGTAGTCTTCAATCTCAGCTGTCTTTTAAATAGTTTTTCAAGGAAATTCATCAAAAACTGGCAGCTGAGTGAAAACAGTCATTTTTGTGAGGGTTGTTCCTGAGCAATATGAAGAAGCCATTGGATAATCCAAAATTTAAGGTCAGGCACCTCACACATTGTTTAAGTAGTAAATTCTGTTGAGTTATGTACCTCAGGTTCTGTTTTTTTTTCCTTGCTTCTGTGCTTCATCCATGTCATCTACATTTCACATCTATGTCACACTTTGTATGTAGACAACCTGAGGCAGCAGGTGTGGAAGGACCCTTTCACCATCCTTCCACAACCAACAGTGGGTCAGCTACGCTAACCATAGCTGTTAGCCTAGCGTAGCGCAGCACAAATGCGCTATTTTTTAGCTTAGTGTTAGCGCAATTGCGCGCATCTGCGCTAACGCTACGCGCACAGGGTGCAAAGCTATTTTAGCTTTTAGCGTAGCGTTAGCGCAGATTCGCGCAATGGCGCTAACGCTAAGCACGCAGGGCGCAAAAGAGCGTTCGCTACGCTGCGCTACAGCACTTTTTGAGGCAAAAAAGGCCTTCTTTCTGCTAAAAGTGCCTTAGCGCAACGTAGCGGCTGTAGTGTAGCGCTAACGCTAAACAAAAATTGGCGTGCTGTTAGCGCCGCTGAAAATTAGTGTAGCGTAGTGTGAAGCCCGCGTTCCCCTTGGGTTTCACAACATTACACAAGACTATCCCTGATTACATCAGCTTGTATTTGACTCTCAGCTACATAGTCTTCACTTCCCCGCTCCCCACCTAGCTCATTAGAGACCCTGGAATGATCCCTCTCTCACTGAGCTAGGTAAGCTTCTCATTCCCTTTCTCCTCCTTCTTCTATGATTCATCTTGTATGTAGAGAGACCCCGGACTGATCCCTCTCTCACTGAGCTAGGTAAGTTTCTCATTCCCTTTCTCCTCCTTCTTCTATGATTCATCTTGTATGTAGAGAGACCCCGGACTGATCCCTCTCTCACTGAGCTAGCTCCATGAAATAAAGCCCCCAAGATTGTTTCTAGAACCGCTCCAAGGCCTCACTGCCTTGTCCCTCCGCCTCCGAACAGTGAAAGGTCTCCCGAACCTTACACGTAGCGGCGCTAACACTATTCAAAAAAGGCCAGCGCTTTTTGCCGCTACGCTAAACGTTAGGGCTAAAACAGCGTAGTTTAGCGTAGCGGCCCACTGTTGCCACAACCATTGAACACCACCCCATACCATGCCTGCTATTCTCAGGTAGGTTATCACCTTTCTTTCTTTTCTTCTCTCTCATGTTGTCTTTCCTGTTTTCTCCTCTTAGTCTAACATGAAATCCAACCATTGAACACCACCCCGTGCCGTGCCTGCTGTTCTCAGGTCTCAGCCCGCTCTTGCTCATCAAATTCATGTATGTAATTGTAAGCTTATATATTTATACACATAGAATACTATTGATGTTGTGTTAGATGGACAATCAAAAGTTCTTTCTCATACAATTTACTCATAACAGGCCTCAAGATACCGCCAAATGGAAATCAGAAATGGATTCAAATTTCTAGGAAAGGCCAATTTTACCCTGAGTCACCACTGGAAGCATCACTCAAACCCCACTGAATTGGAAGTTACACCCTCTTGGACCCTCATCAACACGGCCAGCCCCAGTCATTAACCTGCCACACCCCTCAAGTCATCTTTCCCAGGTATACAAATACTCAGCCCAGCCAAACACATACTCTTTTCCATTCCCCTTATCTCCACTGCATATGCCGGGGACCAACCCCATTTCTTCTGTATTTGACATTTCCCCACTTCATTTATGCACCCCTTGCAGCTGTATGCAGTCTTCTGACCCCATTTCTGCACTCCTTACATTAGTCTGACACCCTTGATGCACCCCTTGCATGAGGTGGTATTTGACATTTCTCCGCTTTGTTTATGCGCTCCTTGCATTAGTATGACATCACCTGCAGCCCACCAACTAAAATACCTCATCCAGGGTCCCCCTTGTAGCTAAAATCCCTCACATTTTTCTGTATAAGGAGCTCACCCCCCCTAGTTGTTTTTCCCTCAGTCCAGTACCCACCAGTTATACAGATACCACCCATTAGCCATTATTACAACCCTTACACTTTATAACATACCATATCATGCCCCAAACCTGCAATGACCACTGAGCTCACTCTCATATTCTAAACCCTCATATCTCTTGGTTGACATATCACATGCCTTTCACGAGTTACCCCGTTCTTAGTTCAACTCCCAACTGAGACATATACCCTTCTCAGCCTAGGCACTCTTCTCAGCTCTATATATCACCCCCTTGAAGACGTGTGTTCAATCTGTGAGAAATCAAGCCAAGGAAAATGGTGCAGCTCTCATAAATTATGAAAGCGGCTGGGAGCTCCCTCAGCTGCGGAATTTGGTAAGCAAAGCAAACCAAGTCTGCAGTCCAAACCAGCAGCACAGCACCGTAAAACTGACTCATCAAATTTGATGCATGCAGGTCCGGAGCCAGCAAGCAACAAAGTTAGGCTTGTGGATAATCCCGGCCCCAAGTCACTAAGAGCAAGAATCTCAGAGACCGTCAAAGGTGAGCCACTGATTATTGGGACTCTGAATAACAAGGATGAATAGATAATGCAACATCTTCAATACCTTGTAGACAAAGTCAAAGAGGAAAAGACCAACCAAACCAACCCCTCTCAAAGAGAAGCGGAAACAGACAGTAAGTGATCATGTTCCAACTGGCAATTAAGAAACTACAGGCTGATTAGAAGTGTTTCAGGGGACGCAAGATGAAAGACCCAAAGTTCACAGTTGACATACCAGTGACACTTTGATGAGTGAGAATGAAAATTTTCTGATTCACTAAGGAAGGAAACTCCAGGGACAATCTAGTATAGACTATCTGTGTTATGGTTTAAGCATACTATACTAAATATATAAGCATATTATCTTAACAAGAAGTGCGCGCACTATGTAGAGAATGTTGCATCAATTTGTTTCTGTTTCACCAAATACAAAATGTGTGGACCCTAAGGGTCAGAGGCTCATTGAGTGTAAGGCATTCATTGAAGCCAGACACTTCAAGGATAATTAAATTCCCCAAAAAAATTACTGAAAGTTTGAAGTTGGGAAAATCATTGAAAAAAAATCACTTCCTACTGAAAAAAAATGCTAACTGAGCGTGCTCAGCCAAAAAAATAAAAATGTGTGAGAATGAGTAAAAAACAATGGGGCACATTTTTGGGGTGATTTGTTAGATGGGCCTGCATCAGGCCCGCATGGGCCCATACCAGGCCCGTTGGGCCCATTGAAAAAGTAGTATTTGTTTGGAATTCCCATGCTCTGCTAAAATATGAAATGGGTCAAACCAAATAAATAATGAGGGGGCACATTTTTTGGGAGATTTTTTCACGGGCCTGAATGAGGCCCGCATGGCCCCCACAAAGCCCACTGGGACCATTGAAAGAGTAGCCTTGGTTAAGAAAGCATATGCTCGGCTAAGAAATAAAAATGTGTCAGACTGAGTAAAAAATGGGGGGTGAAATTTTTGGGGAGGCTTTTTGGACAGGCCTGTATCAGGCCCGTACGGGCCAACAGGTTTCTTAGGGGAAGGGATGGGCCTGGACCTACATTCTGTGAGTGCACAAATGTCATACAGATGTCAGAAGCCCTGCAATATCTTCTGTTGATTAGTGGCCAATTGGTGCTGTTCTGAAACATCATATGAGCATTCTTAACCAAAAATCCTTTTGGGTCGTCCCAACCAGCTTTGGGTGGGCCCGTATGGGCCTGATGCAAGTCTGTCAATAAGCCCTCCCCAAAAGTGTGGCCCCATATTTTTTACTCAGGTTGACACATTTTTGTTTCTTAGCTGAGCATATGAGGCATTCTTGACTAAGGCTACTCTTTCAATGGGCCCAGTGGGCTTTGTGGGGGCCATGTGGGCCTCATTCAGGCCCGTGAAAAAATCTCCCAAAAAATGTGCCCCCTCATTATTTATTTGGTTTGACCCATTTCATATTTTAGCAGAGCATGGGAATTCCAAACAAATACTACTTTTTCAATGGGCCCAACGGGCCTGGTATGGGCCCATGCGGGCCTGATGCAGGCCCATCTAACAAATCACCCCAAAAATGTGCCCCATTGTTTTTTACTCATTCTCACACATTTTTATTTTTTTGGCTGAGCACGCCCAGTTAGCATTTTTTTTCAGTAGGAAGTGATTTTTTTTCAATGATTTTCCCAACTTCAAACTTTCAGTAATTTTTTTGGGGAATTTAATTATCCTTGAAGTGCAGAGAAACAAGATGATAGAAATGAGACTAATGGATATCAATAATTTATAGATCAACTCAAGCCAATCACTGAAACCATAATCACTCCTCATTTTCTATTCTTCAATTCTTCTCTATACAGAGTGGCCTATTGCCTGCTTTTAGGTAAACAGCCCATGATCGGAACTCAATTTCCTTTCATCTTAAGTTTTTATAGCCATAGCGTGAGATTCTGACTATAAGAAATGAATCTTAGTCATTTGAAATCTTTTAAAATCCCCACTGGAACCATCAAGTCAACTTTCACCCTTTTCACTCATCATAAACTCTCACATCTTTTGTATACCTGTCATCAAACAACTTCATCTGGAACTAGACCAGACCTATCACTTGATTAAAACTTGCCAAGCTTATCTTGATTGGTATTGTTTTCTGATAGTAGAAGGGCAGAGTTTTTCACCTCCATCATCCCCTTCACCATTCAGCAAAAGGGTTTTGCAACCACTTTTGAGTCTTACAATGTATGATGATTTAACCTTATTTTAATGTGTTTAGGCCAGGTCTACACATTGTGGATTATCTCTGAAGTGGTTTTTTTACATGAAAATTTTTTCCAAGTGGTGAGGGTAGAGGTTCTGTTGGACACATCAAAATAGCAAGTAAGAAAAGCTGATTCTACAGGTGCCAGAGGCTTTAAAAAATCAGATTGGTAGAGAGTCAAGTTTAGACAAATGGCTGACCAGCCTCAAGCCAATGTAGGACATCATACCCAATTTTCTCCTTCAGAGTTCACTATGCTCCTGCAAGGAGGAACTGGTGGTCAAATTTGCCACATCTTGTTGTGAGCTGCTCCCGCACGCGCCATGGCCTATGCCAAGGACATGTCACACTTTTCCATAAATGTCACAGCTCTCTTTCTTAAGGGAGAGCTGGGGGGAGATCCTCACTTGTTCCCCATCTATCAATCAACCTACTTAGCTAGAGAACCCAACCCCAAGTCCCCCTCCCCTGACCCAGACCTTAACACATCTGATGCTTTTGGCAGTGTTGGCTGTGCTTGCTCAATGGTGGCCCATGTTCACAGCCTGCAACTTGGACAATTTAGTAGTGTGACAGATTGGTGACAGATTTTAACATCTCCTTTCAGGCTTTTGAAGGCAAACCAATTGAAACCCAAGCTGTTGGAGATGTTCTTATGGTCTTACAAGCCCATCTGGGCACATGCCCAAGTTTGGCCAAAAAAGGCCAAGCGCACGTGGCCAATCCCAAAGCCCGCCTGGCACACTCCCAACCCCCGCTTGGAACATCACAAAGCTGGTGGTGTTTGGGAAAAAGCCCCGCTGGGCCAATTTCAAGCAAGGGTGCCACACCAAAAAATGCCAGCCATCAAGGTGAGAAATTTTCCTCCTTGATGGTTGGTCTACAAACCAGTCATCAATGAGTGAAAACTCTCTTCTTGAACAATACAGGCAATCTCCACCAATAGGGAGTTTGCCTCCTTGATGACCAGTCTGCAGACCAACCGGCCATTAAGGAGGGAAAGCTCCCATGTTGATCAGGTCCGATGTGTGATTTCCTGGAGAGGAGAAGTCTCCACTCCTTGACAACTTGGTTTTCATGACCTCCAAGGAAAAGAGGCTGGAGTTGTGTAATTGACTGGTGTGTGTGCCAAGTCATTAATGATCCTGTCGGCCCAGCACTTGATATGGCCAAGCGGGCCTTGGGCCTGTGCCAAGTTCTGCCACCCACCCATCCTGCCCAATCAAGCCCCCTGGGCACACCTGAAACCCCCTGGGGCACTTGTTCAAGTGGGAGTTAGGTATGTACCCAGAAACACTTGCAAGACCATATGCCCTATCAGGAATTCTCACCTGAGAATTTTGAATATTTGAACCCTGATTTTTTTATATTCCTCAACTCTCCCACAATTCTTACCCTCTGCTCTCAGGGTGAATTTTCCGAAGTGAAGTACACCCTTTTCCCCTTTTTTTTTGTATTTTTTAAAATCATTGATACAAACACTAGCTTTTATTCTAATATTCTTGAAATTTTGAATGCAAATACAAATAAAAGAAATTATCCCAGAATAACACCAGGATCCATGAGCACAGACATACTTATTACATACACAAAACATCAACCATTTTGAGTTTTGATCAATGATAGCCCACCTGACTATCTTCCGCTTCATCCAAGACTGCTGGGATGTCCACGGGGAACAGATCGCCAAATTCTTTCAACAATTTCTCTTCGGCCGTCTTGTAGTCAAAATTGCCTGGTATTAGAGTTGCTGAGCAAGCTGATGCGTCTACTGCCTCAACGCCGCGGATTCTCGTCCCCAATGGCTTGTGAACAACTGATAGTCCGCGTATCGAGACCATCAGGTCGAATCGGAAAAGGAACGGCGTGCCCAAAATTTTGTTGTAGTTTCCCAATACTGGTCCTACTTGCAGGGACAGTCCTTGAATTCTCGGGGGTGTGACGGGGAACGTAGATCGCCTACAACGTAGCTACGCAAAACGAGGGGCCCTGTAGAGTCCGCTTTCATTGCTAGTTGGACTCTCGTTGGTGTCGAGAGCGGCTGGATCCGCAAGCCAGATTGGTCCGCTGTGTCTTGAAAGATGAGGTTAATTTCCGAACCTGTGTCCACGAGCGCGCGAAGAGGAGTGGAGGCGAGTTGGAGGGTCAAGATTACCCTGCCAGCAACACTGGGTCGCTACGCTAACCATAGCGGTTAATGTAGCGTAGCGCAGCGCAAATGCGCTATTTTTGGGCGTAGCGTTAGCGCAATTGCACGCATATGCGCTAACGCTACGCGTACGCGGTGCGCAGCTATTTTAGCTGATAGTGTAGCGTTAGCGCAGATGCGCGCAATTGCGCTAACGCTACACATGCAGGGCGCAAAAGAGCGCGCGCTACGCTGCGCTACAGCGCCTTTAGCGAGAAAAAAGGGCTTTTTTCCGCTAAAAGCGCTGTAGCGCAGCGCAGCGTAGCGTAGCGACTGTAGCGGCGCGCTAACGCTAACAAAGAATTGGGGCGCTGTTAGCACCGCTGAAAATTAGCGCAGCGTAGCTGCGCTAACAGCGTGCTAACCCTATGCAAAATAGATGGGCGCTTTTTGCCGCTACGCTAACGCGTAGCGACCCAGTGTTGCTGCCAGGTGGCTTTGATTGGTTGTTGGGCAAAGAGGGCATTGCGAAGTTGTATTTTTTTTTTCGAAGCAAAGGCGAAGCAAAGATGAAGCAAAGCGCAAAGCGGCGGTGGTTCAAGAAAAAAAAAATGTAAGCTCCTGACAAGGGGAGCTTCACTGAGCAAAGAGGGACACGGTGGACCAGGGACAAAGGACAAGGGAGGATCCTTGTAGGAATTCTGGAACCACTGTGTAGTTTGTATTTCAAAGGAACTAGCTCAGAGGAAGGTCAGTCCTTCCTTACTACATACAATTGAGAGAAGAAGAGGAGAAGAGAGCAATGGGAGAGAAGGAGAGGGGAATGCTTACCTAGCTCAGAGGAAGGTCAGTCCTTCCTTACTGAGCTAGGTGTGTCGGAAAACAATTCAAATTACACAATGAATATGCAATGTGTCCAAATAGCCGCGCACCTTTGTGTTCTCCCCCTGAACTCAGCAAGGAAGTTCTTCTGAGTACGACTTCATCGCCACAACTCTGTCAAACATCCAAGCCCTTAATCACTTTTGATCAAACGTCCTAGTTTTGCTGTTTGGTTCCAATTCAAAAATTTTTCTGAGATTCAGAAGATTCAGGAGGAGCACGGATCAGACGCAAGTGGAGGTACAACTTGACTCTCTTTCTTTCTCTCATATCTTGCTCATTGTTCCTTATTAACTATCATTTCTTTTAGGCTTGCTTTGTCTGTTTTCCCTTTTATTCCTGTCAAAGTCTTCTTAAGAATCTTTTTTGAATTATAGTAAGGACCAAACTATAAGAAGGTACATGATTTCATTCTTTCAATGATTGTTTCTTCATTTATTTATCTTTTAACCCTTTTATTCTTGTTTTCCAGTATCTACTACTACTAGCTATAGTTTGTGTGCTGCAATAAAGTTTAAAAGATCTCAAATTCCTACAAGGTGGGTGTGGGGCAATGGGATCTAAGTAGGCGGCCGGATCCCTGTCTGTGACACTCTTGTGATAGGTTCGGTGAGCTTGCGGGCTGTGGGCTCACAAATCAGTTATCTGGGTAACTGGGTAACTTAGACCAGATAACTGATATTTGGTCACAAAAGCATTATCCAAGTTTATTAAAATCACAGAAACACAGAAGGCAAGATCAAAGCTTTTGCCTGTGCTCATTAGCAAAAATTCCATAAAAGTTGAAATTAATCCCCAAACACCCCGGAGGGCACCCGTGCCGGAGCAACAGGCAAAAGAAGGTTGGTCAAAAATGTCATCAAGGAGGCCCTAATCAAGTGATTAGTGGGCTCCAGGGAGGGGGTGGGACAAAACCACATCCCCTGGGGGGACAAACAGCTTCCCCCACACCCTTTAAGCATCCGACCCAGCTGCACACAACCTGGGCCTTCATGCTTTGCACCCTGAAGGTTGCCAGGGCCCTGCGCCTGGGCAGGCACAATGCTGGCCTGTACACACTCATCCGAGTGGTTACAGGTCAGCTTGAGGGCCTAAAGAGGGGGCTCAGTATTTATGTATTTATGTAGTACTGACTGATCTGGACCACCGGTCTGTACTGGTCATCGGGACTCACATCGACTCTTCTACCGGTCATCGAGAGGACTCACCACCTCTCTATGACCGGCAAAGACCGCTGATTGGGAGAACTGACAGCTGAGGGGACTCACATCTCCTCTCGATGACCGGTCTTTGCCGGTCATCAAGGGGACTCAGATCCCTCGATGACCGGTCTTTGCCGGTCATCAAGGGGACTCACATCTCCTCTCGATGACCGGTCTTTGCCGGTCATCAAGGGGACTCAGATCCCTCGATGACCGGTCTTTGCCGGTCATCAAGGGGACTCACATCTTCTCTGGATGACCAGTCAGACCGGTCATCAAGAGGACTCACCACCTCTCGATGATTGGTTAGACCGGTCATTGAGAGGACTCACCACCTCTCAATGACCGGTTAGACCAGTCATCAAGAGGACTCACCACCTCTCAATGACCGGTTAGACCGGTCATCAAGAGGACTCACCACCTCTCAATGACCGGTTAAACCGGTCATCGAGAGGACTCACCACCTCTTGGTGACGGGTTAGACCGGTCATTGAGAGGACTAACAGCTGTTGATGACCGTTCTTTGCCGGTCATCGAGGGGACTCACATCTCCTCTTGATGACCGTTCTTTGCCGGTCACCGAGGTAACTCACATTTCCTCTTGATGACCAGTAAGACCGTTCATTGAGGGGACTCACCACCTCTCAATGACCAGTCAGACCGGTCATCAAGAGTAGATGTGATATTGTGACTCCCCCACCATCCCTTCCCCTGCCGTACCGCTCGCAAGTCAAAGGCCCCCTCCCAAACTGAGCTAAGTCCCTCCTGGGCGCTTCGCGCCTGCCTCCGAAGGAGGGACATGTGAATCAGTGGACATCTTCAGATTTTGCAGAGAAAATTCCAAGTCTGCAATAACTTTTGCAAAACAATAGCTATTGTGGCACTGTAACAAACATGATGAAGGTCTACACTTGGCCTACAACCTCACAAAACTTTGGGGCTGTACCACCCCTCCTTCAACAAAAAATCAGCATCAGAAGTTGACCTGTGAGACACTCCACCGGGTACCCTGAAACAGTGAATTGAATACAGTTCCTTTGAGGCAAAAAAGTGACACATTGGTCTTCTTTTTTTCCATAGTTCTGACAGGTGTATGAACAAAGGATGAAAAGCAGAAGTAATTTTGCTTTTTTTGATGACACTGACATTAAATGGATTGTAATCTGTGAGACTATGCCCCTAGGGACCCGCGTCTTACCCATTATGAGGCCTTCTTGGTAGCTGATTCCTTGACCATTAAGGTGGGGTGATATGTAACAAAACAAATACTGATAGATTTGCAGGCTTCTTGCCTGTTCATGTAAATTGAGCAAACCTGTCATGCCAAAAAAAAAAAAAATTGTCCCTCATTTGGAGGGGGGCACTTTGCACCCAGGAGGGACTTAGTTAAGCCAAGCCCCCTCTGACCAAAAACCCTTGCCCCTGCGCAGGTGGCACTTGTGCAGAGCAACTGGAAAGTGTCAATGGCAATCAGTGCTGCACCCGCTCCAGATGCTTCTCCCTGGGTCCCTCCTCCCGGCGACATTGATCAAACTCCAGACAGACTGGGTCACACATCAGACAGCGGGGCTCATGGACAGAGATTGCTTGAATATGGAGGAGTACGAAGTGATTAGATGAATCATAATCAAATGGTCAGTGGATTCTTTGATCATTTTTTCTATATATTGATCAGTCTCACAGAAACATCAGGGCTTGACTTATTCAGATTAAGACTTGTGCAATCCATTTTTTTTGCATGAAATTGATTTGAATGAGAAATTTGTTTTTTTTTTTGCATGCATGGGATGCAATGGAGTTTGTGTTCCTTAGCAGGGAATGCGGGATACTTCACAACAGTCTACTTAGCCAGTTTTGAAATCATTTTTGCCTATCTAATATGGCTAGCCTGTTAAGGGAAAGGGTGATTGAAAGTGGTGGGATGGACATTGAATTTGCAGCAGCAAAGCCGCCTTGGCCTCCAGTTTTAACATCAAAAAGAGGATTTCCTTGGAATAAATTGGTGTCCATGTGGTTGAACAACATGATACCTTTCTCTTGACACCCACAAATTCAATTTATGTTGTATTTTACACCACATACAACCGGATAACTGAATGACATCTAGGCAAACTGGATAACGTAACTTCTCATTGGTGCTTATACTTGGTATCTTCCTTTCCTAGTCTGGCAGAGAGCTCTCCTCTCTCCCGGATAGGTGAGTGACAGCTCTGTTTATGAACCTCAGGGCTAAAAACCCGTCATAATGAGGGTTTTGGGTCCTAGAACTATAACTGTGCTGATATAAACACTGGTAAATTAATTTACCAAACTTGTCATGTGGTAAATATAGCCACTACAAGGGTTCAACTCTCTGTAACAGAGGAAGGATTTATTATGTAATTATTAATTAACGGATGTACTTTGCGCACTGCAAAAAACTTGTTGCGCACTGCAGGGGGCGTCCACTCGACGTCCCGGCCACAGTGCGCGGTAGCTCAAAACGCTTCACGCACTGCAAACCCAAAACTATGAAATTCTCACTTTTTTTCCTGCCAGCCCGCGGAGGGGATTTTTCTTGCTCCTCCATCAAATTCTTGGAGGATTTGGAGCCCTCAGCTGGACACAAAAAAAGGATGAAAAATAAACACAAAAAAAGGATGAAAAATAAACACAAAAATAATCTGAGCGCAGGCTCCTGCTCCCCCGGGAGCGCTCCTCCGGGGCTTTCAACCTGCCAAATACTCACGGATTGGGTACACAGCCCCTCAAAAACAAAGTTTGAGGGGCTGAAGCTCCGGCTGCCGTACCAATGGCCGGCACAGCCCGGTCATTGAGCGGCGTCTACACACTGGATCCCCCGATGACCGGCCAGGTGCAGTGCAGATTACCGGTCATCAAGGGGAATATGTACTCCTCTTGATGACCGGTATGGAACTCTGGCCGGTGCTAGGCCGGCAGCAGTTCGGGGAGGGGAAAAGAAAAAGCTAAGAATAGGCTGCGTATGCCCTCCGGGGTGATTGGCCGTGAGTGAGCGCTGAGAGATTCGTGTAAGCGTGGGGGGGGGGGGGAGTTGATTTTACGACGGCTGGAGATGCGCGTCGGCGGGTTTTGTTTTTGAGAGAAAGCCGGGGATACTGCCGGCGGGGTTGTGATCTAAACCAGTAAGGTGGAGGAGATCGGCGTTTTGCGGGGTAAAGAACTTAAAGACTTCAGACTTGCGGGCAGACAATTGCCAAGACTTAAACTTAGAATGTTGATGGATAACTGAGAATTTTATGGTTCAGAGTGAGTCCATGCCGCTCCAAAGCCGGAGTTCGAACTGAACTCAAACCCTGGAGCTCGTGACATCTAACAGACAGCTCATCACAACCTAGCGCGCACGCGCGCGCTACAACAAACAAAACAGCAGACACAAAACAAAACAAAAGGAAACAAGACAAAAACCAACCCTCCTCATCCAAAACCTATCCAACGCGCGCAGAATGAAAGAGGAAAATAACAAAACATGATGAAAGTGAAATAGAAAGGGAACAAAGACATAAAAACAGAAACAAAAAGAAAGAAGGAAAAGAAAACCTGAAACGTCTTGAGGATGCGCGCCATTGAATCTTGAGGAAGCCTTGAGGGCCGGAAAATTGAAGTCTTGATGTCTTGAATCCTGACGTCCTCTGGCGCGCGCCATGCGCGGAAAAAAGCTTGATCCTACGCGTGTACCAGATTGTCCACCACACCGGGTTGCTCGGGTCATTGGAAGGAGCACATGCTTTACTGGATGACCCAGTCCACCCCGGTCATGGAGAGGAGTAAACACTTGCCTCGATGACCGGGTCCGTTCCGGTCATTGAGAGGAGAGAAACACTTCTCTCGATTACCAGAACAAATTGGTCATTAAGGGGAGGATTTACTCCCTCTTTACGATGTCCAGAATAGCCCCTCAATGAAAGGGTCCGCTCTGGTCAACAAGAGGAGCCGGACCCGGTCATCAAGGGCAGTGGTTACTCCTCGATGACCGGCGAGGAGAGTATGTTATACTCTCAATAACCGGAACGGACCCGCTCATCAAGGAGAGTTTGCACTCCTCTCAAAGACCGGGTCCGTTCCGGTCAAAACACTACTCGCAATGACCGGAACGGACCCGGTCATCGAGGCGAGTGTTTACTCCTCTCCATGACCGGTGTGGAACTACTCAAAGGGGAGAATAGAGCTTGGAAGGTAAATGGATAGCAACACTAGTACTAATGTAAGCTATGCAAGGGTGCTGATGAGGCTGCCTTCCTGACTAATGCTGAGGGGATGAGAGTAACACTAAGAAAAAAGAAGAAAAGGTGTGGCTGATTTCTGCTTGATCTTAGGAGCTAGTACTATGAGCTTTAACTACTGACTACTGAGGGTAAGAGAGATGGAGGATTGATGAGAGTGGGGAACTTATAATTTCTGTATCCAAAATTATCTATAAATTCTGTATATATTTCTCTGCATGAGGTACAAGTGAGGGGGGAAGAACAGTTCTTATAGTAAGGAGGGATGAGCACAGACAATGAAGAGTTCTGGCTATGAGAATGAAGGTTGTACAAATGAGGAAGAGTGATGTGAACATAGTAACAGTATGTAATGATGAGCAATGCTGAAAAGGGAATGCTGGTTATGGGAATAAAAGAATGTACTAATGGGGAAAAGTGGTGAGAACATAGTAACTACTTGTAATGATGAGCACTACTGAAAGAGGTAAGCACAGATCTAATGATGTAATGTGTATAATAGCCATAGTACATAATGAGGAATGTATGTAAAGGGTTTAGGATGTGAAAGTAATTATGTAAAAGGGATGTACTGTAATGATTCCAGTAAGTTACTAATGAATTGAGTATTGTAACTAATGAAGACTGTAGATTATCTGTAAGTCTTATATCCTCTATAACTATTGAACCATTGAAGATAAGGGTATACTATGTATGAGGGACTATATGTGAAATTTGATGTAGAATCTGAATATGCAATAATAATGAGGTATTTGTGAAGGGTTATGGGGAAATGTTCAATGTAATGATGAATATATGTAAAAGAAAGCAATAAAATACTACTTATGGTTTGGAATGGAGCACCACACCGGGGTGGACGGGGTCATCCAGTAAAGTATGTGCTCCTTCCAATGACCCGAGCGACCCGGTCATCGAGAGGAGTACATATTCCCCTTGATGACCGGTAATCTGCACTGCACCTGGCCGGTCATTGGGGGATCCAGTGTGTAGACGCCGCTCAATGACCGGGCTGTGCCGGCCATTGGTACGGCAGCCGGAGCTTCAGCCCCTCAAACTTTGTTTTTGAGGGGCTGTGTACCCAATCCGTGAGTATTTGGCAGGTTGAAAGCCCCGGAGGAGCGCTCCCGGGGGAGCAGGAGCCTGCGCTCAGGTTATTTTTTGTGTTTATTTTTCATCCTTTTTTTGTGTCCAGCTGAGGGCTCCAAATCCTCCAAGAATTTGATGGAGGAGCAAGAAAAATCCCCTCTGCGGGCTGGCAGAAAAAAAAGTGAGAATTTCATAGTTTTGGGTTTGCAGTGCGCGAAGTGTTTTGAGCTACTGCGCACTGTGGCCAGGACGTCGAGCGGACGCCCCCTGCAGTGCACAACGAGTTTTTCGCAGTGTGCAAAGTACATCCGTTAATTAAAGGGAATAAATTTGGCGTAAAAAGTAGGAGGTAAGCACTTAAAGTGATTGGCTGCCGACAGAGGCAGTGGTCTTACGGCTACTACTTATGAGGATAAGGCTTTAAAATATGCTAATATGGGATTTTTGAGATTTTAAAGGTTTAATCCAGTGGATTTTTGTGTGCTAAGGGTGGTTTAAAGGGAAGAGGGGCTACAATAGTAGCAATGGAGAATATTCACGGCAAACTTACAGGTTTTTGGCGGTGAATGGTCTGGGGGATCTTTTCCTGGGGCCAAAGTAGGCCTATACACTGCAAAAAAAACTTGGTCAACTGCTTTCAGTTGACATGCAGAGAACTCAAGCCAAGCTGCCATTGTAACTCCACCTGAATGCACAAGTGTCTTTGTTGGCACAGTCACTGTGCAAGGTGCACAGTGACTGTGCATTAAAGCTTGGGTTGAGTCAAACCTTGAGTAAGGCTGGTGTAACACCACAAGCTTCCTCAGAGTTACCGCATGTCAACTGCTCACAGTTGACACAGTTTTCTTTGCAGTGATATATTTTATAGAGGGGACTTCTGTGGGCGCAACCACCAAGTCCTTTTCTCCCTATTGGAGTATCCTGGTGTGTGTGAATGAACAAATCTTGGCTGTGGGTATTTTATTTATATTACAGTAGCCTAATTTCTCTGACTCTGTCACATGACATACTTATCACCAATTGTCATGTGAAAGAGCTTTAGTAGAAGACTACATAATACTTTTCACGGGGTATTTTTACACAAGTAAAATTGTTTCTTTTAAGTAATGCTATTCAAATTTTATTTAATCCCTTGCAGCCTGTCTGGGCAATCACACCCCAGCCTCCCTACTCAATAGGATCATGGCCAGCACCGCAAGCAGTGAGTAGTCCCATCCCTGAGACCCAGGAAAGGATAGATAGCTGACTTGATCTGAACTATGTATGTTCAACAAGCAGATCAAGAAAACGCACACCTGTACAGACAGGATAAGACCAGATTACTCTGTTAACTGGCTCCTGCGTTGGTAAGCTCAGAACCCACACCTAGACCAGAAACAGAGATTGATAGGAGTATCTAATGAATGCACATTACATAGACCCGCTCTCAATACTACCAACCAATCTCATCTCACATCCCATCCCAAGCTCAGACAAAGCAACCCAGAATAACCAACCCTAAAGCAAAACACCCACTTGTGCTGCTTTCAGGTAAATACCTCAAACAGAATCATTTTTCCTTATCTTAATCCAAATTCATGTAAATACAAGTGATTAAGACAGAGAAAAACATTCTTTCAGTTGCTCCTAAATTTTCAGAGATAAGTCCCTCCGGCAAAGCCTCAGGCAAGAGAGGGACTTAGTTAAGTTCACAAAGATTCAAGCTTTAAGCAACACCCTTTAGGATTATTAGGAAAACTTGCCTGAGTTTTCATAACAACAGTTTTGACATTTATCAACCTATACATGTCCTTTTTTGATAGCACAATACATGTGTAACATAAAGTGCTCCTCACTTTTCAAGTCCCTTGGTTTTGGAGATCGGGGCAGCCATCCCAAAGATATGCTCCTTATAAGTTACTTACTGAGCTTGGGTGCCCGGGGGGACCAGACAGGTTACTGTCATACAAGAACATCATGTTTTTAGATATTGAATTTACTTGAGTTCAGTTGGAAAATTAGGTGGATGCACCAAAATTCAGATCAAATAATCAAGACTAGAATTGACAAAGACCCAAAAGGAGAGAATCCGGAAGAAGTAAAAATCATAATTCTAAATCAACCATTCTTCTTTGGGTTTGCTTGGCGTTGTCGGAGGTCACTTTTGTTTTTTCCGCAGGTGAATGAGGTTCTTTCTCCCACTTTTTGACGTCTAGAGTTTCCCACGTGTCCCAATGGTGGGCGGCGTTTAGGGGTGGAGAGAAACCGGAACGAAGTGTGCCGTGTCTAGCAAACGCCTCAGAAGTGATTGTGTGAAGGCCAGCCCCGTCAAATCTTCTCCGCGTCATAGTATTCTGGCGAGTATCTGAGGCATTTCCTGTGTCGATTCCGCCACTGCTGACGACAAGTTGTGCTGCTTGACGATGGGAACTTCGATAAGTAGTTATTGGGAGAACGCCGAAGATAACTACTAAGCCCAAGGCTAGGAGGGTCACGGCACCCATATTCAATACGCCCCTGATTGAAAAAGAAGTGTAGAATGCAGAGTGCAGTCGCTTCTTCGGGGTAGAATCGCCCCAGTCATCGTCGTCATCATAATTGTCGTGTTCGTTGGGTTCATTTGCCATCCCCGCGTGAAACTCGGAGTACTCTTCCGTGTAGGATCGTCGACTGGCTCTCTGAGAATCGAGTTGGCCATTTGCAAGCGAGTAAAACGAGCTTGTCGCTGACCTCGGTCGCTGATTGCAATCGTGAGAATAAGACATCACGTTGGGGTCGTCGTCTTGGTCCCTAGCTGAGTCAATGACGTGGGTATCAAGATTGGCTGGATCCCAGGTTGCCTTTTCGTCGCTTATGTCCCCAGATTCAAACGGATTATCTGATATTTCTTCGTTGTGCGATGAATCTGGTTCAAAAGGATTTTCCGATTCCTCGTTAAATTGGAACGCTTCTGGACAAGAAACAAATACATTTATAGGCAAATTTAAAAGCAATGGTCAGTTGTACCATCCATGGAAATAAACTTTGCCCATTTGTGGAGGTTTACCCACTCGAATATGAATGAGGCTCGTATGAAACTCTGCCAGATGACATCTCGAGCACTTTCGCAGTTCAGCTGGCCCCGCTAGAAATAGTTGAAGATCGCAATCGCAAAGGGAAGGAATGAATAGAAGAGTCTGATTATTCTACAATGTAATATGTATCCAACGAATTTTACTGTCTTGAGAGTTGCTTAACCATCAAGCCTATGGGAGTGAATGTGCCGGCCAGTTGAATTTAGAAACCTTTTGATTTTGCTTTCTCCAGAACTGACCGATCCAGTCTGCTAAGGTGCACTGTGCTTAAATCTCCGGGGGCAGACAGCGAGCGATCGGTGATACTACCCAGCGTCATTCGACTAAGCTCAGACATTAATTGTGCTCAAGTACAGAATGACCTGGTGAGCACGGACTTGCGCTTATCGATGGCGGTGCAAACTTCCCATCGGTATTGCCCTTCCAAGTGAGCGCATGAAGGAATCATCTTCAATATGAATATGTATTCATGAATCCCCGTTGAAACTATTCCCTCAAGACGCCCATGAGAGATGTGAACTTGAGGGTCCCTCGCGAAGAAGTTGGCCGATGGAAAACTCCCTTGATCAAGTCTTTGCGTCAATATCCACAGTGGGTCATCTAATGTTTTTGGCACTGCATTTTTCATTGCGGAAGCTCAGGCAACAGACCCAAAGTCATGGGATTGGCTGCAGGGGTGTAAAATAAGTTCCCAAGAAAGATTATGACAAAAAAATGGAAATGAAAAATATGAAAAGTGTGAAATTTTTTCAATTTTGTGCAAATTTCTCAGAATCTTTATTATTGCTCAAACTGTAAGAGCTGAAAGCTCTTCATTGGGCTAGGTGCTGGCACTCAGGGGAGACAAGAGTCTCAAGGGGTTCTGATGCCTACGTTGGGGTCTTTATTGCATCTAGCTCAGGGAGACAAGTCAGTTGGGGTCCGGTGTCTGCCGAGTACAACTGAGAAGGTAGAAGAAGAGAAAAGGAAAGGAAGGAACATACCTAGCTCAGGGAGACAAGTCAGTTGGGGTTGGGTGTCTGCTGAGCTAGGAAAGGGAGAAACAACAAGCTATGTAGGTGCACATTGAGTCTTGTGAAAGGGCTTGTGAAATCCGCGGGGGTTTTACACAAACCAA
Source organism: Puccinia triticina (assembly GCF_026914185.1). Taxonomy (NCBI): domain Eukaryota; kingdom Fungi; phylum Basidiomycota; class Pucciniomycetes; order Pucciniales; family Pucciniaceae; genus Puccinia; species Puccinia triticina. The sequence continues at coordinate 7,591,865 of NC_070564.1, read as the reverse complement.
GGAGAGAAAATTACAGAGCACAGTATGGCATGTGACAGGAATGATAAAAAATTAAAAAACTGAGACCATTTTCAATTATTTTTGTTGGATCAAATTAATCTGGTCAAATTGGTGTTGATTTGGCCTGCAGGTGCCAACTTCTATTTCAAATGGGTGGATACCTCATTCACCCAAAAAAACATTGAAAATGGTCTCAGTTTTTTTCATTTTTTATCATTCCTGTCCCATGCCATACTGTGCTCTGTAATTTTCTCTCCTTGGTTTGAGCAATAATAAAGATTCTGAGAAATTTGCACAAAATTGAAAAAATTTCACACTTTTCATATTTTTCATTTTCATTTTTTTTCTGTCATATTTCTGTCATAATCATTCTTGGGACTTATCTTCCACTCCTGTAGCCAATTCGATGACTTCAGGTCTGTTGCCTGAGCTTCTGCAATAAAAAATGCAGTGCCAAAAACATTAGATGACCCACTGTACATTGGGGTTACAGATCACCAGAGGGGCCTTTCACAACTCCATTACGGGTACATACTGGCCAGAAAGCTATTAAAGCCCCCAAGAGTCACATTTATGTTGCGTGAAACCCCTTGCACATAGAGAAATTGATCAACAGAAATTCTCCATAAATGATTAATCATTGGGCATTGAGTGACTATCATTTCATTATGGTAGTAATTAGGTTATTGTTAGAGAATGAAATGGTTCTATAAAAAATTGCACAAGGTCCTGTGACAATTCTGCATCACTTCTGACACACTTCTCATTAACTGCTGAATAATTTATCAATCATTTCCTAATCCACATCTGACTCACATCCAACCCAGAAATACATAAAATTAGACTCTGGCACTCTCTGGAGAATGTGTCAAAGTCTCCCCTGGTCATGTGACTTGCATGCACTTTTGCAACTCAGCATTCAAGAATGAACTTGAACACCAACTTGCAAAAGTGCATGCAAGTTGCACCTGGCCAACTTTGAAACCCCCTAATAGAAAGGGGAAAAATGGTGGTGTGCATGGGATAGGAGTAGAGAATTTCAAATGGACCTGGTTACCAGTTGTACCGCCAGTGACTGCATGTCTTTTTGGAGAAAAAAAAAATGGCACTGTCAGGCAGGTACCAGTGGTATTTTAAGCAGGTACCAGTGGCACCCTGCACGGTTTTTATTTTTCATCAGAATTTTTTCATTGGCTTCCAGTACTGCAGTGTTGATGGGAAGCATAATGATATTTTTTATAATTGTTTTGTGCCCTCAGATTTTTGTGCTTCTGGGACATGGAACAAAAATTTCATTCCGTTAGTATGTACCACTGGGTGTCAAAATGAAATACATTATGGATGGTTTTCTTGGATAAGTTTAATATCACCATGAACTCCCCCACACTTTAATGCAGGAATCCATCCTCAAAATTTCCAATACCACCAGAAAAAGCCTACACTGATTTAATTGGAAAACTGGGTGAGCTCAAAATTCAGATTTTACATGGGAAGTTTTTATGAAAAATGGTATTCACTATCAATGTTTAGGCCCTTCAAAGTGTACAAAACAATTTTCAAATTCTCAAAAAGGCTTGAAAATATATTAAAGGCCCAGTTTGGCTGCCGTGTCATATGTCATAAATGGTGGAATTTATGACGCGCGACCCAAAGTTTGACCCCCGTTGCCACCAAAACTTTGAAACCCCCGGGGGTTGCGTGTCATAAATTCAACTATTTATGATGTATAATGCGGCAGCCAAACGGGGCCTTAAGTCATATACAAAACTGTGTGCGCTGCACAGTCTGGGGGCCCCAAAAACCCATGTTTATTTCAGAAACCCCTTGTTTTTTTAGTAAGTCCCTATAAGTATGGATTAAAATATATTGTCTTAAGTGCTGAGGGACAATAATTCTACATACTTGCATAACATATTCCAACTATAAGATATGCTTGAAGGATGGAAATTAACACAGAATGACTAGGGTGTGGCAATTTCTCAGTATTATTCAATCAACAAAGGACCTATAATATTTTTATGGTCAGGCCTTTTGAGAGAAAGATGAGATCTGGGGGTTTTGGATCCTATATATTGTTAAATTGCAGGATGAGGAAGAGGTCTGGACCTCTAGCCTCCAGTGTGTGATCTGTGACATGTATGTGCTAGCTATCATGAAACTGAAAGCCTGCACTGCAGAGCCCATGTTATGGCTCATAACAGATGTAATTGGTTATACATATGCATCAAGAGGTCTTGGGGACAGAAAATACTGTGCACAATGAACTACAATTATTCTCATGACATCACTTTACATTCCAATTTTAGTACATTAGAGCAGAATTTGAAATACACATTCTAGAAGCTCCTATGTAGGTCCTCTAGAATATCAAAGGAGGCCTCTTCTGGCCTTGGGATGGATCCTTAGCATATTCATCCAGTTGGCAGTACCACCTTAGTAATTACTCTGAATATTCTCCTCCTACCTTTAATGAAGGGATAGCAATACAATTTGTTATAATAGACAGCTGGCAAGCACTTAAGCTGATTGGCTACTGGTAGTATGTACTTTCAGAGGTAGTGGTCTTGCCAGAAAATGCCTTCTAATGAAAAGATCAAGGGTTAATAAGGGAAGTTGTGAGGTGGTTTTGAAGCATCTAGATTCCAGTAAACAAAGGTGGAAAGGGGAAATGGAAAGGGGGAAACACTACCCTAAAGTAACCCTTATTAGCCCTTGATCTTTTCATTAGAAGGCATTTTCCGGCAAGACAACTACCTCTGAAAGTACATACTACCAGTAGCCAATCAGCTTAAGTGCTTGCCAGCTGTCTATTATAACACATTGTATTGCTATCCCTTCAAAGAGACACAAAGCCACTAGCTAGTCTTCTCCACGTTGATTGGCACAGATGGAAAAATCAATCCGAGACATGATATACTCTTGTTGGTAGGTCAGTTACGTTACGATTTTCCTCCTGAAAGAGAAAATACCGTAAATGAGAGTCTCACACTTCAATATTTTTCTATTATTTTTCTTACAGGCCTCATCTAATGAACCTACAAAATCCAGACACAGTAAACAGTAACAGACAGAAGACAATAGTAGAAGCACCCAGCTAAATGAAGAACACACAATTGCAAACGGATAAAATGGCTGCCATGAGTGTACTCAACCAGCGGCTTATTGGATCTGATATTGTGGTTGCTATGTTATCTCTCTCGGGTTTGGTTGAGAGCAGGGATCAAGTTAATTATTGATTGATTAAATTAATCGACTAGAAGTACAAAGATGAGAGATGATAAGGAGGGCGGGAGGCAGATTGGAAGAGTCGATGATCTTATGAGTTGCTCGACAAGTTAGATATCAGATCGTCTCGGTCTGAAGGCAGAGATGGTTTGCTTGCGATCGAGAGAGGAACTCCCAAGTTAGTTCTAAATCCAAGACTGCTGGCACTGCTACTACTGCTGCTGCTGTTGACGGTCGTTGGTTGGTGGTTGAGCAGGTGGTTTGTGACTGTGGGATTCGAGGCCAATGGACAGGCTTGAGGGATCGAGACCGGGTTCTGGATTGGTGATCCGATGCATGATGAGAGGGATGTCGAGGATGGGGAGACGGCTCTCCTTTTGAACATTCCATACTCGTAGCGTTCTGGTTCTTGGCCTGAAGATAATGTGTGGTGTTGTTAGCTGAGTTTGTCTGTCGTTTAGATTATGAATTGAATGGCGAAAAAAAAGGAAAGAAAAAAAAAAAACACGAACATCTCCGTTTGCCGGCCCGATTGATTTCAGGAGGTCCGCAACTACCACTGGATCCTGAGCCACGAAACATCTTCCACTTTTGGATCTCGGCCATCTTTTGTTCTTCTGACTCCTCATCTTGACTGATCACCGAGCGACGCAGACCCGAGCAATGTGAGTGGTGGTCATCGGCGGCCTCCTCCTCGTCGCTACCCGAGCTTTTGCCCTCCAGGCCCATCCCATCGTCGTCATCGTCTACCTGTTCGGGGAAGCGGTTGGGTGTGGGCCGATTGAGATGGTGATAGAACGGTGAAGAGGGTGTTCGAGGTATCAAGGGTGAGTTAGATGGGGTGGTGGACGAGAGTGTGTTGGTGGGTGTGGAAGTACTGGCTTGGGGTACAACGAAGGGTATCGATTTGAAGCGGCGATGGACTTCAGCCTCAGTGAGTAGATCCGGCGAGACTTCCTCGGTACTCAGTTGAGCAGCAACCCTAAGATGAGCCTTTGGCCGAGGCTGTGGGTGTTTGAATGATCTGAATCAGTATGTATAACATGATATGGCTGGGGGAAGGATTGGGTGCACTGACCAGCAGGCTGGCTCGATTGACATGTTTCCTCCGCACTCGTTTTGCGCCTATCTGTGATTGGGATCCACGGGAGTTGGGAGGCTCGTGGTCGAGTGCCATGGGCTCGCCGATGGCGCTGCTCCCGCAGCTCTCGCTGGCTCTACGGTCATCGAGTGGACAGTCGAGGATGGTGTTATCGTCGTCCTTGGCTGTTCGGAGCAAGCCACTCATCCCGCCGGCTATCTCGACCTGGTCCTCCTGATCCTCTTGATCAAAGGGGCTTTCCTGATCGAAGGGCTGTCTGTTGAGGAGGAGGAGCTGGTGATGCTGGGCGACCGCACTGCCGATCGACGAGGTCACGCTGAGGGTGCGCTTGTGCTGGCCGCCCAGCTTGGGCGAGCAGCGCCTGGGGAAGCTTGTGAAGGGCAGGGCCGAGTCGGGGGATTGCGGATGGGGGTCCATGGTGTTTTCCTGTGGGGCTGGGGTGGGGGAGGGGTGGGAGATGAGCTGGTGGAGGTGGAGGCTGGGCTGGCTGCTGTTGCGCTTGAGGGCCGGCGGCGGAGGGCTCGAGGCCGGGATGGCTGAGGACGGGGTGCGGAAGGGATGCAGGTGGGTGGTGGATGGGGTGGTGCTGGCGGCCTGGCTGAGGTCGGCGGTGTCGAAGCTGGCCCTGCGTTCGGGCTGGGGACGGCTGGGGGGCAGTCTTTTGTCCATCGGCGGCGGCGGCTGGCTCGGGCTGGGCGGCGGGGCGATGGAGAAGGAAGCTCGCGGGGCCACCAGAGAGAGATGGAGATGGGACCAGGCTGGCTCGAAGCGGCCATACAGTCTCTGCAACCAGACCCCGCCCCCAACACCAACCAAAAAAACCACCTCGAACATCCACTAGCACTGCTACTTGCATCAACTTTCCCATGGTGATCAGAAGAACTCAGCCCGACCTTCCTGCTCTGGACTCTGGACTCGCACTGGGGACCCTGAAAAGTGTATATGTACAATTCCTCATGAAATGCCACCCTGGTGGGAGGCTCGCTGTGGCTCGGGGAGGGGCTTGCACATACATTGGTAAAAAAAAATGATTCTCAGACCTGCAACCATCATGCCTTGTGGATCTTGGATTCACTACCCTACAGATATCTGCAGATCCTCCACCAGGATGTAGCCACTAGGGGGGTTCACGTAAGGCTGATTTCGCAAATCAGCCACCAAAACCAGCAGATGCAGCTTTTGAAAATCCTGAGAAAGCAAAAAGGTTTGGCTGGGCAGCTCCCCTTTGGAAGCAATCTGCAAGGCATAAACCTTACTCACAGGTGCATGAGCAGACGAAATCAGCATTGCTTTTTTTGCAACGTGAACCCCCCTACTGGGTGCCTTCCTGTTGAGATCTGAGGGGCTCCCAGAAGTGATCTGGAGCCCCAAAAGCTAGCTATCCCTGCAAAAATTTAGACTTTTTAAATTTTGGGTCTGTATCAACAACTGTCAGGGTCCTGGATGTGAAGGAAAGTCACCCACTTAGGCCCCGTTTGGCAGGGCCTAGTGTCATATGCAGTAATAAGCTGCTGTGTAAAAAGCCCAAATAGGGTGTATGAACCCTATTGCAGGGATTATTACCAGGCTTCAATTATTTTACATGGCTGTTTGGCACAGCCAATGCCAGCATAGCACTACCTGTTTGGTCTGGCTCAAAATAATCTCCAGTCCAGCCTGCCTCTCTGAAGCCCATGCAACAATGCCCCCACTGAGCTCAGCATAACTCAGAGGTGCAGCAATCCTGGACAACATTCAAATCTCACCTTGCTTCCAAGACAAACACCAACAAAAAATCATCAAGCTTGTTATTGTGATTGTCATCCTGGCATCACTTTACAAGTGGTCTCAAACATTCAAAAGGCTGTGCAAAAACTCTCCAAAGCCATTACCACTTGGCACTTGTTGGTGAGTGGTTGGGGGTGGCTGAAAAGGTAGTGTTGACATCTTTACTTGACGGTATGGTGGATTGATGAGCTCATTGGGGTCAGAAAGCGGAGGAGAGATTGGAGGCTGGGCCAAATTAGATGAGGTTGGGGCTTTCTTGCATCTAGATCCCATGGTCTTGGGTGGACAAGGGACTGGGGTGAGGCAGAAGGGAGGGGGAAATGATGGTGAAATTTTGGGTCCAACCAAAATATCCCCAATGGCTGGGGGAATAATTAAGTGTCAACTCCAGACTCCAGTTGTTGAGTTTATGACGCTTGGTGGGATGCCAAACAGGTTCATGGGATATCATCATTTCCCCTATCCCCCATCTGCATGATTTGGTATTATGCTTCCTCATTTTAGGTGGAGGCCAAACAGAGCCTTAATTGTCAAATCTTGCTGCAGATAGGATATTCAATCTTGAGAATTAGCAGAAAATCTGAAAATTGATCTTTAAGTGTAGCGTAGTGTAGCCAAAACCAGCTAACAATAACACTCCATGTTATCTCTTTTTTTGTGTTGCTAACAATACAGGAACTTGCCACCAGTAAAATAAAATGGTCAGTTGATGACAAGTTACATCACACCAGCTCCAGCCAGCTACCCGCCATCTATCCAATATCTATCCACTATCTACCCCAATCTCCCAACCATCTCCTCAATTTCCAAAATTTACCAAGGAGGTCCTGTTCAGTTTTTGATGAGCCCAACTGATCCTCAGTTCTGTCCAGCTGATACTCAGCTTTTGTACCCAGCTCATACTCAGATTTTTCAGACAGCTCACTTTCAGCATTGAAAGAAAGCCTTTTGACCAGTCCTTGCCCAGCTGATGCTCAGCTTTGTACTAGTCCTGGCGCAGCTGATGCTCAGCTTTTTACCAGTCCTTGCTCATACTTTTCTTAGTCCTGGGCCAGCTGGCCAGCTGATGCTCAGCTTGCTTAGTATTGGCTGAGCCATGCCAGGTACAAAAATGGGCATCAGCTTGGACAGGACCAGAGCTGAAAATCAGCTAGGCTAGGGCCAAAGCTGAGCATCAGCTGAGCCACAGCCACACATCCAAGGATGAGCATCAGCTGTTCCAGGGCCAAAGATCATCATCAGGTGGCCAGTGCCAAAGCTGAGCATCAGCTGAGCCAGGGCAAAAGCTGAGCATCAGCTGAGACAAAGTAAAAGCCTGAGCCAGGGCAAAAGCTGAGCCTCAGCTGAGACAGGGTAAAAGCTGAGCATCAGCTGGGCCAGGGCCAAAGCTGAGCACCATCTGGTTCTGTCACATTGAGTGCTTTGCTCCTGACATCTGTCATGTGAGCCATAGATGTGCTGGTGGAGAGGAGCAGCAATGGAGTAGTGTTGGAGCTGAAAACAAAGCTTAATCATGTCACTTGCTATCAATTAACTACTTTTTTTTCCTGGTGCTTGTGTGTAGATATGCCTCTAGTCTACCCAGCAGCCAATTACTGCAGTCTACTTGTTTCTCACATGTCTTTACTTTCTCACTGAATACCATATCTATCATTCATTTTCAAGCCCCTCTGTGAGTACTGGTAGTCCCTGGTTTCCCTCAACAACTTCAAAGGCATTTAGCCTCTTCCCCTTGCCACCTTCCACGTTGTCTCCAGCAACGTAGTGTGGTTATGTTGTGTTGTGTTATCCATTGTATTTACGTCACAACCTGCGTTGTCAACCGCACCCCGTTACATTACAAGTAGCAGGCTGTTTAATTGACATCTTTTTAGTGTAACAGTGTCTTTTTCTGTTGCTGTTATGCTACATGATTTATTGGATAACACAATAACAAGCCATCAAAGGCCATCTTACCTCTGAAATTGGATTGTTATTTTGCACTCTGCGTGCACCTATGACATAAAAAGGAAAGAGATAAATATGAACAATGGTGAAATAACATATTCCACCACCGTTACAGGTAAATGTAACAATAATGACTTGAAATCTGATATGTCACCATTGTTAGTAACATAAATACCCATTTTTGTCTCCAGTGAGGGTCCAAAGGCACTGCCAGCATATTTGGCTGGGATGCAGTCATCCCAGTTTGACTGGGATGCAGTCAAATAATTTAAAATGGGTTGATCTAATCCAATGAAATATGAACCCAAGGGGGGTACCTTGGATTTATATTTCATCAGTTGAGATCAACCAAGTTTAAATTGGTTGCTTTCATACCATTTTAACTGGGATAACCTCAATCCAGCCAAGTATTCTGGCAGTGAGGACCCTTCAATAGGATCCACCATTTTTTTCTTGGGTTGAAGCCTATGGAAAACACCAAATTTCAAGCAGTTCAAAGTCATATCCATTCATGATTTCAAATTTCTAGATTATACCCTCATTTCTTGGGCATTTACAAGTGGATTATGATCAATATTATGGAATAATTGAGACTTCACTAGGGCTGGCCCCCGTTTGCATCCTCTCCGGGTATACCTGCGGTCTGCCCCGCGGGTATAGGGCTCCGGGACGCCTCTTTGTCTGGACCGTACCCGGCCTACCCAGTGTGGAACTACTCAAAGGGGGAATAGAGCTTGGAAGGGAGATGGATAGCAACACTAGTACTAATGTAAGCTATTCAAAGGTGCTGATGAGGCTACCTTCCTGACTAATGCTGAGGGGATGAGAGTAACACTAGAAAAAGAAGAAAAGGTGTGGCTGATTTCAACTAGTACTATGAGCTTAACTAATGTTTGGCTACTGAGGATGAGAGGATTGGGGAAATGATTGATGAGGGGGAAGCAATGGCAATGGTTCAATAGCAATGGTGAGTTCAGAGGGGCAATGGGCAATGTTCAATAGCAATGAGCTCAGGAGTAATAGCAATGATTTCAATAAGCAGATGGGTGATGAGGAATTTCTAATATAATTTCTGTATAATATTCATTTCACTGGGGAATCTACAAGTGGGGGGGGGGGGGGGGGGAACAGTCTGTCTTATGTTCAGCTGAAGGATGAGAAATCAAGAGGAATTCTGGCTATGGGAAGAAAGATTGTACAAATGGGGAAGATGATTTGAACATAGTAACAACTTGTAATGATGAGCACTACTGAAAGAGGTAAGCACAGATCCAATGATGTAATGTGTACAATAGACTTAGTACATAAGGAGCAATGTATGTAAAGGGTTTAATATGTGAGAAAATATCTGTAAAAGGAATGTAATATAATGATTCAAGTAAGTTACTAATGAAATGAGTGTTGTAACTAATGAAGACTGTAGGTTTTCTATAAATCTTATATCCTTTACAACTATTGAAACATTGAAGATAAAGGGGTACTATGTGCAAGTGACTATAGGTGAAATGAGGTGTAGAATCGGAATATGCAATAATAATGAAGTATTTGTGAAGGGTTATGGGGTAATAGACAGTGTAATGATGAAGATATTTAAAAGAAGATACTAAAATACTACTTGTGGCTTGGGATGGAGCACCACACCGGTGGGTACGGTCCATGGGCAGCCTCAGAAATACCCCCGGGTATATTGTGTATTAGGAAGGTCATGTTCAGGTGCACTGCAGCTACCAATCTGCACCCGCGTAGAGGAAGTGATCAAGTGAGCAAAAAAATGCACATATCAAAAGTACAAAGGTCCCTCAGCCCGGACTGGGGCCTTCATGGCTCATGGGTGCAAAGTGGGTGCAGTAGCTCTGGGAATTTATGGGCCTTACCCGCGGGAATCAGGAATGGGTTGCAGGGGGCTGGCGGGTATACCTGTAGCCCAGCCATCCCACGAGTATCATGTTGCCGTTCTCAATACCCGCAGGTAAGGCTTGGGCTGCTTGATTTTGGTAACCAAGTGACAAGTATACCCGCGGGACGGGTGCCGGGCTAGCTCAAAGTGGCCGGGTACCCCGCAGGATCCAGCCCCAGACTTCACCAAGATGTCACTTGGATTCATCATATATAAAATGTCAATTGTGATGTAAATAAACATTTAATTAAGGGGCCGGCTTTATGCACTCCAAATATTTACTACATGCACTCCAAAAAAGGAGTGAACTTGTGCCTACTCCAATCATGGTGTCCAAAGTTGGTTTGCATAAATCATAAAATCATGAAAAAAATTGCAGGGGATATAACTGTCTGATTATGTCACACAAAAGTTCCTCACCAAAATATTTCTATGATTTTAGGATTTATGCATGCATAAAAGTATGCAAACCAACTTTGAACACCATAAATAAATATTGGAGTGAACAAATTTTCACTCCAAAAGTGGGCTAAATTGGAATGTTCAGAATTTCACTCCAATATATATTTGGAGTGAAACTTTGTTCACTCCAAAACTGGGCTAAATTGGAGTGTTCAGAAGTTCACTCCAATATTTATTGGAGTCGAAACTTGTACACTCCAATCTTGAAACTGGGTCTGTTTCAAGATTGGAGTGCTCACCTATCTAAGTTTATTAAAACCACAGTTTCACAGAAACTGACTTCATGGGTTCATGCTGCATTTCATTGAAATTGCAGGCCAAAAAATAAAAAGCTTGGTATTTGTGTTTTTTAAGTTTAAAAAGTTCAAGTTTGTTTTTTTGTTTGAGTTTAGAGTTGTTTTTTTAAGTGTAAATCTTTGGTTTTGTTTGAGTTTATTTTATTTTTTTGTGTGTTTTGATTGTGGTCATATTTTTTGTTTTGTGTGAGTTTGAAGTTTAAATTTTTGTTCAAGATTAGAATTTTTGTTTTTTCAAATCAAGAAGGGGCCTACTCAAGTGAAATAGGGGGCCTTCAGGGAGGGGGTGGGACGAAACCAGATCCCCTGGGGGGACAAACAGCTTCACCCCAGCCCTTTACCAGCTCGCATATGATCCCGATGACCGGTCTGCACCGGTCATCGAGGGGACTCACTCCTCCCGATGACCGGTCTGCACCGGTCATCAAGGGATCTCACTCCTCTCGATGACCGGTCTGACTGGCCATCGAGGGAACCGGTCTGACCGGCCATCGAGGGGATTCGGATATCCTCCCAATGACCGGTCTGTGCCGGTCATCGGGTGGAGATCTCAGTCCCATCGATGCCGGTCAACCGGCCATTGAGGGGATTTGGATATCCTGCCGAAGACCGGTCTGCACCGGTCATCGATGGGACTGAGATCTCCACCCGATGACCGGTCTGCGCCGGTCATCGAGGGGAGTCACACCTTTTGATGACCGGTCTGTACCGGTCATCGAGGGGACTCAGATCAGCTTAGGTATTCTCTCCGTGAACGGTCTGTGCCGGTCATCGAGGGGAGTTGCAACTCTCAATGACCAGTCAGACCGGCCATCGAGGGGACTCATTCTCCTCTCAATGACTGGCCTTTACCGGTCACCGAGTGGACTCATATCTCCTCGCCATCTGGTCATCGAGGGGAGTTAAACCTCTCCCCAATTTACCGGTACAGACCACCAGTCATCGAGACCTCCTCTCATCTGTGCCAGTCATCGGGAGGGGCTCAACTTCTCTACAAATGTGGTACAACACCCATCCATCTCAGATTGCAAAGTTGCTAATTTCTCTGTAAATTCCTCCAATATCTGACCAACAAATCTAAACATCAGATCAACAAACATCTCAACACAATCTTCATCTTTCAAGATTTTTGACAAGGTTGGACACTCACTTGATTTCAATCATGGTGAACTTACACTCTAGCAGTCTTATTGGTCTGCGCAAACAGTGATTCATTCTAGAGATGGACCAGGATTTGAACTGATGCCAACAGATTTTTACCATTTGCAATCAAGTGATATCCATGCACAACCTCAAATGCCCAATCTTGAGCCTTGAATGCTAGCTGTCTCTGTAATTGTTTACATTTTTCCCAAATTTCATCAAACTTAACCCTCAGGATATTTCCAACCCCTCAGACAAGCAAAGTTGTCAGAAAATTAAATTGAATTGCAAGGCTTGGTTTGCACATAGAAATGGAGGAAAAGCCAAAAAATGTGGAGTGCACATAGTAAAATTTTGGAGTACATTCAAGCTGGAACTAATTTTAATTCAGGGAATATTAATTTGACATCAATTAAAATGTACTGCGGCCTAAAGACCAACCTGAGAGAACTATGGGATCTCAATCTTAGAAGTATATTCTACCCCCTTGATGATTTAATAGAACTTTTAAAACATCAATCTGGTCAGATCAATGTCTATGATTAACTAATATCTTCCTGAAGTATGGTGTTGTAAGCCAGTTTGGGCACATGCCAAAATTCAGCCAAAAAGCGGCCAAGCGTGTGTAGCCAATCCCATAGCCTGCTTGGCCAATCCCAAAGCCTGCTTAGCCAATCCCAAAGCCCGCCTGACACACTCCCAACCCCTGCTTGGCACATGGAAAAGCTTGCTGGGTTTGGGACAAAGCCCTGCTGGGCCAATTTCAAGTGAGGGTGCCACACCACCAAAAGCTGTGCCTGCCATCAAGGAGAAACATTTCCCCTCCTCAAGGGTATGTTGTTGCTGCCTTTCAAGGCAGAGGCAAGGGCCAGAGTCTGATCACTGGCATGTGCAGTGTGCATTCCAAGTCACATATTCCATTGGCCCAGAGATTGATCCTGACCAAGCAGGACTTGGCTGTGTGCAAAGTGCTGCCTCTCATCAATCCTGCCTGATCAAGCCCCCTGGGCACATATCAAACCCCCACTGTTGCTTGGCCAAGGAGTTGGGCATGTGCCCAGACACGCTTGCAAGACCATATGTATGTATATTCTCAGGAAGAGGCTTTCCATCAGCAGACTTAGGCTAGAATGAAATCATAAACCTTCAAGCCAAAAAAAAGATGTATCACCCAAACACTTAAAGGAGTGTGTTAATTCTCAAACAGTACATAAAAAAGCAGCACTCAAAAGCTTTGTGAATTTATGATTTTATGCTTACAAATTTATGATTTCAAATTTGAACACCATTATTGAATAGTAAATCCAGAGATCACTTCATGAGGATCACAATTATTCCATACAGCTTAGATGCTGAGACCTGGGAGTGCAGCGGCGAAGCCGCCTTAGGCTCTAGTTTTAAATACGTGCATGCACTCCAAGCAACTGCTCCAGATCAACAAAGTTGTGCTTTGACCCTTGGATACCCTGCCTCCCTCCTGCAGGAAAACTTCCACCACACTCATATTCCTTAAGACAAGGCTTCAAAGATTCCAGTGAGTCTGAGCCTATTTATCTGCTCTTTCTCAATGGGAATCACTGGCCACACTTTTTTGGAGTGCCCAGTGGTCTGGTTTCAGACCAGAATTTGCCCTCTTAGCCCTTTTCACATTGTAAATTTGCTGATCAGGGTCAGAGCCCTTACTGACAGGCTGTTAAACTTGGTATCTACTCCCTTAGAAAGCACAAAATATTACTGATCAAAGCCCTGCATGAACAGTGCTATTCACCAGTTGCAGATCCCCATTTTATTTCCAAAGGATGGTCTTGGTGTACAATGCTATTGCCAGACTGAACTTTTTTTCCAAATCTGTGTCATTTATCAAATCACCAATAGCTGGAGGAAAGACTTAAGCCAATTGGATCTGCAGGATCATAAGAATCAATTTTGAAAATAAATATATTTCAATGACCCTGAGTTGTATTTATTCCATGTGTATAGATGAGACATTATCATTGGGTTAAGAGGGGCATCTAGAAACCTGTATAAAATGGTGATGGGAAGTACGTACTGCCTGATCCAACTCTCTTGTACTGCCTGTGGTCTCAGGATATCTGGGATGGTTAGAAATCAGCGATATCATTGGACTAATTATAAAAAATGACAGGATGATCCAATTAGTTGATCACCAAGGTTTTTGTTTTCATTTCTATGGCTACCCATTTGAGCCTTTTTTCAAGATCCTGAAGCTACGTCCCAATTGATTACTGGGTTGTTTAGATATCAGACTTACTTCGCGCACTGCGGAAAACTCTTTGCGCACTGTGGGAGTCGTTGTCTTGACGTCCAGCCCCCAGTGCGCGCTTCTGCCACGGCTCTTCGCACACTGCATTTTCCGCCAAAAAAACGGCTTGCATTTCTTGAGATATTTTTTGATGAATCAATAGAATGGCTTTTTATGATCCCCCGAAAAAATAATCAAGTCATTTAGGGGTCTCCTTGAGCATAGAGAAAATTGACATGAAAAAATCATATTTTAACGCGGCAGGGACCTGTAATATCGCTTCCTGTGCCCCAGTAGCCGCAAAAATTTCACAGTATCATGGCACATGTGCAAATTCATGACCTGATAATTTTCAGAATTTTTCCCAGAGATATAAGGGGTGCGCGGCAGGCTTAGTAGGAAAATTACTGCTAACTGTATAGCTTTTTTGTTAAACACCCAAACAGTCCCAAAATTTCAGGAATGTTTTCATTGTGGATATTCACCGCGCCATAAATTTCTTGGCAATAGTGTGTCATGATAACATGAGATGTAGTGTGGCGGGCTTAGTTGGAAAATGACTGCTAACTTATCTCATGTTTTAATGACACGCTATTGCTAAGAGCTTTATGGCGCGGAGAATATGCAAAATTGAAACATTCCTGAACATTTCAGACTGTTTCAGCATGTAACAAAAAATCTATACATGTAGCCGCCATTTTCCTACTAAGCCCGCCGCGCACCCCTTATATCTCATGTTATCATGACACACTATTGCCAAGAAATTTATGGCGCGGAGAATATCCACAATGAAAACATTCCTGAAATTTTGGGACTGTTTGGGTGTGTAACAAAAAAGCTATACAGTTAGCAGTAATTTTCCTACTAAGCCTGCTGCGCACCCCTTATATCTCATTTTATAATGACACACTATTGCTAGGAATTTCAGGGAATTAATTTGAAGCAAATTTCTTTGTGCTCTCAAAATTTTGTACCTTTGTTGTGTGTAACAAAAAAGTTATACATATACGCAAAATAATAAACACAATACCTATTTGGGCTAAAGGAAAGCTGGTGAAAATTCTGAAAATTATCAGGTCATGAATTTGCACATGTACCATGATACTGTGAAATTTTTGGGGCTACTGGGGCACAGGAAGCGGTATTATAACAGGTCCCTGCCGCGTTAAAATATGATTTTTTCATGTCAAAATTTTCTAGGCTCAAGGAGACCCCTAAATGACTTGATTATTTTTTAGGGGGATCATAAAAAGCCATTCTATTGATTCATCAAAAAATATCTCAAGAAATGCAAGCCGTTTTTTTGGCGGAAAATGCAGTGTGCGAAGAGTCGTGGCAGAAGCGCGCACTGGGGGCTGGATGTCAAGACAACGACCCCCACAGTGCGCGAAGAGTTTCTCGCAGTGCGCGAAGAGTTTCTCGCAGTGCGCGAAGTAAGTCCGTTGAATATTAAGGCCCCGTTTGGCACCAATATAATTATAGGTGATATAATTGCTGATTAATTCAATAAAAAATACAAAATTTAACATAAAGCCGCCAAATTTTTTTTGTAGGCAACCTACAGTGCTGGTCTCTTCAACTTTGAAATCAGATTCAACTGATTCAGCCATCTTCAGCACCATAATACCATTATATCACTTTTGAATTCGTCAAAAGTGGTATAATGGTATTATGGTGCTGAAGATGGCTGGATAAGTTGATTCTGGGTTCACAGTTGAAGAGAACAGCACTGTAGGATGCCTACAAGAAAAGTTTGGAGGGTTTATGTTGAATTTTGCATTTTTCATTGAATTAACCGGTGATAATATCACCTATATCTATATCAGTGCCAAATGGGGCCTAAAAAAAATTCTCTCTCTTCTGATGTACATATCATGCATTCATGTTTGCCATTGGGAGATGATTGCCAAGAAATCCTGAAGAAGCTCTTATGCAGGACCAGATTCAAATTCACATATGTATCCGGGACAACAAACCTTGGTATATTTAGTTGTCCTGGTAAGTCACACAACTTAACAAAGTCTTTTGCTGAGAGCACCACCCTAGTACTACGGTCTCCGGTCTACATAAACAACATCCAGATCGAGTATTTTTTGCTGTTGCCATGGAAGTACATTCGGCGGAAGGCCCAAATCCACTCCTAAAGACCACATTCATTCGTCACATAAATGCATAGATGACATGCAACATCCTCGGACAATTTACCATGTCTACATCAACGCACATGGCACCCACATTGGCGAGCCAGCAGAAGCGATGCGTGCGCAGGAAGTGTTCCCTGCTGCTATGGGATGACCCCCTGTGAAGAACTTTACCAATTAGGCCGTTGTCGGAAGTCGTAGCAACTTGCAGCGTCGACAGCAGATTTCACTCTTAGCTGTCGAGAATCGAGACAGCAGGCTCGGCAAAAGCTGAAACATGAGACGCAGTTCTGTCCAGTTTTGGATGGATGTATGCGTTTAAGGAGGAGGCGCAAACACATCCTGATCCACTGCCTCATTTGGCTGTGGTGTTTGCGCGTCATTTTATGATCCGTAAGTGCACATTCGACACAATCTGTGCTGTGCTGTGTGTTACATATTTGTATGTATGTAATGTATGGGGTAAGGCCTGCTGCGTCGAATTCGCCTGTGAACTGTCTCATGTCCAGGCTTTCAGCCGTCACATGACTTGCTTGGTAAAACACGATTCTGCTGACAACCGGAGACGAGAGAGCTTCGTAAATACATAACCCGCTGCGATTGTGGTTCTGACTGCGGCCAGTCGCTAGTGCAAAGCCCCATCTAGCCCCATTCAAGCTTTTTTTTTCTTTTTTTTTTTTTTTTTTTCTCGTTATGCATCTCCACTGCCTTCCCCCTCCTGGTCCTAATATGTGATATGTAGTTCGTCCTTTCGCCTCTGCGCTTCATCGCAAGAGTAATCCCACCAGATTTCGAGATTACACAAGCCTTTTTTCAACTGGAATATACACATTTACACACCCACCCGCTACACCCACACAGCTTGGAGTCGTGCTTGGTCCGTGTAGTAAGCATTTCCCTCCCTGTCTGCCCGCCTTCCTCGCCTTCCTCGCTCCCCCTCCTGAATTGTATGCCTCTACCCCACTTTCCCTGCCCAAAAGATAAAGACAGAAGGCCAAGTCCTGCTACCATCCCCCCCAGCCTGCCGCTAACCTGCCCCGGGCTCCACATCCTCACCACAGCTGTGTAGGTTTTTTCCTCCTATCCCAGCCCCCCCCCTTTTTTTCTTTGGTTCGTCCCCAACACCCTCCCGTGCCATGCCACGGTGCTACAGCCACGCAGCACACCCTCCCTTCTGGTGACCGGGACATTGCTCCCACACGGCCCGGTGGCCCCCATGCCCACATGTACATAGCCCCTCATCCAGCCCGCTCCATCGACACCCATCCTCCTCCCCCCACCCCTCCCCAGCAGATGGCTGCCGGCGAGCGCCCACCTGCTCCCTACACGCAGTGCTTCACATCCTCCGCGTGGGGACGCACAGAGCAGAGTGGGCCTCCGCCGATTATCCCGGGTGAGTCTCGAGGCTGGCCTGGGCACTCCATGCCCACTGCCAGCAGCGGCCGGCTCGACAGTCTCGTGTGCTGTCTCCCTCCGTCTGTGTTCTCTTCGTTGTCTCCGCGCATCCCTCCCTGCACACCCCATCTCTCTTCCGGCGTGGTTGCACCCCTTCGATGCACCTTGCCAGCAATATCATTCGCTGGTTCACACTGTCCTCACCCTGGTTGCCCCTGCCTGTTGCCCCCTTGCCGAGCTGAACCGCAGAGCACCAGAAATATGTATCCACACCTCAGACTGTCGAGCTAACACCAGCCTGGCTCCCTCTCTGTCTGCTCTGTCACTAGCCCGCTCCAGCGCTTCTCCTTCTCTCTCTCTCTCCCCACACTCCCAAGCATAGCATGTCCGCAATCATCGATCACCACGAACAATCGCCCGAAACCGATGTTCCCGTGAACTCCCCTCCGGATGCTGTGATCACCAGCGCCACCTGGTCCAGTCCGCCTCCCGCCTTCCCCGTCACCCCCCACGATGTTACCGAGCCAGAGCGGTGAGTTGCCTCTCCCCCCCCCGGCCTGCGCGCGGCATCGGCTCAATGCCCTCGCCCCCACCCCTTCTCTGGCTGACAGTCATGCGTGCCTGCCCACCAGGCCCCTGGACAAGACCATCGAGCCCTTCCAGTCCGAGGCCTCGCTCGCCTCGCCGCTCACCGTCGTCAACTCTGAGTTCAAGCAGGACGCAAGCGACCCCACCGAGTCTTCCTCTCCCCAGCCGAACAGCACCTGCACCCCTCAGCCTGAGCACCTTCCTCAGCCGACCCATCGCTCTCCTCTGCCCCCAGTGCCCGCTCCCGCCTCACTGTCATCCTCTTCGTCTGTCGAGCCCACCGACTCGCCTGGCACCCACGCTGGCACTGATCTGCCGCGGCCGGTGCTTCTCACGCCGTGCCCTGCCCCTACAGCAGCATCCGAGCCTGGCTCGCCCGGCAGATCTGCTCCGACAGACCATCTAATCACTCGGGACGAGCGCACTGAGCACGCGCAGCTGACTGCGGAAATTGCAGATGACACAGGGAGTCTGAGCATCGCGCCAGACGACGCCCCCACCATCCCTCCTGGTGCTGCTCCCCTCCCCGCGGCGGCCAACGAAATCGATATCCCTTCACGACCCGTCTCACCTTCTGTGTGTCCAGCAGATCCAGCTATCAACCCCCTCACCTCCACCCTTCCACCACCCGAACCTTCAGACAACCCTCCCTCGCCGATCCCAACTCACCCGACTAGCAGCAGCAACGGGCCCGACCCCTTGCCTCCAGTCATCCCACCTGCAGGTCCTGAGGAACCCTCGACCAGCTCACTCGACCCTCGTCCGGAGCTCACACCACACGATCAATCGGCCCTCCCTCATCCCGAACAGGTGGCACCCGCCACTGCCTCCATCAACAGTTTGTCCCCACTCTCCGATGTACCGTCTGCCCCTTCCCCGCCCCATGCGCTAGATTCTCCAACAAATCGATCCTCTCAGCTTCCCCCTCTCCACTGCCCCTCAACCGCGTCTTTCAAACGACAACCCTCTCCTTCGATGTATGACAACAGCACTAGCACCGCCCGACGAGCAGAAGACTCGCCTAATCACATCAACGGATCCAGAACCGAGCCTAATGGCCAAAGTGCGCCCAAGCGACCCCGTCTAGACAGTGATTCATCTGTCAATCCCCCAATGAGCTCCTCGCTCTTGAAGCCTGTCTCCGATGCACCACAGACTGCCATCAACTCGTATCCCCCTGCACCGTCGCTTCCAACCGCCGCTCCTTACCCGACTCCATCAACAACAGAGACCATGGGCTTTGTTCCGGGGACCCTTGGCACCAGGTTCACCAAGGATCAGCATCGCTTTGCCACCAGTGTCACTAAGCAACTCAAGAAGCATCGCTCTGCAGGCCCTTTCCTCGCCCCCGTAGATCCTGTGGCTCTCAACATTCCTGACTACTTCAACGTCGTCAAGCAGCCGATGGATCTATCAACTATCGAGACGCGCTTGGGAAAAGGTAACGTTCATCTCCCCTACTCCCTGCTGTTTAATTCAGTTTCTTTCTCAAGCTCGCTGGCTAACTATCATTGCTTTCCACTCAGCCGGCAAACCCTGCCATTATAGATCAGCTGAAGAATTTGTGGCGGACATTCAGCTAGTATTTAGCAATTGCTACATGTACAACGGTCCACCGGCCACCTCACCTTATTCCCGAATGGCTTTGGACCTTAGCATCCAGTTTGAAACCCAAATGAAAAAGATGCCGCCAGACGAGCCCATTTCTCATGCCTCAACCAGCCGAAGTCCCAGCCTTGTCAAGCCAGCTCCCAAATCGAAGCAAACTACTGACACCCGCGCACCGGTACCTCCGCTCAAAAGGAAAAATGGATCTATGGCGGTCGACACTCCTATCCAGCCAGGTCACAGTGGAAGTCAAAAACGTCGTTCTGCTTCTCCTCAACACCCTCGGAAGAAAGGTACCAAGGCTGCCTCTGTCTCGGCGTCTGTCCTGCAAAGCGCTGATCCGGTGAATGCCAACGCAATTCGGAGAACATCGATGAATGACCCCTCATCGTCTCATCGTCCAAACACCGAATCCTGGGTTCAATCAGCACCTGTCGGAGCTGATTATGGTGGCCATCAAAGTGAGTGAGCGTTGTTTTGACAGGCGGGCTCCCTTGGTGGTATTGATGCTTTCTGCCATCCGTAGTGTGTTCCGAGCCACCGATGGTATCAAACGCCGAAGCTGAGTTGAAATTCTGTCACAACCTTTTGAGGGAAGTCAACAAGAAGGTCTACAGCAAGTTTGTTTGGCCGTTCTATGAGCCAGTCGGTTGAGTTATTCCACTAAATTGATTTCCGGTTGTCTTTCACTTGTCTAACATCCCTTATCGATTAGACATCGTCAAACTTGGCATACCCGATTATCCCAAATATGTCAAAAAGCCGATGGACCTGGAAACAATGAGACTGAAATTAAAAAATAATGAATACCCCAATGGCGCAGCTTTTGCGGAAGACTTTCGCTTGATGTTGGACAACTGCTACGCCTTCAATCCGACTGGGACCTACCGTGAATGTGGACAACAGCTGGAGCGGCTGTTTGAAGAGAAATGGGCTGAGCGGCCACCCGAAGAAGTCCCTGCCCCGGCCCCGCCGCCTGTGGCCCCTGTCTCCACTGCAGCAACTCTCTCTGATCGTGAGTCATCTCGTTTCTCCTGTCCACTTTGGATGATAACATTACTTCCTTTGGCAGCAATCCTACAGCTTCAGATGCAGGTCGCTCAGCTCCAAGAGCATATCAAATTTGTGCATGCGACAAACCCAGGACTTGCCGGAGGTCATGTGATTCCTGGTACGGGACCACCCAAAAAGCAGTCAATCCCCCGCGCCCCTGCGGCATCGAAAAGCTCGACAAATCTTCTCAACAATTCGGGCCCCGTCCTACCACCTTCTACGCTCACCGCCGCATCAAAAGGTAAACTGAATGGTGCAGGCGCGGCAAAGCCCAAGCAGAATCAAGGCGGCGCTCGGCGCAAGTCCGCTGCCTCGACTTCGACCCCTTCGGCTAAGCGCCCAACTCATGCGGTTGAGCATTTGCCGCTGTCCGGTCAGGTAGATCAACATGAGACTACTCGCGAGCCGTACCAGCCGCTACCTTCAACTGGAGCAGCTATCCCCTCCGCACCCCCCTCTGCAGCAAAGAAGAACTTCTCGGGATCTGATTACTTCGAAGTAATTGATTACGAGCAGAAGAAAGACTTGGCCGCCCAGATTCAAAACGCGGTGGAGCCCATGCAGTCAGATGCCATCAATCTGATTCGCAACAGTCGTCCAGACCTTGTTGCTGTGAGTTCATCATGTGGTACTGCCTACACACTACGACTTCATTTTCTGATTTCTCCCTTGTCACTCATGTAGGCTGACGGGGAGGAAATCGAGCTTGACATCGATGCTTTGGACGATCGTACCCTATACCAACTATATCAACTCGTCTGCGCCCCCCTACTACCACCTACCAAACCCAAGAAACCCAAGGCGGCTCCTGCCAACGGTAAAGCCAAGGGTGGTCGCAAAACAGGCCCTGGTGCCACACGCAAGTCTATGCCGACGGCGATGCCTTCTTTCGCAGCACCAGTCTCGCAAGCATCGGGTGCTCCATACACTGAACTGGCGCCCGTCAATCCGTATCCCAGCGCTCAGGTAGCGAATGGGCACGAAAATGGCACCAAGCCCAAAGCCAAGAAACCCCGGGCTAGCGCTCCTGGTCCTCCCAAGCGGAAGGGCATCGACGAAAGTGAGGTCGCGGCCCACATCAAGCAGCTGGAAGAAAAACTCACTGTTTTCGACGGAGTCACTAATTCTCAACAGCAGCCTCTTCATCACGCCAACGGTCTGCCATCGACGAATCCAGCACTCGGGCCTAATTCCAGCGCTCCTCCTGTTGGTCCGGTCGAATATGCAAGCTCTAGCAGTGAAAGTGAAAGTGATAGTGATGATGATAGCGACTAAGGCGCCTCCCCATCGGATCCCAAATTTTCCCCAAGCACTTGACAAGTACATGTATTCAACACTGACCGTGCCTGATTGACCAATTGGAGTAGTCGATCTAAACCCTAAATCATTCGACTGTTATTCATTCCTCGGTCTAAACACACAATTAATGTTTTTTTTGTCTTGTTTTCGAAAAATTGTTCACACAACATGTTCAAGAAATATCACGTTCAAAAAAGCAGCACCCGCACAATGTCCGCTGACCAGTGACAGACTGGTTTTGCTGAGTGTGGATTAACTCTGCCTCGCTTTCCCGCTCGTCTGATGGAGCTTATCTACCTGTCAGGTGAAAAAAGTGTGTGACTGAAAATGACTGAAATGTAGTGCATTGGTGCCTCTGCTTCCGATTCATCTCACTTCTTCCGATGTTGCGCCCCATGTCATTTCTGTCCCATCAATACTCCTCTTTTGATACATCCAGTTCTGCGGACAATGGAGGACTTCCCTTCGATTTACACGGCCGTGTAAAGTCAGATTTGGCACTTGTAAAGCCAGATTTTTACACCCTGGTTTTACACGCACTTTTCAGCGGCTAGATCAAACCAGAACATCCCTCTCGATGGCCGGTACAGACCGGTCATCGAGAGTACACAACCCTCCCGATAGCTGGTCTGTACCGGCCATTCAGAGTACACAACCCTCTCGATGCCCGGTACAGACCGATCGTCGAGGGGACTCAACCCTCTCGATGCCCGGTACAGACCGGCCATCGAGAGTACGCAACCTTGATGCCCGGTCTGTACCGGTCATCGAGAGGATTCGACCCTCTCGATACCCGGTCTATACCGGCCATCGAGAGTACGCAACCTTGATGCCCGGTATAGACCGGCCATCGAGATAACGCAACCCCCTAGATGCCCGGTCGAGACCGGCCATCGAGAGTACACAACCCTCTCGATGGCCGGTATAGACCGGTCATCGCCAGGACATAGCCCACTCGATGACCGGCCTGTACCTCGAGAGGACACATCCCTCTCGATGGCCGGTACAGACCGGCCATCGAGAGAGAGGGCACCACCCTCTGGTAGATCTGTCCCGGTCATCGAGAGGACACAAACTTCTCGATGGCCGGTACAGACCGGTCATCGAGGGGGTACATCTGTACCGGCCATCGAGAGGCTTGAGTCCTCTCGATGAGCGGCGTTGTGTCCTCTTGATGTCCTACCCACCGGTCATCGAGAGGCATGTGTCCTCTCGATGACTGGTAGAGGGGACACATCTGTACCGGGCATCGAGAGGACACTGTACCCTCTCAATGACCGGTCCGTACCGGGCATCGAGAGGGGTCTGTACTCTCGATGACCGGTCTGTACCGGCCATCGAGAGGGATGTGTCCTCTCGAGGTACAGGCCGGTCATCGAGTGATCGATGACCGGTCTATACCGGCCATCGAGAGGGTTGTGTACTCTTGATGACCGGTCTCGACCGGGCATCTAGAGGGTTGCGTACTCTCGATGGCCGGTCTATACCGGGCATCGAGAGGGTTGAATCCTCTTGATGGCCGGTCTATACCGGGTATCTAGAGGGTTGTAAATCTGGCAGGTATTCTGGCATCTCAAGCCTGCGGAAAAGCTTCTAAAGCTAAAAATTACAAGGTGAGTCAGATCTGGCTTTACAAGTGCCAGATCTGACTTTACACGGCCGTGTAAATCGAAGGGAAGTCCTCCAATCACTCAATTTTCTTCATTCATCAGTATCAAAGCATGCAGAAAGCTGTATTATATACATTCCAAATAAAACCTTGACTTGTGCTGCAAGAAATGCAGAGATGCCCGAAGGGTCCTCCGCAGGAGGGACTTACTCGTAAGCGGTGAAAGTGTGGGTGGCAGGAACAGAAAATCATCCTCGATGCCAATGCTCATTTTTGCATTGGTTTTTTACACCCCCCATTTGTATATATTTTGCATGCAGTCTTGTACCAAAAGATAGAGAAGCATGGCTTCAGCTTCATCCTACCCGCATTTGTGCATCATCCCATTCCTTGTTTTCCAAGTGCTTCAAGCGCAAAATGGTGGACAAATGCTCTGAACCCCAAAACACCATATTCTCACACACTGTACTGACACAATTCACCAGGAAAAATAAACTGTCACTAGACTACAGTTGACATCAGCCAAAGTCCACTGAGCTACCCACCAGTTGCACAGTTGACCGCATGGACAGCCCCCTGTAGGAAACATAGGGGCCATTGTAGCCTAGTTGTGGTAGCACCAGAGCTGGAAAAAAGTGACAGCCATTGTTGCTTGATGTCACCTGATGTTGGGTGACAATTGATTTTTCCTGGTGCACACATGCATACAGTTCAAGTTACAGAGCTGACATCAGCTAAGATATGTAGCTGAACAGGATATGTCAGGTGGCTGTCTAAACTCAAACTCCAAAAAGATATCACTTTATGGAATTACTCTAGCTTAACAAAGCCACTTGAACGGAGGTCCGGGGGACCTTTGCGGAGCGCTCTCCGTAGGAGAGGCTTACTTGCTATCCCTCAATTTTGGCGGGAGCAGAAGTGATATTCAGTGGAAAAAATACAAAATCTGACCTGTAAAGTGTAATATAAGCAACAACAGAAAACTGAATAGACAGTCTTGTAGCCTTGATAAATGCGCAAGTTTTGACACCTGTTCCAGTCTCTCAATCCAAAGATTGCAATCCCTAGTGGCAAAAGTCTCCAGGAATCTAGATCAAGACAGAAAAACAAAATTCCAAACCATGTCTTAAGTTTGGAAGATCCATTTGTGGATCTGCATTTGGCCAGAGGGAAGCATGGTGGTGATCTTAGCTTATGTACATACAATGTGTCAAGAATTTAGATACAACCTAGAAAGCATGTGGATTTGTTGGTCCACAGGATCTACAAGCAATATAGCCTTGTGAATCCTTGTGCAGATCCATTTCTTGAGGAGTCACTTTCCAACATTTTATTAAATATACATCAATGGCAATACAAAAATTCAGTCACTTTTCAACAATTTATTAAAGATACATCAATGGCAATACACAAATTCTGAGGAGACAGACTTGTATAGGAGATTTCAAAGGGCCACAAAGCTCTGGCTCAGACCTTTGGGGGGCAGAGCTATTAAAAATTTAAAAACCCTTACAGCCATTTGGTACTTTCTTCTCCCCTATGAAATTGGGGGATGATATGCAAATCCCTCCCTGAAGGAGGGGCCGCTTTGCAAAAGCACACCCTGCAATAGGAGCGTGCCAAAGCACACGCCACAATAGGAGTGTGCCAAAGTACAATCTGTAATAGGAGTGTGCTTTGCTCTGTAATAGCAGTGTGCCAAAGCACACTCCGTAATAGCAGTGTGCCAAAGCACAATCCGTAATAGCAGTATGCCAAAGCACACTCCATCCCTAGGAGTGTGCCAAAGCACACTACTACTTGATCCACGGATCCAGCAGCCACTAAGGAAACTCGATGATCTTTCAGATCCACAGGCCCAATTTCTGAGAACAATCAATTCAATAATTGAACCAGGTGCTCAAAGAGTTAATACTTTTGCCCATCTTATTAATTGTAGCCTAACATATACCAATGAAGATGGGAAGATATCTTGTATCCAAGATTTTCAGAAGAAAATCCAGAGCATGATTGAAGCTCTAAAAGCTGTTAAAGCTATAGGCAACAACATCAAACTAGAGAGAAAAGCTCTCAAAAACGTAGATCTAGGTCACTTGACCACTTTTCCTTTATCAGGTGTTCAAGGATTATTCCTTAACCCTGTTCATACACGCTCATTGACCAGAATATCAATGATTCAAACAATCAAGTATGCAAAGCACAGGATAACAAATCATCCAGCATATATTCCTTTGGATCAAATCTGGATGAGAACTTGGTTTCTTATCATGGATTCATTAGAAAAAGAAAAAAAAAACCATCTATTAGTTTAATAGCTTCTTCTCTTACCATTGACTTTGTGACACACTGGCTCCTGCTTAATGCATCTGATGTTCTTTTGGCAAATCTCATTCCTATTCCTTTTATTTGTGAAGAAAGGAGAGATTTATAGAGCCTCCAAAGAATTTCTCTCATCTTTTAGTTGATATCTAAATTCTATATATAACTTTTATTTACTTTGATAAATTTCTCCATTCATGTAGCAAAAATCTAAAAGCTTTGAGTTCATTTGAACCCACTGCTCTTTGTGGGCAAGTTGCGGTTAAGCGTGTTTGGGATGCCGTCCCTAATTGTTGATTGTGTTCAATCAACTCCAGTGTGCCAAAGCACACTTGTAATAGGAGTGTGCCAAAGCACACTTGTAATAGGAGTGTGCCAAAGTAAACTCTATAATAGGAGTGTGCCAAAGCACACTTGTAATAGGAGTGTGCCAAAGTAAACTCTATAATAGGAGTGTGCCAAAGCACAATTTGTAATAGGAGCGTGCCAAAGCACACTCTGTAAAAGGAGTGTGCCAAAGCACACTCTGTAAAAGGAGTGTGCCAAAGCACACTCTGTAAAAGGAGTGTGCCAAAGCACACTCTGTAAAAGGAGTGTGCCAAAGCACACTCTGTAATAGGAGTGTCCCAAAGCACACTCTGTAATAAGAGTGTGCCAAGGCACACCCCGTAATAGGAGTGCGCCAAAGCACACCCCGTAATAGGAGTGCGCCAAAGCACACCCCGCAATAGGAGTGTGCTAAAGCACACACTGCAATAGGAGTGTGCCAAAGTACACTCAGTAATAGGAGTGTGCTTTGCTCCGTAATGGCAGTGTGCCAAAGCACACTCCGTTCCTAGGAGTGTGCCAAAGCACACTCCGTTCCTAGGAGTGTGCCAAAGCACACTCCGTTCCTAGGAGTGTGCCAAAGCACACTCCGTTCCTAGGAGTGTGCCAAAGCACACTCCGTTCCTAGGAGTGTGCCAAAGCACACTCCGTTCCTAGGAGTGTGCCAAAGCACACTCCGTTCCTAGGAGTGTGCCAAAGCACACTCCGTTCCTAGGAGTGTGCCAAAGCACACTCCGTTCCTAGGAGTGTGCCAAAGCACACTCCGTTCCTAGGAGTGTGCCAAAGCACACTCCGTTCCTAGGAGTGTGCCAAAGCACACTCCGTTCCTAGGAGTGTGCCAAAGCACACTCCGTTCCTAGGAGTGTGCCAAAGCACACTCCGTTCCTAGGAGTGTGCCAAAGCACACTCCGTTCCTAGGAGTGTGCCAAATCACACTCCGTTCCTAGGAGTGTGCAAAGCACACTCCGCTCCTAGGAGTGTGCCAAAGCACACTCTGTTTGTAGGAGTATGCCAAAGCACACTCTGTTTGTAGGAGTGTGCCAAAGCACACTCTGTTTGTAGGAGTGTGCCAAAACACACTCTGTTTGTAGGAGTGTGCCAAAGCACACTCTGTTTGTAGGAGTGTGCCAAAACACACTCTGTTTGTAGGAGTGTGCCAAAGCACACTCTGTTTGTAGGAGTGTGCCAAAGCACACTCCTATCACAGGTGTGTGCTTTGTAATCTAAATACAGGCCAGACCCTAACTACTAACTCCCCCCCCCCCCCCCCCCCCCCCGGGACTTAAAGGTGTTGTAATCAGAATGCATAAGGTTTCATTGCTCCAGCCTGACCACCTCTTGAACACTCAATACTCCAAATGTGGAGTTTGTCCACCCCAAATCTCAACAAAAGGTCCCTGTAGGATGCTCTCTTATTCTTAACAACCTCTACATTTGGACTTAGGAGGCTGGCTATGATCTCCCCTGTCATCTTCTTGAGCCTCCCACTCCTTCCCAAAACTAGATATGAAGAATATAGTCAGCAAAAACATGTGATGACTAAAAAAGTTGATGCCTCAAATTAAATTTCAAGGGTGCAACCGCTGCGCTGAAAGTAGCGGCCCCACCCCTTGCGCTACCGCGTTTTGGGTTGAATGAAAAGTGGGGAAGTGCTTGTTTCAGCGGTAGCGCAGCAGTGGTACCGCCGCGCTACCGCTATTTGGGATGTCTGCACAGCGGCCCCCCGCTGCGCTGCGCTAAAAGGCCGCTTTTTCTAGCGCAGCGCAGCGGTTGCACTCTCTGAGGCTCAATCCAATTTTCTTTGACCTTGAGTTGTCCAACTTATGAGAAAAGCTGATCCATGTGGCATATGAAATTTTGTGGACACTAGCTGTGTGACTGTCCAGGAATCTCCCCATCCCAAGAAGTTTCAGATTGACCAACTGACAAGTCAGTGGTGTTGTTTGTTGTTCAGCGTCTGCCGCCAATACCGACTGTCACCGTCTTCATGCAATGGCAACCTACTATGCCAAGACGCCCAAGGTTCAAGGCTTGGAGGGCGTGCAAACCATAAACCCCCCACCGCGCGTGCCATCATGCGAGCAATGGGGACTTGTGCTGGTGGACTTTCAGTTGAAAAATGGGGTATTCAACAATCCTACAGAAGACTTGCCCATTGCATGCAATAAAAGACAAACAAGGCTTCACATGTGTGAGAAATACACTCCAGATCTCATCCAGAAACATGCGTGTCAAGGATACGCAAGGAAAGTTGCAGGTTCCCCCCTCC
Source organism: Puccinia triticina (assembly GCF_026914185.1). Taxonomy (NCBI): domain Eukaryota; kingdom Fungi; phylum Basidiomycota; class Pucciniomycetes; order Pucciniales; family Pucciniaceae; genus Puccinia; species Puccinia triticina. The sequence continues at coordinate 7,563,155 of NC_070564.1, read as the reverse complement.
CCCTGAAAGTGTAGACTGATTTGGAAGATACACGTGACATTTGTGGGCGTTGCCAAGAAAGATCATCTCTTCCAATACGTTTCTTCTTCAATAGTTCAATAACCAAAGCCATACTAAGTATCCTTCGCCGCTATTGTAGGGTTGATTGGCAAACGTATGTTGTATTGATTGAAACCAATTATCTCGATCAAGGCTGAAATGCTGCGCTGTGCTACAAAAAAGCGGTCTTTTAGCGCAGCGCAGCGGGGAACCGCTGCGCGGTCAGCCCAAAAAGCGGTAGCGCAGCGCCAGTCCCGCTGCGCTACCGCTGAAAATAGCAGGGGCCCGCTTTTTCCCCGACCCAAAAAGCGGTAGCGCAGCGGACGGGGCCGCTCCTTTCAGCGCCGCGCCGCGGCCACCAGAACAGCTGCGCTTTGCGCTGCGCTGCGCTTTTTTGGCTGGCAGCGGGGGAGCGCTGCGCGGCCAGGTCAAAAAGCGGTAGCGCAGCGATGGTTCCGCTGCGCTACCGCTGAAAGTAGCGGGTCCCCGCTTCTTGCCAGACCCAAAAAGCGGTAGCGCAGCGGGCGGGGCCGCTACTTTCAGCGCAGCGCAGCGGCCACCAAAACCGCTGCGCTGCGCTTTTTGAAGCGCAGCGCTTTCACCCTTGTCTTGATGACCGGATGTGCGGGCCATTGAGGGCAATGGACGGCTTGCCGTCAAATCTGCGACCCTCACAGATGTTGATTGAGACACCAAAAGTGTTGGTTTTGGCAGGGAAATCAAGCCATCAAGGCTCTACGCGGGATCAGCATGCTCCCCATATCTCAATTTAAGGAGTTGTTAAAAATGTTTGTTGCGTTAACAAACATGCTCAATATTTATACAAGAAAAGGAGACCAGTACCCTGATACTCTTAAGCCGCGGTCATGTAAACCCCTCCTGCTTTGTAATCAAGTATGTCAAATGGGATCTGCACAGAGCCTTGACAGGACCCTGGAAACCTCCTAAATATGTGGGTAGTGTAGACATGGTTTGCTTCAAAGACACTTTGGCTTTGAACCAAACATGTAATTGTAATGATTCCAACATGGGGACATGTAAATGCTTAAGGAGGACCTGTAAATGCTTAAGGAGCATCTGTACATGTATTCAATGAAATTCAAACATTTATATTTTTTCTTGGTTTTTCCCTTCTCAACGGTCACTGGTGCAGGTTCAGCACTAATGAATACACCATGGACGCAAAAGATCAAAAGCCTTCCGAAGTTCAATTGAAGATTGTTTGAACTCCCCGCCAGCAAGAAGGGACGTCGCCAACTTTTTCAAACTAGTTGACCAAGTGAGTTTGAACTGAGTGTTTGAAGTCCTTTCAAACACCCATTGGATGTAATCCGATGGGCCCATGACTTCAAATATTGATCCGGTGGAGACTTCAAACAAAACACAAAGTCTCTTCAATTATTTTTTGAATTACATTCAAATATAATTTGAACTCAGAGGTGTTTGAATTACATTTGAATATAATTTGAACTCAGAGGTGTTCAAATTACATTCAAATATAATTCAAACTCAGAGGTGTTTGAATTATATTCAATTGTTGTCTTTGGGATACCTTGGAGTTTTAATCAAAGCAAAGCTGATTGAAACTTGAAAGTACCTCGGAAAGTGCTCTCAGTTTGAAATGAATTCAAGCGGACTGGGAAGCAGACCGGGGAAATTGATCCCTTGCCCCCAACCCTCCCCCCTGCGCATTTTGCCCGTTCTCCTCGCTAGCATTCAAATGGCTCAGAGCCCCATATGGAGCACTTGGTAATATCATTGCGTGTATAATGGCTTTTCGGACAGGTGTATAAGATAGACATAACAGGTGATAGGAGCAAGAGAGAGAGACAGAGCAAGCTTGAGAGAGAGAAAGGGAGGGAGAGAGTGGGAGGGAGGGAGAGAGAGCAAGGGAGAGAGAGAAAGGGAGAGAGAGCAAGGGAGAGAGAGCAAGGGAGAGAGAGCGAGGTAGGGAGGGAGGTGAGCGGATGATATTTATAAGGTCCACTACTCCGGTGGCCCAACGTCGATCTGGACCTCAGGTGCATCTTGATCTTGGTGGTGATGTTTGAATTCTGTTCAATTGTTGGTGGCTGAGGATGATAGTCAAAGTGAAATCGAAATGACATCAAAAGCGGTTCAGAGGGCAATCGAATGATATTCGAATAGCAGTCAAATAAGGTTTTCACTGGAGTTTCTCCTGCAACTCCCGCGGATATCCCGTATATTTGCCGGATTGAGTTTCCACTTGATTATTCCTTGAATTATTTCCCAAATATTGGGAAAAAAATTGAGGAGTGTATTTGAAATCCCAACCAGTGGGGCCACTTCAATTTTTTTTCAATGATTTTCCGTCACTTCGAACGGTGTTTAAAAAAGACGCAAGGAAGTGCGTCCGTGGTGTACATGTACAAGATGCCCCTTCAGCATGCACATGTTCCCATGTTGGAATCATTACAATTACATGTTTGGTTCAAAGCCAAAGTGTCTTTGAATCAAAACATGTCTACATTACCCACATATATAGGAGGTTTCCAGGTTCCTGCCTTGATAAGCCTTGATGGTATTATATAGTCTCAAGCTGCCAGACGGGGATTGGCTGGAGATTGGCTGACCGTGAGGCACTGGATGGTCAACCTGCCCAACCTCCAGCGGTCAACCACTTGTCAGATGACCAACCAATCTTAACTAAGCCTCTACAAGGAGGCAAAAATTGTTGAGGGAAACAAAAGGTGACATGAGGCTAAGCAAGAGATTGAAAAGATGTCAGGGACATAGTCCGTGGGAAATGCTGATACACTATATCAGCACAAAGTTTCTCCAAAGGAGAGGCTTTACCTCTAAATTAACTATGCCTCTCAAATGGAGGGTCCAGGGGACCTCGCCTGGAGGGCTCTCTGTAGGAGATGCTTATAGATAATGTCTGAAAGCTGGCAGAAAAAAGTATTATCAACCCCAAAAAAACAAAAACACAAAGGTCAAAGGAATCCTGAAGGATATTACATTTCTCTGAAGATAATTTTTTTGAATTTCTGATATTGTGCAAGATTGAATATCCCACCAGCAACAAAATGTAACATCAAATGTATTGGAGGCACTTTTAACAGTCCCGGAGGCACTATTATATGATAATACTTTTTTTCTGCCAGCTTTCAGACATTATCTATAAGCATCTCCTACAGAGAGCCCTCCAGGTGAGGTCCCCTGGACTTACCTGTGTTATTTTGTTTTGTCTGTTGTGTTGTTTCTTTTTTCACATCATCCATGAATATTACCAGTTTTATCAAAATTTTTTGGACACATCATAACTCTAGGTGTTATATTGCACAAATCATTAAATAAGAAACAAAATATTAGAAATATGATCCCTAACTTCTTTAGTTTGAAATCTGCCAAATTAGAGCCACAGCAGCAGAAGGAATTTTGGGGTGAGAAAACACAATGCAGCTCCATGTTCTCTTCTGAGGGTATTCTTCCACATGTAAAATTCTAGGGGGCTTTGGGCGCCCCAGGAAGGAGTCATAATTTTTTCCATATTTCAGTAATTTTTTGTAACATTAAATTCCCAACTCCCAGACAAGGCAAAGGAATTAATTTTCTGACTCCCAAATTTGCCCCAGGTCAAATTTTTAACTGGGGACCTGGGCCTGACCTTGAAATCTGGTCTTCTGGGCATCTGCAACTTTTGGGATTTGGAAAATTAATTTCTGGGAGTCAATTTTAAGTCCCTTTTTTTGCCTTTGATGCTTTTTTTTGTGGAACAGTTTAGAGATGGCACTTGGGTACCTGTTTGCAGGTAACTGGTGTGGTGGTCAAAATGGTAGTCAGCCTCAGGTTAAATCTTCAAGATCAGATTTCAAGAAACTCGCCCTCAAGATCAAGACTCAAACCTCAAGGTCCTCAAGCCTCAAGATTCAAACCTCAAGATTCATCTTCCCAAGCCCTTTTTGATCCCCTTTCTTTTTTTTCTCATTCCCACTTCCCTTCCCTTTGCTTCCTCATCTTTTCTCTTTCTTGGTCCTAAAACAGAACTGTCTGTGGATTTATTCCTAGTTGTTGTCTTTTCTGGTTTTTGTTCTTCTTTGTCTTTCTCATTCATGTTTATTTCCAATATTCCTGGTTCCTTTCTCATTTCTTAAGTTGTGGTGCTTCTTTGTTTCATGTTTTCAGCTCTTGGTTTTATTTCTCTTCTCTTTTCTTCTTTGTGTTGTCTTTTTCTCTCCTTTTCTCTGTTGTCTGTGGTGTGTGCGCGCGCATGGCGCGCGAGGAGATGATGACATGCTTGTGAAAGGCCTCCAGGAATCCAAGTTCCGGGAGAACTTGGAGGATGGGAGGCCATGGCACCCAGTCTGATTCAAGTGGGGGTTATCAGAATATTATTGATGAGGAAATTAGGGCCGGAGGCGAGCAGAGCGGGCAGAGGGAAGAAGATTGGCTTTAGCCAAAAGCAGACAATGTCTGAAAAAGGTGTAAATTTTGGATAGAATTGATTGAGGATTTCGGAGATTGAAGTGAATACCTTATGAAAAAGATATTAAATCTGTGAACAAGCTGTAACAACGACACGACGACTCTGAGCAATAACACACCTTATGAAAAAGATATTAAATCTGTGAACAAGCTGTAACGACGACACGACGACTCTGAGCAATAACACACCTGCGATGACGCAGTGTGATTTTTGATATGAGAATTGATTGATTGGGTTTTTACGAGGGATGCGCGCAAGAGCAATGATTAGTCTCTTCCTCATGATTGGATAATTTTGTTGCGCGTTTATAAATTTCTTTTTAAACTAACCTTATGAAAAAGATATTAAATCTGTGAACAAGCTGTAACGACGACACAACGACTCTGAGCAATAACACACCTAAAAGAAAACAAAATGGAGAGTGAAAAAGAAAAAGATAACAAATTGATTAGATCAGATGACGGTGATGAGATGAGATCAATAGAAAACAATGCGTGTGGAGTTGGGCATACCTGCGATGACGCAGTGTGATTTTTGATATGAGAATTGATTGATTGGGTTTTTACGAGGGACGCGCGCAAGAGCAATGATCTATTTATGTGGAAAAATGAGAAGAGAATCATGAGATGAGTGTGAGTTGATTGTTGTTGTTGTTAATTTTGATGTTGATGACTTGAAGAGTGTGAAAGAAAGGGGATTTGGCTTACTAGTCTCTTCCTCACAATTGGATAATTTTGTTGCGCGTGAGGAAAAGACTAGCGGGGCTTGGGCGGAGCGGTTGGTTTTGTTGGCGGGGGAATTTTCAGATTGGGTTAGGTTAACGTTTGTGATATTCATGATGAGCGTGAGTATTGGAAAATATTTGCTGTGTATTCATAATTGGAATACGCAGTATTTTAACAGTCCCCCTCAATTCGAACGCCATCCTTCAATCCAATCATGTGTTGGAATTTTGCAAATGGGACCTTTCCTAATTTCTTTGTTAGGATGTCGGCAATCATATTTGAAGTGCATACATGTTTCATCTTGAAAGTGCCTTCTTGAACGTGCTTGCGGATCCAGTGGTGTTCAATTTTGACATGTTTGACTCGACCGTGGTGTACCGGGTTCTGAGCTAGATGAATAGCACTGAGATTGTCGCAGATGAGTCCGGTATTTTCAATTCTTTCATCAGCTTTGGTCTGAACCGGTATTTTCAATTCTTTCATCAGATTTGGTCTGAACCGGTATTTTCAATTCTTTCATCAGCTTCGGTCTGAACTGGTATTTTCAATTCTTTCATCAGCTTCATTATCCACAGCGCCTCTTGCCCAGCTTCAGTAATTGCTCTGTATTTGGCTTCAGTGGATGAGAGGGCTACGGTGGGTTGAAGTCTACTGCGCCAGCTAATGGCGCCGTTCATGAATTTGAATACATATCCGGTGGTTGATTGGAGAGTTGATTTGTTGCCAGCCCAATCGGCATCACTAGCAATTTCCGGAAAGTTCCATCCCGGGTTTGCGGATAATTCCTTGTCATTTTGAGCTTGATAGGTAATTCTGAGATCAATGGTCGCCTTGAGGTATCTTAGGACGTGAATAAACGCGTCCCAATGTTTTTGATTTGGTTTGTCGAGAAATCTTGATAATACACCAACAGCAAAACTTATGTCGGGACAAGTGCATATGGCGATGTACATGAGAGAGCCAACGGCCTTTCTGTATCTTTGATTCTTCTCCGTGAATGATCTTGATTCTTCATTGGATGATTTCACAAGCTTGATGTTGTAACCGAAAGGAGTGCTTGCAGGTTGACAGTTTGACATGTCAAATCTCTCCAACACGTTCAGTATCATGCTTCTCTGATGGAGTGAGTAATTTCCTCTTTCATCGCGGTCAATCTCAATACCTACGGCAAATTTTGCTATGCCTAGGTCCTCCATGGCCCATTTTCTCTTGATTTCTTCTTTCACCATGGCTATTTCATCGCCGGTAATGATCATGTCGTCTACATGCAAGTATAGGATACTGTGTTTGCCATTTCTGAACCAATAAAATACACACGAGTCCGCTTCAGTCTTGATGAATCCGATAGTTTTTAAATGTTTTTCAACCTCGATATGCCAAAGTCTTGCGGACTGCTTTAGCCCGTAAATTGATTTGTGAAGACGCCATACTTTGTCTTTACCGCCTTCTTTGAAGCCCTCAGGTTGTTCCATGTAGATTTCTTCATCGAGATCGCTATTTAGGAACACGGCCACTGTGTCCATTTGCTCGATTACCCAGTTATTTTTGGTTGCCAACGCGACAACTAGACAAAGCAAAGATGGTTTTCCCGTGGGAGAAAAGGTCTGATCGTAATTGACCCCTTCTTCTTGAGTATATCCTTTTGCGATGAACCTTGCTTTGTATTTGGCGATACTTCCATCGGGAAGCATTTTGACTTTGAAAACCCATCACCCCTTGATGACTTTTCGATTCTTGGGGCGTGTTGTGAGACTGTAGACCTTCTTATTGCGCATTCCCTTTAGTTCCTTGTTGCATGCATCCAACCACCGCTTCTTGAATTCAGATTTAAATATGTCTTTGAACCTTTTCGGTTCGAACTTTGGATCCGTGATTTCTGTGTGATTGCATTGATTTGGGTTGGACATCAGATACAACCTTCTTGGTAGTTGACTGATTCTTGAATATCGTCAGACATAATTTGGGTTGTCGGGGTGATTAATTGGAGGCTTCGGCGGGATAACCTTGATGCTAGTTGGCATTATTTGAGGGGCATTCGCCGGTTCAGTATCCAAGCATGATTCATTCTCTTCTTCAGTCGAAATTGACTTAATAGGGGTCTCCTTCGTTTCTTCTGGTATTGAATCTTCTTCATCCTTGATTATGAAGTCTTCTGGGTCATTATCTCCTTTTTCAGGGAATTTGTCTTCATCAAAAGTGACATCGTGAGTGTTGATTATTCGGTGAGACTCGTAATCAAAGGCTAAGTAGTTCCTATTGAACTCATCGAAACCAACAAGGAAGCCCTTTCTTGATGTCGGGCTGAACTTGTGCTCCATTTGTGACTTTCGATTGTGAATGTATACCAGGCACCCAAAGGTCTTAATGTACGTGAGATTGGGTTTATGCCCGTACCATAGCTCATAGGCAGACTCGGGAAGACCGTTCCGGGACTTGTTGAATATTTGATTTTGAATGAAAACAGCCGCTTCACATGCCAGGCTCCAGAATTGACTCGATATGCCGCTATGAATTGAGATGGATCTAGCCTTAGTAGAGATGGTTCTCATGAATCGTTCAACGAGTCCGTTTTGCTGTGGTGTATAGGGCGCGGTGGTATTCTTCACAATGCCGAGCGTTTGACAGAACGGGACCATCAAGGAATTGAGAAACTCGCCTCCTCCATCCGTTGTGATCATTTTTACCTTTTGGTCGCAGTGTCTTTTGGCACGAGTAATAAAAGATTGAATTGCTTCAAAAACCTCCTCCTTGGTTTTAGTTTTCAAGAAAATAATGAAAGTCATTCTACTATATTCATCAACTATTAACATGAAATACGAGTAGTCGAAGATACAAGGAATCCGGATTATGCCGCTAAGATCAATGTGAATGTTGTCTAGTAGGTGGCGGGGATCCAGCGGTTTTTGAGCTCAAAATTTGAAATTCCCTGAGCCCGCGCGGGCTCGAAGGGGGGGATTGGGTACAGAAATCCACCATGTACATAACAACATTTACAGGACGTTTCTTTCAAGGGGGGATGGATACGGGGGAGTTTGAAGTGGGTGAAAATAACCTAAGAAGCTTGCCATTCCAATGGTGCAAAGGGCGCGGGATGAATCAAGAGGAAACAGGGAGATGTTGGGGAAAATGGGGGAGCGTAGGGTCCTCCCTGCCATTTGTCTCGATCCTGTAGGGTGAGACATGCGACTTTAGAGGCAAGTCCCTCCTTCGGAGGTCGCTACGCTCCCCCGAGGAGGGTACGCTTGTGTTAAGTTCGGCCAGTGGCCGGGGAGCAGACACTCTGGGTTTTCAGTCAGACCCATGGGGTTGTAATATTTCTCTCCAGAAATTGATGTCAGGTTGTTTGCTAACAAGGCAGCTGCAGACGCATTGTTTCCACATGTATGGCTGGTAGGTCGGGTCGTGATGAGGCCTCACAGCCTCACACCGTGACCCTGGGTCCCTGTCAGTGCCATCCGGCCGGCATCACGTTGTGTCCCTCGGAGCAGCTCGGAGCGCTACCGTCATGTTTTCCCACGTCGTGCACATCACGAATTCACACAGATGTTTTTTTTTTTTTAGTTTGAGACTGGACCTGACTGGACACAAGGAAACTTGCCACCGGTACTGGGCCACCCAGTCATAAATACATATTTATTTACATATTCATAAATGTTGGAACACTTCCGGCCAGCTCACGGTTTGACGCGATCTACCGTTTGGCTATCGTTTCCAGCGGCCCCTTTCTTGTGGGAAAAATAAGTATTGAAATCATAAAAGAATCGAAGATGATCTTGCACTCGGTGTTTATCTTATTGCGCAATGTTAAAACCAAGATCAAGATACCCTCTGAGTGACAGAAACTGCTGAGTCCGTTTTTCCTTATTTTTTCCTCTCAGATTTTGTCTCATTACTGAATCCCATGTTGATAGTCTTCTTGTCTGACAATTCAAGTGTGAGTGAAGGAATGAAGTGGTTTCTGGCACAACTTCAGACTTGTCCATGCCTCTTTCTTACTTGTGGTGTTGAGCGCGATGTTGGCCTTGAAAATGGTTGGGTGCGACTGGCGTGGACGAGGGGATGCATACACTCTAGATAGGAGATGGATACCCTATAATTATTACCCATACAGCCTACTGGCTGTACAGTGTACGAAAGAGAGTGTGGGGGCGCCAGACCCGTAGGGGCGGGAGGCTTGCCACCCGCGTCCCCTGAACGTGTTGCATAGCTTACATGTGGCCTCGCAATTTGCTGTTGTACAGCTTCGGGAGCGCTTTTTCCTTCTCTAAAATCAATTGCAGCAGTCGCTGTACACCACTGTTGGTCCTATGTATTCAATTCAGCCCTGGAAAGTGATGCAAGTGTGGCCATTCGTACACCCTCCTACATATGTAAGAAGCAGAAGGGCTTGCATCCGGTCCGGCAACCAGGACTGGGAGATGGATACGGTGTTGTATGAAAATAGGTTTATAAAGATGAAAAAACAAACATAAATTAGTATTACATATTTACCTTAACATCTGTCGAGCTCGCCCACACCGTCTTGGGTGATTTCTCATCCGACTCCTCTGGCTATCTGGGATGCTTCGACGATCTGACTGTCATCGGGGGCGGCTCAGCCTGCGAGTTCATCCGGCCTATTCTCAAGTCTCATCTCGCTGCAGCTGGGAGGCCACTCACATCAACATTGTCGTCCTCGCTCCGGCTGGCGCATCCCCGGAGGGTATGTGGTATGGGATTGCAATCTGGAAAAGCTAAATCTAATAGTTCTCCCACCACCAGATGGCTCCCACTTGGGTGCGACTTCGCTATTTAGTAGAAACGTTCCCCTCAATACTGAATTCTGCGCATGTAGTACATACATTGTCCATACATACAACATACAATCTTGTATTGAGCGCTCGTCGCCCCTCTATCGCCGCCGGGCCTGGCTCGTTTTTTCCTTGGTCTTCCCCTCTTGTCCTCCTTTCTTTCGGCTGTCACTGTCAGATAGCCAAAACAAAAAGAAGAAAACACCGACAAAATCACACAAAACCCCAGAGAATCGCGGGCGGCTGCAGCTTTCCTCGGCCTGTCAGCGAGCCATCACCTGCTGTTCGCTTGCTTGCCTTTTTTTTGTGGTTTTGTGTGTGTGTGTGTTTTTTTTTCGCTCGTTGTTCCTATCTGTCTGTCCAGGTCTCACCCACTTGACAATTGACGGCCTGCCTGCCCCGAACCCAGGCGTCGCTCCTCTCGTGAGCTCACTGACCAAGTTCACTTCGGAACCCAACCACCGCTCGAGTGGCCACGCATAGTTTTATAGCCAGTCTCCCCGCTGCCTCCTGCCGTCTTATGTACCCGCTCCAATTCATAACGTGTTCAATCACAGCTCCGAGCTCTTCTCCCATTCCTGTGGTGCCGTTCTAAAGTTTTTTATTCTCCCCGTTCCAATTCAATCCCCTCCAAGTACATTCAAGAAACCCCTTGGGCACTGTAACTGCACTGTGCCTCACCCCCCGCTCGCAGCCCAGTTGAATGTTGGTTGGCTTCTAGTATCATCATACATGCTCCATTGACTCTTGCGACAACATATGTACCCCCATTCCTCTCGTTGATTGAGTAACAAGAACTCAACTACCCCCATTCAACCTTTGCTCTCGGCCGCCTTGTTCACCGACTCTCCAAGCTCGCTCCCGACACCAATTCAATTCATTCGCTCGTCGTCGGCAGATTGACTCATCACTGTCACCATCGCAACCAGTCGAACACTATTTGCTCGGTGGATTCCGGTCAGTCTCTACACCTTAATCTGCGTGGCTGACGATCGTTCAACCCAGCCGCTTAATCATCTCTTTCGGACAGGTTTTTTCACATTCTCCGTTCATTGATAGTAATTTCAATCGAGTATTGAATATTTATCAAACTTCCGTTTAACCCCAGTGGTCACGAGACACATTGCGTCAGTACAGTTTCCAGTCCAACCTTCTATCCTATACATCCACTCTCCTTGTTATGTTTAATTTACTTCCCCTGACAAACCATCTCGTTCACATATTCTGCTTAGGTCAATTGTCTTGGCATTCAACAGCTCTCCAAGCACCCTGCGCACAGTTCATTCAGCCCAACCGCTGTACCGTTCATCCCTCCAATGTCATCTCAGACATACTCAATGGTTTCGCAACCATCTCCCGCCCTGCCCCCTGCCCGTAAGACCATCAGCATGTATCCGCAGCGCCCCCGGTGCGCCCACATCGGATAGCTGACTACGCTCCCATCCGATGTGGCCCGCGTTTGCATTTGGCTGATCCTGATTGCCATTGCGCGCTACAGTTCCTTTTATCTCATCCCCCGACTCGGTCAATGTGCCCGCTAGCTCAAACACCCCCCCTGGCCAAGAAGCTCGACAAGCCTACTATTCGACGGCCGTCAAAGCCGATCCGGATGACAATCCGAATCAGCCCTCTGATTTTGCGTTGAACTCGCTCTCGGCAGCGGCCCATCCCTCGGCCGCCAACGCGCCTGAGCATGACCAATCGGGAGGATATGCCACATCCAAACCCGTCCTAGAGACCGATGGGGTTGTCTCCTCCCAAGTGGGCGCTGTCCCTGGAATCCTTGACCAGGAACTCCACCCAGACGGCCAACCCCGACGGCCCATGAACGCCTTCATGTGAGTCCTTGCATGATCTCTCATACTCCCCGCTGCCCCACTGACCTACCTGGCCGTATTAACACGCTAACTTGAATCTCATCAGGATATTTGCCCGTCATCGTCGACCGGCCATCCAAGCCAAGGAGCCTGGGCTCAAGACTGGCGAAATTTCCAAAAGACTGAGTCATGATTGGAAGAACCTCCCCGAGGAAGACAAATCACATTACCTCGAGCAAGCCAAGTTACTCAAGGATGCGTTTCATTCTCGGTGGGCAGACTGGTTCAATCAAACTCACTGCGTGTCACAGCTTGCTCATCCTTTGATCCCCTGCCTTAGGTTCCCGGAGTACGTTTACAAACGCCGTCCTAACAACACCGGTAAACGTCGTTCTAGCACCTCACAACAGCAGATACATGCCAAGTTTGCCTGCGGCACCGGCGCGCCTCAATCCTTGAACCTTCCTCCGGGCTCACTTCACAGCGGAATGCCTCACCCAGCTGATGTTCACCACTACCATCATCATCTTCATCCGTCCCAAGGCGATCTTTACAACCAGGGTCATCCACATCTTGCGCATCACCATCACGTCCAGCCACCTTCTCGCCCCTTGTCCTCTATTGCGCAGCATTCTCCGAAACCACCCAACTCCTCCTTCTATCCTTCTCCAAACAACCCTACCTCTCCTAGGTACCATCACCTCGGGCAACCTGGCCCAGGTTCCAACAACTGCGGGCCTCTCATGAGCAGACATCCCGGGCCTTACTCCTCCCGTGCGCCGTCCCTCAGTTCGACGACTACAGTTGCCCCTTCTGCGATTCATTCACCAAGACCCGGTTCACCAAATCATCAAGGCTCTCCTGCCGCCAATGGAATGACATACATGCGTGTCTCAAACCCTCATGCGATCACTTATTCGGCCCAGCCCCCCTCCAACCAATATCCTTGGTTCACCAATGAAGCTACCTACCCTTCGAATCAAAACGCGTGTCAAACCCAAGCTCCGCTATCAGCAAATCGCTCGTCATTCAGCTATTCATCTTGGCCATCCTCCGTCGCTACAGATTCGAGCATGTCTGCATCTGGAATTAATAACTCAGACGCCTGCGATTCTGCTCAGGCCATAAACCACAGTCGTGCCGCGTCATACTCAGCCGGGCCACCTATCTACAGGCCTCCTTCTCCGGTCGACCGAGGCCGCCAGCTATCTTTGCCTTCACATGCGCTATCTGCATCCGCTGCTGAACCTTCCCAAAATGGACCCGACGCAGGTTCGCCATACCAACATCGCCCTCATGAAGAGCATCAATCGAACTCGAATCTACACAACCCTGGTAACCACGGCTACGGATCCTACTCGTCCTCGGACATGATGGGTAACAACCAGCGAACAGGGTACAGCGTTTCACCAGTCTCCAGCACCTTCCGATCAAATTCGCTCCGAACCAACCTTGCCCCACAAGACAACGGTGATTCCCAACCATGCTTTGAGCAGCACCAATCGCCAAACATCAATCCGTCAAGTAACCAAGCCGCTTCGCAAGTCTCAAAGAATGATTTTGTCACGCTTCATCATCCCGCCCCACCCCCACCCCCACCTGCTCCAGGCACCAGTCATCACCACCATCAACACTCTTCTGGTCATAACACGGTCACATCAATGGCTTACTAATTAAGCCCCTCAATTATCGTGTCTGTGATCCAAACTCGCTCTTGTGTTTAATCAATCCGACATCATCTGTGGATTGAATTAGTCATTACTGTCACTGCTTATCACCTTGTCACTGGGAAAAAAGTGTTACGGCTCTTGGTGGGTGGGCTGAACTTGACATCAACAGATTTGGCGGGTCTTGACGGATTCAGTTATCTCAATTCTCTTTTGTTCTTGGACTGTCGTCGTTATTCACATCTTTATGGATTCTTGGAATTATTATTAAACGGAAACATCAAAAAAGTAGAACATCTCGACTACCACATAATCATTCCTAATAAATACCTACGTCGAGTGATATCTGCCATCAGATAATACTTGATATATGTCTCACTTAATTCTTAGTAATCCCTACTTCTTTTTATCATTATTTAATCTTGTCAGTTGACGGCTTGTCTTTTGCTTGTATTGTGCTGTTTGTTTTCATTTCGTTTGTGCTTTAGCCCCCAAAAAAGAACTACTGTTATTTTTTATCTCTTTGTTGGCTTGTAATTAGTTAAGTTAGTGACCGGAATCAAAAGGTATCGTACGGATAGAGAAAGGTGTTGGTTAGGATTTAGTTAAATGGTGTATATTATATATAAAAATTTGTTATCCATTGTCTTTCTCCTTGGATTTTATTTGTTTTTTATCATCCTTACATCTTGTTCTTTCCTTGTTCTGTTTCCCTTATCTTGAAATCCTAACAAATACCGTATAATCAATTTGGCATTGCTTAAGTCCAGAGAATACCATCTTGATGAGGTTCTCATTGTTTCCACTCCATCCCCCTATTAGGTATCTGTTGACCCATAGGGATCTTCATGGGCCACCAAGAGCCCATTAGCTATGTGGGGGCTCATGGCGGCCTTTCTGGGAATTCAAAGGCCCATGGGCTATTCAGTGGCCCGGGTTGATACTTCTAGACCACCAAAATCCCATGTTGAGATTTTGGGCCCATCAAAAGCCCCAGAAGCTCCCAGGGCAAGGCAGAACTCCTTTAATACTGACCCAATGTGCTTTTGGGGCAGGCCCGTCTCAGGCCCGCTCAAGCCCGCTCCAGGCCCGCCAGGCCCGTGAAAAAAACCCATCCCAAAACATTGTCCAATGATTTTTGCTCAGTTTGGGACATTTTATTTTTTTGGCTCAGCATGCTCAGTTTGTTCCCCTGAGTGAAATTTTGGTTTTATTTTTTTCATGTTGACTTTTTTTTTTTTTTGGGCAAAATAATAAATGTTTGTAGTGCATGTTATGAGAGCAATCAGAGACATTTTTTTGAACCATGCAAATTAAAACAAGATTCACGTAAAATGGCTGGGTATAACATCTAAAGATGATAAATTTACAAGAAAAAATGTGTTACCAACATTGGGACTTGTGTGGGCATTCAATAATTCACCACTACTCACCTTGGAGTTCTCAGACCAGATTTTGAATTATATCTCCAGCTGGCTCCAGGAGCAAGGGAATATTGATGCTCTTGTGAATATCCAACAATCTACCATGTTTCCCTTGAGAAGCTTTGTTTAGGCCTCTAGACTGTCAGTTTTTCAGTCAATTGTGTTTCAATTTAAAAAAACTAGAGGCCAAGGCGGCTATGCCGCTGTAATTGTTACAATTTAAAATCTAGAACCCCAACCTCCCTTTGAAAAGAAAAAAAAAAAAAATCAGAGTCTACAATTATCCACCAAGTAGTATCTGCATCACAGTTGAGAATTTCAAAAATTTACAACAAAAATTCAAATGATGATCTTTGAAAATCTGGTAATCTACAGCATGTGCAGTGGGTTTTTGCTACCTTTTTTGAGAGGTAAGGAGCTCTCACCAGACTTCAAGTTATTCCTCAAAAAATATGATGGTGGAAAATAGGTCTACACACTGTGCTATTTGATATACTCACACAATTTTAGTCATATGCTGTTTCTCCAGTATCATGACTCAATTGAATTGAAAAATGACCATTCAAGTGGAAGGATGCATGAAATGTGGAGTTGCTTCTCAAGAATTCAAATAGAAATCAAGTAAATCTTTACAGGAACAATAAGGGCTCAGTTCCCCATACAATTCACACGGATAAAAAGTTCAATGTATTTGTTTTTGAGAGTGAGAAAATTTTTGTCCATGCTCTGAACCCCAGTAGCAAGGCTGGCTTGCAAGCCAACACTCACGTTAGAGGAGAAACACTAAACATGGGATATACAAAAGTGTACTGATAAAAGCCTGTGTTGAAGTTTGCAGGATTCTTTTGCCTTAAATCCTAGTAGCTTTTATTTTAAAAGGGCAGCATTGATTTCACATTTATGCAAGTCTGAAAACTGGCTGATGATTCCATAGGGCAAGTTCTGGGGCAACAATGGCGAAGTTTGGCAAGGGGTTGAGAGCTTGTGGGGAGTCAAGATTGAGATGGGGATGGTTGAGAGCTGGGCCGGGCCGGGGAGGAGGAAGATGGGCCGGGTAGTTTTGAGAGGGTCACAAGTAGACGACGGGTTGGAGGCAGGGGTGGATAGACAGAGAGAGGATGAGGCGAAGCAGGCCAGGATTTTGGGTTCTAGCGGGTCAAGCGTATGATGGTGACAGAGGGTTGGAGAGGAGGACGGCGACAAGAGCGAGTCGGAGGAGGCGGAGAATGAGTTGGTGGGCAGGGGTGTCAACCAGGGTAAGAGCTGATGGTTGGTGCTGAGGGTGCTGGGCAGGGCGGGCATATGGGCGAGTGTGGGGGTATCGTTGTTGTCCTTGTTGGCAGGATCGGCGGCAGCGGCAGAGTGGCTGAGGAGAAGCATGGCAGGGTTGGCTGAGAGGCTTTGGGGATGGTTGGCCATTGTTGCTTGGGTGGAGGGAGTGAGGTGATATGGGTTAGAGAGGCATCTTAAGCAGCAGGCGGCGCTGGGGCACAGGGTATGGCGCAACACCTGACCCAGATTGGTTGCAAAGACCTGTGCCAAAAACGCGAAACACATGAGCCACTGAGTGATATCTCTTGGATGCAGGAAAGAGAAGGTGAGGGTGAGAACTTTCCATCATGGCCACTGAAAAGCACCCAATTACGTTTGTCAAAGAAACAAAACGGCTGGCTGACGCCGGCATGGATGAAGCACTCTTTGGCAGGGAGGCAAATGAGCAGTTGCAATGTCCTCCCCAGCGCCTTGGCGCATAGTACTTATTGATTGGCCATCCCAGCCCGACAAGAGCAACAAACACGCCCAGCAAGACCATCTGATGGCAAGGGTGCTGCTTAGTGGCGGTCAGAGGAGTGCATGATCTGGTCAGATTATGCAACGGTTGGTTTGTGCGCGCGCCTAAATACTTATGTCTTATGTATCAGGTGCTGTTGCCTGCAATGGCCAGCGTGGCACTTGATATTGTTGTTTGTACTTGGAGGCTTGGTGATAGCCTGGTGTTAAAACGGGGTACCAGGGTCGAGGCGTCGAGTTGGAGAGGAGCAGTCGGGCAGGCATGTCGGGTCCAAATGGCTA
Organism: Puccinia triticina; assembly: GCF_026914185.1. NCBI lineage: Eukaryota > Fungi > Basidiomycota > Pucciniomycetes > Pucciniales > Pucciniaceae > Puccinia > Puccinia triticina. Next base: position 7,546,170 of record NC_070564.1, on the reverse strand, counting down.
TTTTGATGTAGTATTGTTTGCCGCAGGCATCCTCTGCCGCTGTAATTCCAGCGTGTGGTTTGTCCTCACCCCCCTCCGCTGTTGCACTTGCACAGTTTGAGGGGCAAAGAGTGGCCCCCCCACTGGTCAGCAGCCTTTGCTGCGGGCCAGGGGCCTTCACGTCCATCCCTTTTGACCTGTGCGCTTGACGCAGGCTGGGGGTTGAGCCTGTGGACACAGCACTTCTGCTGATGTTGGAGGGCTAGGTTGAGATTTTTGCTTTTGTTATATGTATTGTTTGAGGAATAGTTGTGATTTTTGGATTGATTTTCTGTACAATGGGGAAACCCTTGATTTTATTTTCTCATTTGGTGTATTTACAGGGGGAACCCTTGATATTTTTTTTAGGATTCTGGAAAAACTGTGTCTTTAATAAACTTGGATTGTACCATGTGTAGTCATGTACTAGGCAAGGTGTATATTGCCAAATTGACAACTCTTCAAAATTCACAATTCAACATTGTTTTCTGGTTCATCCCTTGGAAAAAATGGTAGGGAAAATTGACTCCAGCATTTTCACATTTCATATTTATGGGAGGAAAATTGCATGTTACACAGGTTTTCCTTGCTCTGACACTGATTGATACTTGAAGAATAGAAAGTTGATGGCAAACCACTTTATTTCCAGTTTAATATAGGGAATCCACATGGAAGAAATGTGCTGCAAGGATTCATCAGCCAGTTGGCTGATCCTCCGAAGTTGCAATATTTCAAAATTATGTTGCATAGTATGATGTTATGTGTTTTTTGACTGAAAAGATCTGCAGTGAAAATTATTCCCCCTCACTTGGATAAAGATGTATTTTAGAATACAGATAGGTAAATTTTTGTAAACACTTGTGTGCATTGAAGCTCAATTCCACAGTTGTTATCATGATGAAACTAACACAAAAATTCAGCCAAGAGATGTTCATGTGTTGAAATTGAGTTACAGATCACTCCTAAACAACTTGACCTACAGTTACCCTTGTATTCAGAAGAAATTGAAAAAAGTTGAAGTTGACATTTGACTCACATCAGACCCCATTGCATAAAAAATTACGGCTTGGCACTCTCTAGAGAGTGCAACACATTCCCCCCTGGTGCCACAGCAATGACCGGTCATCAAGAGATTTTATCCTCTTTGATGGCCAGCTGACCGGTCATTGAGAGGTTTTATCCTCTTTGATGGCCGGCTGACCGGTCATCAAGAGGTTGTATCCTCTTTTATGGCTGGCTGACTGGTCATCAAGAGGGTTTATCCTCTTTGATGGCCGGCTGACCGGTCATCAACAGGGATACAACCTCTCGATGACCGGTCAGCCGGCCATTGAAGAGGATAAACCCTCTTGATGACCAGTCAGCCGGCCATTGAGAGGGGTTGTATCCCTGTTGATGACCGGTCAGCCGCCCATTGAAGAGGATAAACCCTCTTGATGACCAGTCAGCCGGACATCAAATAGGATACAACCCAATGACTGGTCAGCCGGTCATCAAGAGGTTGTATCCTCGCCTCTGCAATGAACAGCTGACTGGTGATTGAGAGGTTGTAGGCTCTTTGATGACCGGGATCAGAGGTCCTCCGATGGTATAATCTATGGGATTACAGGTGTAACATATACATACATATGGCTTTAGCATATGTAAGCCAACGATGGGAAGTTACATGCATTACGATATCCAGAGGGATTTTCGTAACGTAACTTCCCACCGTTACCAGATAACGCGTTACTGTTATCTGGCAACATGGCTCCTTGGGCCGGTGGGTAACGTAACAGAGGGTGTTTTCACCCTCAATACCCAGAAAAATAACGGAGATAACGTGTTAACCGCGTTACCAGAGGCAAAAATGCCATAAAAGGGGGAAAACCCCCCTTTTTTGCGCAGGTTATCCTCCTATAATTGCGAGGGATAACGTAACGAGGCTAGGAAGAGAGAAAAAAAAATTAAAGAAAACGTAACGGAAGCATTGCCGCTGTCATGGTAACAATAACGGCAAGGATTCTGTTACGTTTTTGTTACGCTACCGTTACGGGTAGCGTAACCTCCCATCGTTGTGTAAGCCCATAAATATGTCTTTACAGTATGTATTTGGGCCGGTGTCCGTAATGTGAGGCTCCCTCCCCCCCAAAAAGAATTGGCTGGTCAGAAACCTTAGCCTTCATAGAACTGGAATCTACAGCCTCCAAAGAGCTCAAAAATGTCATTTACATGACATAATGCTCATATAGGGAGTCGTAGATCCGGCCCGCGTTTGAAATGTCTTGTTGCAGGCAAGGCTGTACGGTAGGATGCCTTGCGCAACTGTATGCCAGGTTAACAATAACCAAATCCTATTTTTATGATTGTTATCTGTTGTTATTCCTGATAACAAATACAATAACTGTTAGTTTATCTCTGCAATTAATGATAAAATTACCCTCAATGTATTGCTATTTCTGGTAGTCAAGTTGGTTTTGAGTTGGGAAAAAATAAATCTGGGACATGATGTTTTGAGACTCATTTTTTAGAGGCTAAAAACCATTAAATAACAGATACTGTAGTGCAGAAGATTGTTATCCTAACTCTGATACACTAACTTTCAGTGAAATTTTGGTTATCCAAAAGAAATACACTACCTGTTAGTGTATTTTGAGTGTATCCTGGATAACAATACCCAAGATCTTCAATGAGAAACTTTGGATACACTAACTGTTAGTGTATTGGGCTATAATTGGGAATAACAATACCCCATTTGTCTTGCTAAATAACCACGTATACACTAACAGATATTGGCCCGTAGCATTGCGTAGTGACCCATCATTGCTGTGTGCGAGCGGAGCGGCTGAAACTTGCGTAGACTAGGCAGATCATATCAGGCTCAGAGCGGAGTGCTGAAGAGATTTGTACGTTGCGGAATCCACCACAAGTAACCATACAAACCCGGAGTTATCTAGAAAAGAGGTGGAGCACCACTTCTCATCAGGTGTCACACTTCTATTTCAACAACGGTTAGGTTTACCCAAGGAGAAAATAATTTCTCCTGAGTACTTGGCCCACATCTATGGATTGGATTGTACTGGTCCCTCAATCCAATACACATTTGAAGTTCAGAATGTATCTGTCTGACCAATCCAATCCCTGGTATTGGACCAGCAAGCCGGTCCTTTACACAACCCTGAGAAAGCTGTGGATCAAAAATAAATCTGATCCACAGTATCACCAATAAAATACTGCTATTGGAACAGTTGCGGTGTTGATCCACTTGTCACTAGCATTTAATAACTTTTGTATGAGCCTGTCTGTGGGGTCAAAGACGGGTCCAATCAGGATTTGATGGTCTAAGACTACAGCTTCTCTGGACTCTATCACCACATGCAAAAATGTTTCATGATTGCACTACAGGTTTCACAGTCCTGTCACCACTCATGACAGACATGTGTGTGCCTGTCAACTTTATATGAAATTTTGTCATGCAGCTGTCATGAGAGTGACAGCCCTGTGAACCCCTCTGCACAGGGACTGTGCATTTGATATTTGCCCCATGTTACTTACATGAAATCTGAATGAAAGCAACAATGCATCTATTATGCTATATGTAATTAGAGCAACCGCATCGGTGCGGGATTAAATTTCAACTTTACTCCTGGATTAGCACTACCCCGGGGGGGCAACCACATCGGTACGGAGCAAAATGAGGAGTAACTGATGCCCCTTCAACTTACTCCAAACAACCACATCGGCTTCGAAACCAAGCACGATGCTTCGGACAAGCTTCCTTCCATTTCCCGATCAATCCGAATCTCGACGCCGCAGGTTAATCGTTTGCAGGATTGCTCAGCAGAATCGGAGAACGGTCCAACATATTCTAGATAGCGACCTCGATGACAAGCTTGATTCTAGCGATTCTGATGAAGAAACACGTCCACCACCCAAGAAAATGCGGCAGCCGAACAAAGACCAAGACTTTTATGAGCTGCCGCGCCAGCGCGCCGTAGCCTACCTCAGGGAGGGCATGTCACTGTTGTATGTACATGTCACAGGTCCCTAGCATTAGAGGGACCCGGGGAGAGATCATCCTGCTTTCCCCATCTAGCAATCTATCATTTAGCTAGACTCACCGGAAGGCCTCCACATCCCGACAGACAGTTCCTAACATATTGCTAGATCTCTACACGGGAGCCGAGGCCGACACTAGTGAGGATCCAAAACAGAAAACCGAAGAAACCAAACCGAACCCCACAGAAACCCATCCCCAGAACACCAACCAGAACCAAACCACACAGAAACCCCGACTGACTACCACGAATCCAGATGGCCGACGATCCAGCAACGCTACGAGCCCGAGTGGAAGAGCTCGCAGCCACCATCCAGGAAGAACAAGCCCTGCAACAAAGAGCCGAGGCCGACCTAGCGGCGGCCCAAACGGGCATGGTTGCTCCCGCCGTCATACCCCTAGTCCCAGGCCAGCCACCGAACGCGCCCCAGGCCCCAGAGGACGCCAGCGTGAAAGGGCCTAAGATTGGCCTACCGGATAAATATGATGGCACGCAAGGACCAAAGGCCGAGGTCTACGTGACTCAGATCGGCCTCTACGTTCTCTCTAACCCTCGAATGTTCCCTGATGACCGGAGTAAGATTATCTTTTCGATCTCGTAGCTTACCGGCCAAGCTAGCGAATGGGCCCAGCCTTTCACGACTAAACTCTTCGCTGGCCAGCCGGTTTCCTATCTCGAGTTCGCTACCGCTTTTCAGATGATGTACTACGACACCAAGCGGAGATCTAGAGCCGAGAAAGCGCTGCGACAACTCCGACAAACGAAGTCCGTGGCACACTATACTTTTCAGTTCAACCAACATGCGTCCAACACCGGTTGGGAGATGGCCACCCTCATGAGCCAATACCATCAGGGCCTCAAGAAGGATATTCGGCTAGCCCTAGTCCTTGCGAGGGCTCAATTCACGGCGCTCACTGACCTTTCCAACCTGGCCCTGAAGATCGACAATGAGATCAACGGCGCGGACACGAGCGCGATGGATCCCAACCCCTCGATTGACCCCAACGCCATGGACGTCTCAGCATTTCGAGGGACGCTCTCGAACTCGGATAAAGTCAGCATGATGAAGGCGGGGCAATGTTTCCACTGCGGGGAGAAGGGTCACATAGCGAGGGCGTGTCCAAAGAAGGGGAAGGGGAAAGGCCGATACGGCGCGCGGATCGCCGAGTTAGAAGATCAAGTCCGACGTTTGACCGTGGGCGAGGGGACGAGCGGAGGCGCGGGAAGGGCCGATGAGTCAAAAAATGGCGACGCTCAGGAGTGACGGTTGTGCCGCACCCAAGCAGTAGGGATAACGTGTTAGCTAGAGTAGGATCTTGTAATCTCATCATTAAGAATGCAATGGACCCTAGGCTGTTCGTCAGCCTGACCTTCTACCCGCTACACAATCCCCGAGCCACAACCCCCATCTCAGGTGTCTTCCTGTTAGACTCTGGCGCCACCCACAATGTCTTAGGCGAGGTGTTCGCCGCCAGAGTGGGCCTGGAACTTGTCAGTTCAGCCACAGTAAGGACCATATCCGGCTTCGACGGCTCTCGCAGCCGGTCGGCCCAGGAGGTAGACCTATTACTCGATCGCGACCCGAACCCATCCACCTTCATCGTCACCACTCTCAAGGACACCTACGACGGAATCCTAGGAATGCCCTGGATCAGAGTTCACGGGCACAGGATCGACTGGCGCAACCGATTATTGGAGCCCAGCCCAATGAGGATCGCCACTGCCGAGACAGTGTCGTCAACTCCGACAAAAACCTTGCAGGACGGGGTGGAGCCCGGGGCGAGGCAAGCGAGGAGATTTGACGAGGGGGTGCGTGCTTTATGCCGAACAACACCCCCGCGATGTGAGTCCCCCATTTCTTCCGCCTCACTTAGCCCAGTAAGAACAACTGGCAAGCGGGTACATATTCTAGGACTTGCCACACAGATGCCGACAACGCCACTACATCCGGAGCCAATCGGCGGCGGAAGTCACCCTCAGAAGACCACAGGCCAAAGGACCATCGCAGCCGCTTCGGCGGCTTCGTCTAGACCGACAAAAACCTCCACCGACGGGGAGGAGCCCGTAGGGAGGTATGCGAGGTTCAATGACAAGGGGGTGCGCGCTTTATGCGGAACAACGCCCCCGCGATGTGAGTCCATTTTCAACCCCCACTCCCAGACAGATTTAGGAGCATCTGGCAAGCGGGTACACATTCTGGAACTTCCCACGCAGACGCCGACAGTACCACCACTCCCAGAGTTGGCCAACAACAACGACCACACGCGACCGGATGCGGGACAGGGGACCATCGCGGCTGCTTCGGCGGCTTCGTCTAGACCGACAAAAACCTCCACCGACGGGGAGGAGCCCGTAGGGAGGTACGCGAGGTTCAATGACGAGGGGGTGCGCGCTTTATGCGGAACAACACCCCCGCGATGTGAGTCCACTTCCTACCCCCACTCACAGACGGAGTTAGGAGCATCTGGCAAGCGGGCACATCTTCCGAATTTGATCGAACAGGTCCCGAGCATGGTATGCGCGGCGAATACTTCTTGGTCCACTTCGGCAAAGCTGGCAGCGGATGCGCGTAGTGCGGAGCCATCCAAGACGCTAGAAGAGATGGTGCCCCGAGAGTACCATGGGTACATTAACATGTTCCGCAAAACCGAGGCACAGCGGCTACCCCCCAGGCGCAAGTACGACTTCAGGGTGGATCTTGTCCCAGGAGCGGTGCCACAGGCCAGCCGAATAATCCCCCTCTCCCCGGCGGAGACAGATGCGCTGGATAAACTTGTCAGAGAGGGTCTTGAAAACGGGAAAATCAGAAGGACGACGTCCCCGTGGGCGGCGCCGGTGCTGTTCACAGGCAAAAAAGATGGGAATCTTTGACCATGCTTCGACTATCGCAAATTGAATGCGCTCACGGTAAAGAACAAGTACCCCCTCCCTTTGACAATGGAATTGGTGGATAGCCTGCTCAACGCTGACAAGTTCACCAAACTTGACCTGCGGAATGCTTACGGGAACCTGCGGGTCGCGGAGGGCGACGAAGAGAAGTTGGCATTCGTCTGCCACGCCAGCCAGTTCGCACCACTCAAGATGCCGTTTGGACCGACCGGCGCGCCTGGGTTCTTCCAGTTATTTATGCAGGACATCCTGCTCGGCAGGATTGGGAAGGATACGGCGGCGTATCTCAATGACATCATGGTCTACACTCAACAGGGGACCAACCACGAGGAAGCAGTACGCAGCGTGCTGGAGACACTCAGCAAACACCAACTCTGGCTCAAACCTGAGAAGTGCGAATTCTCAAAGGACGAGGTTGAATACTTAGGCCTGCTTATATCCTGCAACCGCGTGAGGATGGACCCGGCCAAAGTCAAGGCGGTAACAGATTGGTCGGCCCCCAGTAACGTCACCGAGTTGCAACAATTCGTTGGCTTTGCTAACTTCTATCGACGATTTATTGACCAGTTTTCCAGGACTACCAGACCGCTGCATGATCTCACGAAGGCAGAGTCGCGGTTCATTTGGGACGAGCGCTGCAACAAAGCGTTTGAGTCATTGAAGACGGCTTTCACAACGGCCCCCATCCTGAAGATTGCGGACCCATACCGACCATTCCTTCTAGAATGCGATTGTTCCGATTTTGCACTGGGAGCGGTGTTATCACAGGTATGCAAGAAGGATAAGGAGCTACACCCGGTAGCATATCTGTCAAGATCTCTCATTCAGGTGGAACGAAATTATGAAATCTTTGACAAGGAGTTGTTAGCTATTGTTGCGGCCTTCAAAGAATGGCGCCACTACCTCGAGGGTAAACCCAACCGCCTAAAAGCCATAGTCTACACTGATCACCGAAACCTTGAGAGCTTCATGACCAGCAAGAGTCTCACGCGACGGCAAGCGCGTTGGGCCGAGACATTAGGTAATTTTGATTTCGAAATCGTATTTCGACCCGGGAGACAGGCAACTAAGCCGGATGCGCTATCAAGACGCCTGGATCTGGCACCCAGCAAGGAGTATAAACTTTTGTTCGGCCAGCTACTTCGACCGGAAAACATCACACCCAAAACCTTTGCTGCGGTATCCGAACTAGAGTGGGCTGAAGTGGACGAGTGGTTTGTGGATGAGACTATCGACCTGGACGATGCCGAGGGGTACTTTGAGGCGGATGTACTCGGCGCAGGAGTGGAAGATCCCCTGGAAGCCGCAGAGGGTAACCTGATCCGTACAGACACCGAACTGATAAGTCTGATTCGCACCGCCACAGCACATGACCAAAGACTGACTGAGTTAGCGGAGAAGATGCAGGCGGATGGAACGGGCGCAGACCAGTATGTCTGGGCGGATGGTGTGCTATACCGGAACGGAAGGATCGAAGTGCCAGCGGATGCCTCAATCAAAAGAGCAATAGCGCAAAGCCGCCACGACTGTCGACCAGCGGGCCACCCAGGACGAGCTAAGACGTTGGCGCTGATCAGGCGCTGTTTCACATGGCCATCGATGAAAAAGTTCATCAACAAGTACGTAGACGGGTGTGACTCATGTCAACAAGTCAAGGCGTCAACGCAGAAACCCCAAGGAACTCTGGAACCGCTCCCCATACCGGCAGGACCTTGGACCAATATCTCTTATGATCTTATCACTGATCTGCCAGAGTCGAATGGGGCAGATAGCATCCTGACCGTGGTGGATCGGCTGACTAAAATGGCCCACTTCATCCCATGCCAAAAGACGACTACGGCCGGGGAGCTAGCAGACCTGATGCTTCGCCATGTGTGGAAACTGCACGGGACGCCCAAGACGATCATTTCAGATCGAGGGAGTATCTTTATTTCGCAAATCACCAAGGAGCTCAGTAAATCATTGGGCATTCGACTGTGCCCCTCCACCGCTTATCACCCACGGACCAACGGCCAGTCGGAGATCGTCAACAAAGTCGTCGAGCAGTACTTACGGCACTTTGTCAATTATCAACAGGACAATTGGGAGCCCATTCTGGCCACCGCCAAGTTCGCGTACAATAACCACGACCACGCGTCGACAGGGATGTCGCCCTTTAAGGCCAACTACGGCTTTGATGCGACAATTGGCGGTGTCCCCTCGGCAGGACAGTGTCTCCCAGCAGTTGAAGCACAGCTCAAAGGACTCGTCGGGGTACAAGAGGAACTGAAGGCCAGCCTGGAAGAAGCGCAGGCGGCCATGAAGAGGCATTTCAACAAACGGGTGCGCAAAACTCCTTCTTGGAGCGTCGGCGACGCGGTTTGGCTCAATAGCAGAAACATCTCGACAACGCGACCAAGCCCGAAATTGTCTCATCGGTGGCTAGGACCGTATTTTATTTCTAATAAAGTATCCCCATCCGTATACACACTGACACTACCGCCCTCTATGAAGGGGGTACACCCAAATTTCCACGTTTCAGTACTCAGGAAGGCGGTCCCGGACACCATTGAGGGGAGGACAGCGGCCGAGCCAGGACCAATCGAGGTAGAAGGCGAAGAGGAGTGGGAAGTGGAGGAAATATTGGACTGTAGGCGGAAAAGACGAACATTGGAATACTTGGTGGGATGGAAGGGCTACGGACCGGACGAAAACTTGTGGGAGCCGGCCATCAACCTCAAGCACTGTCAAGATCTACTTGAACAATTCAACAAAAGATTTCCCAACGCGGCGGATGGACATCGGCGGTCACGGCGATTCAAGTAAGGGTTGGCTTTTCCCTACGGGGTTTTTTGACGCCACCCGGGGATTAGGACGCAGAGCCGGGGGCTTGGGCGTTAAGGGCGGGGTAGTGTTATGAGCTGCCGCGCCAGCGCGCCGTAACCTACCTCAGGGAGGGCATGTCACTGTTGTATGTACATGTCACAGGTCCCTAGCATTAGAGGGACCCGGGGAGAGATCATCCTGCTTTCCCCATCTAGCAATCTATCATTTAGCTAGACTCACCGGAAGGCCTCCACATCCCGACAGACAGTTCCTAACAGAGACCACTTGAAGCACCATGAATCGATGATGAAGGATTACTTCAGCAAGTCCAGCCGCTACAACTCTCGCGACTTTTGCCAAAGGTTTTGTATGGAGAGAGGTCTGGTTGTCCGTATCATAGAGGATCTCACCAAAAATTATCCTTATTTTGTTCAAAAAGCAGTACGTATGCATGTTTTTATTCCCAAGCAGCAAACAGTGAAATTCTCCTTTTTCTTGATAGGATTGCACCGGAAAACTGGGATTGAGCCCCCATCAGAAGATAACAGCAGCCATCCAACAACTAGCCTATGGACTTCCGCTTGACGCAACGGACAAATACTGTCGGCTGGCTGAAACAACTGCCAGACAAAACATGGAAGTTTTTTGCGGGGCAATCCAAGAATTTCACGGCCCAACGTACTTACGAGCTCCAAACGACAAGGATTTGAAAAGGATTCTGGAGGAGAATGCTGCGAGAGGTTTCCCAGGATGTATTGGAAGCCTCGATTGCATGCACTGGGCTTGGAAAAATTGCCCAACGGAATCAGCCGGTCAGTTCGAAGGGAAGGAAAAGACCCCAACAATTGTTTTGGAGGCCACCGCGACCAAGGACACTTGGGTTTGGCACTGTTTTTTTGGAACACCGGGTTGCTTAAACGACAAGAACGTTCTAGACCGATCACCGCTCTTTCAGTTGCTACTTGACGGGACTTCCTGGGGTGTAGAGTTTCAACTTGGCGAAAACACATACAAAATGCCTTATTATCTTGTTGATGGCATCTACGATCCTTGGTCGACTCTGATTCAGTCCAAATCACTTTCAGACACTGCAGACCGGGCCAAAAAGATCTTCGTCAAAAGACAAGAATCAGTCCGAAAAGATATCAAACGTACATTCGGTATATTACAAGGACAATTCCAAATCCTAAAAAAACCAGCTATGCAGTGGTACTCGGACGACATTACAGCAATCCTGAAGACTTGTATTATCCTTCATAACATGATTGTGGAATTGCAAGCCGAGCCAAAATCGTACCCTCCACTTGCCTCCTCAACGAAGCTCATTCCTCCGCGAGATACACCGTACACCATTCTTGAGCAACGCGTACGAGAAATCGAGATGAGATCACAACTTGTCAATCGTAAACTGACCAGCGACCTCATTGCAAACCTATGGGATAAGGCAGTCCAATCTGATACATCTGATGACAACACACCCAACCACAATAGCGATAGCTCTTCAGACAACAAGTGAATTCAAAAGTTGAAATCAAAGCCCATCTTGTTTTTTATCTCTTTGTTCTCAAAATTGCTGTCTCCACTGTTTTGTTTTTATCTCTTGATCTACCATCAATGCCTGTCTCCATTGATTTGTTTTTCTCTCTCGATCTACCAGTCAGTCTGGACACTCAATAGATATCAAAGTCCCTTGCACTTTGTTTTCTCTCATTGAGCTCAAACAGATTGATACATAGATCTCATAGAGATCAATAAATCAATCTCTGAGATCAATTGAGATCGGACAATGTCATAGAGATCGATCGATCTCTTCATTTCTCTCATGGATTGAAGATTATAACAAAGGAGAACAGATTGAGATAAGATTTCATAGGAAATGAAAAAAATAGACGTGAAAGCTACATAAATGCAAGGTCAGGATGTAGGGGAAATTCCTCCTCTTGACTTGGACCAACGGCGTTCTGGGTTTGAGTTGGATCGGAGTTGCTTTTGCGGTCTGATTCTCCCTCATCCGACTTATCTTCTTCCTCTTCCGACTCATCATCATTGCTGTCCTTCTCGCTAGTCGGAGGCCTTGAGTTTCCATCATTTTCGCTAGTCGGAGGCCTTGAGGTTCCTTCATTCTCACTAGTTGGAGGCCTTGAGGTTCTTTCATTGGAGGCTCTCGAAGATCGCTGGACAGAGTGGTTGGAGGTATCACGACCATTCTTCAAATTGTCTAAGATGGACTTCTTCTTGGCTAGCAGGTACGCTTGAGCATACTCGTCAGTGCAGGCATTGACATCTTGAAACATAAGAGTCATTTCATTCTTCTCTTGATCAAGAGCAACCCACTCTTCCTGAATATTGTTTGCTTGGGTGGCTTCTTCATTCGCACGTTTCGCTTCCAAAGTCCGCTTGGCCAATTGCTTCTCCGAGGATTCAAGCAGCTTCATTTTCTTTCGCTTGTATTCATCTTTGGTAACATTGCACTTGGCTCGGTGGATCCCCGGAGGTCGTTCCCAGTCTTTTGATTTTGGAGCTCCCGCGGGAACATTGGATTTTGATGGTTTGGTTGGTGACAGGGTATCTGGTGGTCGTGATTGGGAGCCGGATGCGTGGGAAGGTCGACCATTCTTAGCTTTGCCGCTGAGTTTTTTGAATTTAGGAATATCCTTCAGGAGGATCCACGCTCGGTCGGTGGTGAAGTGCTTGTGGACTTGCTCGTGATACATCCCTCGCGCATTCAACATCCAATCATCGGGTGAAGTACCAGATGCCGGGTTATTGGCAATTTGATTGTAAAGAGCATCGAACTTGAGGCATGCCTGTTGCAAGGGTTTCCATCTGATTGATGGGAAGGGAAGGGATCAATTTGTAAATGAATACACTGGTTCATAAAAGGATCCACTGTGCTGGATACAACATACCTGGTAGATAAACCATCCGCATCTCGTTTGGGTCCGGGTGTGAATTGATTGAAATCATCTAGGACTCGAGCCCAAAAGTCGGCAGCCTTTTGGTTGTTGGATGTGACTGCATCTTGAGATACTACAGCCCAGCTCTTCGCAAGCTGCTCATCTTCCTCGGGGGTAAAGTTTGGGCCTCGGCGCTTCGGAGGAGGGTCAGTTTGGGTTGGAGGTTGGGACTGAGCTGTTGGCGTGGCTGGTGTCAATTCAGAGAGCTGGGTGGTGGTCGTAGTTTGACGTGATTTTCGAGGTGGCATGTTGGAGGTGACGAAGTGTGTGGTGTAGGATGAGTTACTCCAGGGTTGTGCCGAGTGTTTGTGGGTGGCTCTACTCCCAGGATTAGCGGGGAGCAAAGTTACATCTCGCTACTCCTTTTCCTACTCCCGGGAGTAGTTACTCCAAGACTAATCTGACCCGATGCGGTTGAGGGGTCGGATTAGTTACGCTAATCCGAGCTAAAACCGCGACCGATGTGGTTGCTCTTAGGCCGCTAAAAAAGTAGTGTAGCGCTTGCCGCTAACAATCTGGGCAGTTAGTGAGAGCAGTAACGGTCCAGCGCTACATATAGCGCATAGCGTAGCGACACCCTTGCTACACTAGTTCCCTGTGCCGTGTAGTTTAGCTTTTTGAAGGCGCTAACGCTAAAAATAGCTGTATTTTAGCGCCAAAGCCGCTACACCCGCTAAAACATTGCTACATGCCAGTTTAGCGGGATAAACGCTAAGCATTCAAATTAGAGCAAATTAGCGCAGTAATTAGCGCATCAATAGTGGGGCTAATGCACATCCTGCTAAATCTTTATCTTAGCCCTAACATTAGGGCATCAATAGCTTATAGATTCTGGAGCTAGAGGTCTAGTTTTTTCCCAGATTAGATAAATACCGCTAATTATTCAATAATTACCGCTAATTATTCAATAATTACCGCTAATTATTTGTTAAATTAGTGTAGCAATAAGGAACGCTAATATATTGCTATATTAGCACAGAGTTGCTAAATATAGCTGAAGTGTAGCAATCAGACGCTAAAAACCGCTACTTTCTAGCGATTAAAATCTATGATTTTCTTCTGAATTAAAAGTTAGCTGTAACTGTAATACCACCAACGCTACAATTTATTTTAGCGTAGCGGCGTTAAAAACCCGCTAATTTAGGGTATTATATGTTGTGACTTGGGTCACAGGGTTACTCGGCTGCGGCTCTCTGCTGCGGAGAAGACTACGTCTCCTCCGCCAGAGGCTCAGGCCCCAATTATAAACGCAAATTTGAGATTATTTTGAGATTATTTTGAAATTGTTTTGAAATCAAAACCAACTTTGTTTTGAGTTCTTTTCATTTCAAAATAATCCCAAAACTCTTCAAACACACCCGGGAGGGGTGTTTGAGATTCCAGAATCTCAAAATTCGAGGAATCAAAATTTTGAACAGGCAGTATGCCTGTATGGTTGCCAGGCCACTGGTGCCTCAGACCCCCCCCCCCCCCCCATTGAATGGCTGTATTGGGTCGGCGGAGTTCGCCGGGCGGGGGTCGGCTGGCACATGAAAAAAACTGCTTCCGCAATCGTGCAATATAGCAGATTGCACGATTGCACTCACAGAGAAATGGCCTATGTACATGGCCATGTACATAGGCCAAGTCCTAGCGGACTTGGCTCCTCGCTCCATCCAGCTCGTCGCCTTCCTTCGCGGCGAGCTGGATGGCGGGCATCCTAGTGCTCGTCGGGCCAAACAAGCACTAGGGCGCAGCCCAGCCGATCCAGTCCGCTCGGCTGGGCGGCCATGGCCATGTCCAGTCCGAAACAGATGGCCTACCCTTACGAACACCTCCAGACAGCCCGGGACCACCAGGGGCAATATGATCCTGCCCTTGGCGGCGGGACCACAGGACAAAACGCACGTCAATACGGCTACAATCTTGCCGCAGATGATCCGAACGTCCATGGAGCCGGCCGCGCGGGACATGTCACCCTGAACAGGCAAGCTGTATTCTATCCAGCTTGCCCATGTCACAGACATATCGCCCCTGCCTGCCCACTCCGGCAGGCTACTTGCTCAGGGATGCACAATTGTTTATATGTGCACCCTGTTGTTTGAAGTTTTTCGGAGAGGATTTTGAAATCAAAAATCTTTCATTTTGATTTCATTTCTGTTTCAAAATTCTCTTTGAATACTTTCAAAATAAAACTCGAAATTTCGTTTATAATTGGGGCCTCAGTCAAGCAAGCTCATCACCATTACCATCATAGTTTTCCCCGATATCATCGTCTGAGTTCCATCAGGTTATGAGCCCTTAAGGTGTCTCGCTCCTGTTATTCCAGTTTATTTGCTGAAGAAAAAATTTATACCGACGCAGAATACCGGCTTTTGATCCTCCTCTTTCCCAACCTGAAGCAACATACCAGATTTTTTTTAATTCTCTTAATTATTCACCTCTACGTTCAATCTCTTCAAATATTTTCTCAACGTCTGAATGGATCCCCACCTGTACGGTGCTCATGGTCAAATTCGTCTATTCCTGGCGGACTTGAAAGCCGTTCTTGGAAATTTCTCAGCTCCGATCCCCTGCGGGCCCACTCCGACATTCAATCAGATTGGATTTCCCCAGAATTTGCACGGTGGTTTTCATCAACAGTCATCCTGGAAGCGACCGACTCTTCGTTCCCGGACATGGAAAGAAGGGCACCCAAAAACACATTCTCAGAGGTCTCAAAGTACTCGTCAGACCCCACCGTCCGTCCCTTCGACAAATTGTTTCAAATTCAATAGCACTCCAAATGCAAGCACGGCGCAGTGTTCAGCGAGTCATCGGCCAGTCTGTATTCAAGGTCGACACGGACCACTCAAACCCCAAACTGTTGCGCGGAGTCTTAGTCTGCAATCGAGTTATCGGCATCAAACGGTTAATGATCCTCGCGAAGAAGACCATCGATTGCTGGAGGAGATGCAAGATGCAAGCGTTGTCAGTGACTGTGACAAGAGCTCGATAGCCGGAGATGTTGATGTTTTGATTGATTCTGAGCTGTCATCAGAGTTGCAAGACCAGCCAGATTTGGATGATCAGCCCAAGTTAGAGGTTGAACTAGGTCCTGAATGCTGTTATCCTATCTCAACACCTGCGGCACCCATTGAGCTCGAAGTGGATCCACCGCATTCTCACAGCAACGAAAGCAAAGATGGCCACCAATCTAACTCCGTTATTGGTTCTATTCTGACAACTCAAACGGTACATGCTTCATCCGACAATACCGCTTTCTTTCGACCGATCCTAACACCTGCGCCGCCGCTGGACCCCGTCATGACTCCTAGACGTCCGTTCGTTCCATCGCTTCGGACTCCCTTCGTTTTGAGACGGCCCGAGGAGCGATTCTCTGACCACGAAAATGAAGTTTTGCTATCAAGAACACCTCAACAACGTACACCCTACAGATCCTTTTGTCTGACTCCAATCAATGATTTGCGCGATGATGACAGCGCCTCTGAAGACGAAGCTCCGAGGCCGATATTTAACCGGAATCAGCGTTTTCAACCACAGGATCCCCGCCGACACAATAACCGCCGGCACGCTTTCAATCTGCGCAATCAACATCCAAACAATGTCCACCTGAACAAACAACACCTGCAAGAAACCCGCTGGCGTAATTCCTACCTGCACACTCACAGCCTCAACAATATCTCCCCAGCCTCTCATGAATCTTCCTTATCTCCTCAACATTCCTCATCCCGACTATCTGAACATCACTATCCCAACTACTCTGATCAATCCACCTCAGTCAACAACAACTATGACTCTGAAAACAACAATTTCAATGACAGCTACAACTCCGAGAACAACTACATAGATAATGACCATCCAGATTTCAATGATTATGGTAACACTGAGTTTGAAAATTATGAGGCTGGTTGTGAAGAGTTTGATGATGGCGGAAGCTTTGATTGTTATGATGAAGATTTCTAGTTTTTCATTTCTATTTTTTCATCTTTCATTTTTTTTTAAGTCTATTCTCTTTCTCAGCTTGTATGTAGACACAGCCTTTTCTTGGTGGTAGGTTTCTTAGAGCCTTGCCGAGGGGGGGCTGTTGTGACTTGGGTCACAGGGTTACTCGGCTGCGGCTCTCTGCTGCGGAGAAGACTACGTCTCCTCCGCCAGAGGCTCAGTCGAGCAAGTTCATCACCATTACCATCATAGTTTTCCCCGATATCATCGTCTGAGTTCCATCATTATACGCTAACTATAGCGTAAATATAGATGCATCGTTGATGAAAGGGATACCTGTACAATGACAGGTTCTCCATGTCACACACTTTATACAGGACTTTAACCTGTCCCACTTTCATGAACCAATTTTGCATGTGGTGTATCTACCTGAGTAGGATTCATTTCTGCCCATCCCCCACTCAATTTTGCATAAATGACCCTTCAATTAAATTTGGAGAATACCGCGGGCATTACATGACGTGATGCTAGTGAATTTCAAAGTTTTGAAATGTCATTTAGAATTTCCTCTGTGGGACTGTTGCAAATTTGAGTCGTACAAGATGCAGACCCCCAAATCATACTATTTTCTGGGAATGCAATTCTTTTCAATACTTCAGCGTCATAATTTTTGCAAGGCGGGTTATTCATGAATCATGTGATCACCCGTTTTGATCAACTGAGATAAATGTTATCGACTTTATACATCTTTGTTGTCACTGGAGGCTGGTCATTCTCGTCGTTTCCGTAGACAGGCTCAACCTTAAACTATTGAAACAATTGATGGTACATCAGCAATGTTGAACACAAAGGGGGAGGACTTGAATAAGATAGCGGAGTTTACGCTGGCATGGCTGCTTGGTCTTCACAGCAAAAAAGTCGAGACAAATGAGGGATCATCGTACCATTTTATTCTTCGAGTCTCCTGTTATAGCTTCCGATTTGATGGCGACTTTTTTGTTGGTTTTCGAAGGGGCGGTGGCTGGTGGTGCGGCTTTGCTGGCAATACCCGCAGCTCGTCCATCCGGAATTTTGATGAGTTCGATCCAATCCTTCCCACTTCCGGACGCTAATGTTGTATCTTCACCAATTGGCTTATCTATCACCGACGAAAAAAAAGAAAGAAAAAAAAAGATACCAACATTGTTCATGTCATTAAGCTCGCGATAATTATTGCACCTAGGCAACTCGTATACAGGAAAATTCAAGTTGTATAAACTGACCAACGATGTAATAACCCTTCCGTTCAAATTGCAAGATATCGCCTTTCTTCATCGTTTTCATGTTTCCATCGGCGATGGCGTCCTCTCTGAACTCGCTTACCGGAGTGATGAAGTCATCGATCTCATCATCATCATCTATTTTTCTCTTCGTAATCAAATAATCATAATCTAGTAAGACTACGTTTTGTAAGCCCGCGCCAGATGGGGTCGAACCGGCTTCGTCAGTCGTCAACCAATGTACTTTTTTCTTCGTTTTTTTGAAATCTCCCGCCAAATGCAATTCTAATTCCAGCCCAGAAACTAATCCATCAGGTCCAGTTGATTTGACTTTGACAATCGCATTCCCCCAATCCATTAACGTAATCTATAGAGCATTAGAGCAAACTTTTTGAGCGGGGTTGCAAATTAAAGTCAACCTTTGGGGAATGCCGACCTCTTCGTCAGCATCAAATGATGAAGCATCACTTTGTTCGATATAGATTGTGGGACTGTAAGTAACCCTCTTGGATCCAACTTCGGGGTGCTTCTTGTGGGTTGGTACACTTTCGACATAAGCCACACCCTGGCCACCCTTGATGATGGCACTGACCCTGAATGAAATGGAAAAGATGGGAAGGAAATTGAATGACTAGAATTTAAGATAAACAAAGAGTACAAGACACGCACTTGTTGGTGTTGGAAATCGCGAAATGTCGAGGAACGATTGGATCGATGATTCGCTTGTTGATACTCCATAGAACATCCCATTCCATGTTGACTTGCTGTTGAGAATCACCTTGCCCAATCATGAAATCTCTCATTGCTTGGATTGTCATTCCTCGTCGGCGAATACCTACCATTTGTACAAGTATCAACATTATAGACATGGAAGGAGTTTTGGCGGTTGATTACCTCGAACAGTTGCAAAACGGGGATCGTCCCATCCTCTCACTCGACCGGTTTCCACAAACCACTTCAATTTACGCTTTGAAAGGAGAGTGTAGACAAAGTTGACTCGACTAGAAAAGAAATGAGAAAAGGGATGAGATAGTCTTTTTTAGAAATGAGTTAATCTGGGAACAATCATAGCTCACGCAAAGTCTTTTATGTCAACCCGTCTTAGTCCTAAGGCTTCCTGCATCCACCAATACTGTGGATTTCGATCCCGGTACTCATTAGTTCTCAGGGCATGAGTAACCCCTTCAATGGAATCGACAATCGGACAGGCAAAGTCATAGGTGGGATAGATCTTCCATTTCTCACTGATAGAGTCCATGAGCCATGGTGTGTTAGACTTTTCTGATCGCAATGGGAAAATTTCAAGTATGACTAGAAAATGCAGAGTTAAAAGTTAGACGAACCCAGTCCGGTGATGAGGAAGAATGTTGCATCGATAGATAACTGGATCCCTCAATGTTCCGTTCAAGTCATCATATCTGATCTTGGCACGTAAGCACCATCTTAAACCCTCAGGGGTACCTAGTTTCATCTCTTCAAATCGCGAGAGATTTTCCTCGGTGGTTGAATCACGCCGTTGAGATGGCTGGCGGGCCATTCGCTGATTTTTCATCTACAATAATTTGGGGGCCGGCATAATAGGAGAGAAAGAAAACACGAAACCGGGTTAATCAAGTCATCAAAAGGTCCAGCTACAACGTCATCAAGGTGCCAATTTAAGCGAAAATTCAGAACTTACCACTTCTTGCTCGGTGTCATCACAGTAGGCTTTTCCTTTTGAAATCATCTCGGTTGCATAGCCGCACAAGTGATCGAAATAGTCTGAGGTATATGACATCCGATCCCCTTTCACTCCCAATAATCCTAGATCTTCCAAAATCGCATCTTGAAATTCTTCCTGGAGACCCGAAACCAGGTGATAAAAAAGTAACGTACTTCAGATTCTATCCGAGAGTCCAGAAGTATATATATCAGGTCTGGAGTAATGCCTGACCTTCTCCTTACTTGGGTTGGTATCATCAAACCTTACCAAGAATTTCCCATCGTAGATCTTAGCATAATGTTGGTTCAGAATGGCGGCTTTACAGTGTCCGATGTGAAGATAACCCGAGGGTTCAGGTGGAAATCTGGTTACGACTTGCCCCTTGACAGCACCGGGTAGGCCTCCGTCGAAGTTGACGGAAGCAACACCAGCCTTGGAGCGGCCCTTGACCGAATTCTTGATCTGATCTTGTAGGGAAGTGATTGCTAATTTACTGGATGGTAAACAGTCAATAAAATTGAACCATCTCGAGAGATGCGGATGTTGGGATCTTTTCAGAAGTGCATTGAACGTGCTAGATGATTTGATCAATCCCCAGAGACACCAATCTGTCTCCGATAGAGAGTAACCGACTAAGAATGTACGGAGAGTTAGATGGTGGTCGATTTTGTTGGCGATGGTGGTGAGGGTATTCATGTCTTTTGCTTGTACTGGGTCGAAAGAAGGCCCTAATATCTTGAATATCCGATCGGTCTCCTCCGGTTGCTGGTTAGTATTTGGTTCAGTCGGCGAAGCAGTAAACGTCTTGGCCAGCAACCTGAGAGAATCGAGTGAGTCGGTGGCCCGAGTGGATCCATCTGAGCTGGAGAGGACACTGCAGCTCTTGTCCTTCCCAGGGCCGGTCAGGCCGTCCTCGTATTCGATCGTCAGATTGCTGACGCTTGGATGCTGGTCGAGCAAGTAGAACCCCAACCCTAATGGACCAAACGCTGGTGGCGGAAGAGCAGTGGTAGGTCGCAGGTAAATCTTGAGGGTCAAGGTATCCTTCTGTTCGGAATCCATCTTTTGATTGCTCTTTGGCTCCTCGTCGTTATCTCTTGCTTCCTAGGTTGTTTTGCGCTTTCAACTTGGTTGAGGTTGGCTCTCGACAGCCCTTTCCCAGGAAAGTTTTGATCTCCGATCGACCCGCCGTAGCAGCTGTGCGAGTTTCGAATTGAACGGTGTGAATTTTGTTTGGACATGAGTATGCTTATACACATAGTCCTATAGATAATCGACTACGGCGCAGATATGCTTGTACATAGATCACTATATATAGTTCTCTCTCTCTCTTGATATGCAATTGCAAGACTGTGTGCGCTTCCATCACAACAGGTCATGTGTAGCCGTCGGGCTAACTTGGTAACCCGACCGCTACTTAGCGGCTGGTTGGCCTGGCTTAGCCAGGCCCCTTAGCTCACCTTGGTTATGATAACTATGGCCCAGCCCAGCCTGGTCCGGGTTTCAGCCACGTTCCTATACTTTCCCTGATGTTTCATACTTTCTCTCTGTCATGCGCGCAACGTTCTTGTACATACTTTTACTATAAATATGAGGACTTTCTACCTCTTCCTTTGAAAATCATCCTATTTCTCATCTACATACTTTCAGCTACAAAGCGTCTTAAGCCCCTTTTCCACTGAGCCCATATACCTGTGCCCCGCCCGCCACAGTGGTAGCGAGTTGCTATTTTTTCAGCCTTTCAAAACCTTCTTATAATCCTTGCTCTCACCGACAAATACTCGATACTATCTTAGATTACCTTCTTCGATTTCCTTTTGAGTTACGAGAAAAACTGGTTTTTTCCTCCCGTCAATTAGATTAGTCCTCCTGCCCGCTACGATCTACTATCTTTGATAAACTCATTTATCCCTAAGTTTGATCCTTACGGCACTCGACTGTCTTACGTATATCTTTGTTTGGTTATTCCAGCTTTTTGGTGAGTATTTTTTGATACTAAGGCGTGCTGTTTTCCCGACAATAACCCTCTGGGCGGGTTCAGTGGATTCACGATTGCTTCTATTATTAGCAAGAAAGACAAAGGATCGACGCTGATCATTGTGACTTTTTGTTTGAAGTTAGATCATTGAAAATGGCCATCCCTAGATCCCCAGTGTTAAGCGGCGTTAATGTCAATCGTGGTGGACGTACCAGCCGCGTTGCTCCTGCCGCTCCGGCCGACGGTTCTGAATATACACCAGCGGAGTTGGAAGCGATGACTTCGGAACAACGATTATGGTTGGCCGAGCATCCTCGATTTTGGTTACCTCAAGCTTCTAACCCTGAGGATTCCGGAGACGATTTCCGCGACACTTTGCAGTCACCGGGTTGCGGTGCTAGCAATACGGATGCTTCGGAGGATGGGGATGTCACGATGACACACTCTGATGGCACTGTCAAGGGGAAGGCTCGGCAGACTCCCAACGAATTAGGACTCTCTGGCATCTCCGGCCTTGCGGTGGCCGGCCCTTCTGCGACGGTATCCCTTCCCCCCAATATTCCTCCTCTCACCCTCCCTGCGCCACGAATTACGGACAACCTTGACACCTCAACTCTTACCCGCCTCCATGATTCGGCTGTTTGACAAGCTGCACTTGAGGGTGTCACCAGCCTCGGCCTTTACGAGACCAATGTTGGCCGAGTCTTTAAGGACTGGTCGTTCACCAACTGCCCTCGGTATAATGGGTCTGTTGAGGTCAATGTTAAGCGCTGGTTGGGTACCCTTGCGGCCGTTTTGGATTCCCGGCAAGCTCATCCTGACGTTTGGCACTTGGTCGGTTTTTGCCTTCTTGAACATAAGGCATTCTTGGATTATGAGGACGCTATCAACTCAGGAAATCGCCCCGGAAATTGGCGTTCCTTCTGCTCTTGGCTTCTCGACTTGAACCCTCTTTGCGTCTCAAAAGATTCCATTCTGGACGATTACAACAAGCTTTACCAACAACCGAATGAGACCGCTCAATCTTTTTTCCAGCGTTTCCGCGAATGGCAACATAAGGCGAAAAATTACGGTTTTCACTATGAGGCCAGCTCTGGATTCGTTGCTCGATTAAATCGTGGACTCAAGGACAAAGTCAAGGGTCTCGTGGCCGCTGAACGACGACGCGGCACCCTGTAGTGTTCAAGGCCAGAAAGGGGTTAGGTGGATGCTGCGGCAAGGCGGGTGAGGAGGGCAAGAATCGGTCACAACGTTGTTCATGAGTAGCTTAGGTTTAGGTTTCAGTCGCTGTATCTAGATTAGCTCCCGTTGTATTTCCGCTTCTCTTCTTCTTCTTTTTCTTCACTCATCTTGTCGATCATCTCCTCGCACCTCAATAGGTGCTTAGTCGTTTCTCTCCTCTTCCTTCGTGTCCCGTCGGCCTCCCATTAAGGCCTCCTTAGCTCACAGCTGTCATCTGGTGTTTCTCAGGTTTAGTTTCTCTTCCCTTTCTGTTTTCTCTCTCTTTGCTGTTTTGCTCATCATGCAATGAACTCACTCATCTTGTCGATCATCTCCTCGCACCTCAATAGGTGCTTAGTCGTTTCTCTCCTCTTCCTTCGTGTCCCGTCGGCCTCCCATTAAGGCCTCCTTAGCTCACAGCTGTCATCTGGTGTTTCTCAGGTGCTTAGTCGTTTCTCTCCTCTTCCTTCGTGTCCCGTCGGCCTCCCATTAAGGCCTCCTTAGCTCACAGCTGTCATCTGGTGTTTCTCACACCCCTCTCAGTTTTGACCAGATCGTCATCACTGCCTTAGAAGAAGACCAGACTTACCGCCTCCGCACTGCAAACTCCATCGCCTCTGGTTCTTGTAACAATAAACGACCAGCTGACGCGGCAGACTCGTCGAATTCCAAATGTACCAGTGGATCCGGCTCGAAGGACGGCGGCTCTTGTTCATGCTACAATTGCGGTAAAGAAGGACATCTCAGTTCGAAGTGTCCCAAGCCGAAGACGGCCAAGCAGCTCAAATATGAGGCTAAACGAGGCGCCGGTGGTTCTGGCTCTGGCTCCGGCTCTGGATCTGGCAAGTCTTTAAATGCTTAGTCGGTGAGGAATTGTCTCTCCCGCCGACTCTTGTTGTCCCTTCTCTTCTTGTAAATTCTTGTAATGAAATTACACTCGTTGAACCTGAAGTGACTGAGCGCCATTGTGACACTCGTGATGTGTCGAAAACGACTATAGTACATGTTTCTGATCACCCAGATTTGGGGACAGAGTGTCCTCTTCCATTTGAAGACGAGATAGTAAGTACGACATCTATTGATGTTTTGAGTGATTGCATGGGATTTGATCAACCCTTGGTTAACTCTTTGGTTCATGAAAGTAACCTAAAAACAGATTTTTTTCTTTCCATCAAGGGTCGTCTAGCTAACATTCTCTTAGATACTGGTGCAGGTTCATTGTATGTATCGGAAAGATTTCTTTCAGATCGAGGTTTTCCCACCTCCTTCTCCGCTACTCCTTACGCCGTTGCAGGCGCTTTTGTTGACGTTGTTCATAGTAACAAAATTTGTGACTTAAAGCTGATGCTTGTCGACTTTGTTACTCCTGTTAGTTGTCGAGTAGCTCCTCTTTCCCAGTACGATATCATTTTGGGTCGTGATTGGATTGCTACGAACGTCAAATCAACTGACTGGGCACGAAATGAATGGGTTATTCAAAAACCCAATGGTGCCACGACGTCCTTTTTTCCTCACTCCGGTTCTTCTGCCTCCTCGATTCACACTCTTCAAACTTTCACCTCGGATCCGGAACTCATTCCGCTATCTCGAAAAGCTTTTCGCCGTGAAATGCGCAAGCCTTCGGTGGAAGTCTTTGTGTGTACGATTGTTGACGGTACTCTGAACGTTCTTGGCCCTTGGGAGACACCTTCTGCTTGTTTTCCGACAAATTTCAGCGGCTCAGAACCTTTCGGCTCTTGTCTTCGATCTCTGGTCTCTCGGTTTGAGAAACTTTTCAACCCGATTGACTCGGTCTCTCACAAAGAGCGCGTTATTGAGCATCTTATTGATACTGGGGACGCGAAGCCAGTATATCAGAACGTTCGGCAGATGTCTCCCCTATTGCTTCAAGAATTGAAAACCCGGCTTCACAAGTTACAGAGCACCGGCTTCATCCGGCCCTCAACTTCAGCTTGGTCTTCGCCAATTCTTTTCGCCAAAAATGCTTCGGGTTCCCTTCGATTTTGTGTGGACTACCGCGCTTTGAATGCTGTCACAAAGAAGGATCGACACCCTCTCCCGTTGATTCAAGAATGCTTCGACTCCCTTCAAGGTGCGAAGTACTTTTCTAAAATTGATTTACAGCAGGGTTTTCATCAGATGAAAATTGCCCCTGCTGATGTACCCAAAACGGCTTTTGGGACGAAATACGGCCATTACGAATGGCTTGTTATGCCCTTTGGGCTTGTTAATGCCCCAAGTACTTTTCAACGAATGATGACGCACATTCTTCGTGAGTACATTGATGTTTTTGTTCAAGTTTATCTTGATGACATATTGATTTACTCGACGTCAGAGGCTGATCATATTAAACATGTAGAAACGGTCCTGGCTGCTTTGCAAGCTGAAGAGCTGCGTTGCAGTGGACACAAGTGTTCCTTCGGCCTCAAGGAAATTCAGTATGTCGGTCATCTCGTTTCTCAAAACGGGATCCGGCCAATGCCTGACAAACTAGAAGCTGTCGATAATTGGCCTTGTCCATCAAATGTTCATGATGTTCGGAGTTTTCTTGGCTTGTGTGGGTTCTACAGACGGTATGT
This sequence comes from Puccinia triticina, assembly GCF_026914185.1. Taxonomy (NCBI): domain Eukaryota; kingdom Fungi; phylum Basidiomycota; class Pucciniomycetes; order Pucciniales; family Pucciniaceae; genus Puccinia; species Puccinia triticina. The sequence continues at coordinate 7,520,801 of NC_070564.1, read as the reverse complement.
TAAGAACTTCGCCAAAATAGCCTCCCCCCTGCATGATCTGACGGCAGGAAATGTTATCAAACGCCAGGTTGTTAAGTGGTTTCCTCTCCATGAGGCCGCTTTTCTGGAATTGAAAAAAGCCTTGATAACGGCCCCTGTCCTTCTCACTCCGAACCCTTCCAAACCCTACACCATTGAGACGGACGCCTCCGACTTTGCGATTGGCGCCGTTCTCTTACAACTCGGTCCGGATGGGAGCGACCATCCTGTCGCCTTTGAGTCCAGCAAATTAAATTCCGCCCAACGAAACTATCCAGCTCAGGAGCGCGAACTGCTGGCCATCATTCATTCGTGGCGCAAATGGCATGTTTATCTGGACGGCGCCGTCGCCACGACCATTGTCTACACCGACCACGCTTCTCTCCAGTACCTCCACTCTCAGAAGGTTCCTTCCAAACGGCTCTCTCGGTGGATCAAGGAATTCTCCGAGATGGATATCGAGGTTAAATACAAAAAAGGCTCAGACAATATCGTCCCTGATGCTTTATCACGGCGGGCCAATCTCTTCATAATCCAGGACGTTTCCGAGGATCTTCACCCGTCTGACTGGCCCCTCCTTATTCCTTACATTCTCGACGACACTCCCATCCCTCCTTCCATCTCTCTTACTTTGATTGATACAGCCAAAGAGAATCTTGATTATTTTTCTTATGACGCTGACGAAGAGACCTTGCTCTATACAGGACGTCCGGGGAGGAGCGAAAAGTCTCCTTTTATTCCTTTCCAGCACCGTTTGGACTTGCTCACCCAGGTCCATGACTCCCTTGGCCATCGTGGTCGGGACGCTACATTATCTCTGCTCCGCGGTCGCGGATGGTGGCCCCACCGGGCTACAGATGTTAAACATTATATTTGTACATGTGGGGTCTGCCAGACGTTTGAGCGACCTCGTCATACGCAGCAAACATCGGAACAAGTTCCTTTGCCGGCTGTCGGACCTTTTGAACGATGGTCCGCGGATTTCATCTCTATGCCCGAGAGTTCTCCGAGTAAGTTCAAATGGATCTTAACCGTAATTGATCATTGCACGTCTTGGCCTATAGCAGTTCCGATGAAGGAAGCTACGGCAGCTGCGATTGCTGACGTTCTTATTGAACATGTTATTGTTCCTTTCGGCACTCCTAAGGAATTTCTCACCGATCGTGGTTCGAATTTCCTCTCGAAAGGTCTCCTTAAATTTCTTGAGGCTTCGAAAATAAAAAAATCGAACACCTCCGGCTATCACCCTCAAACAAATGGGAAAAATGAACGCTACAACGGTATCCTTGAAGCCGCGATTTTCCGGCTGAATACTACCGGCGATCCCTCCAAATGGGAGGCCATCTTACCTGCTGCACTCTATTCAACCCGCATTCATTCGAGCGATAGCAGTAAATTTTCCCCGTTCGAATTAACTTATGGTGTTTCACCACCGCTCGCTTTCGAAAAGAAGAAGATGATCACAAATAACCCTATCTGCCCTGGAGAAGACGAACTCCGGAATCGAATCAAACAAATCAATGAAAATCGTTGCAAAGCTCTCTCTGGCATCGCAGATCGCTCTTTGAAGAACAAACAATCTTACGATGACAAACTAGGACCGGATGTCATCGTCTACGATATTGGCCAGTCCGTGAAACTTCGGAATGAAAAGTACACGAAAGGACAAGCTCGGTGGTTTGGTCCTTTCGAGATCATCAACAAATTAGATAACAACGTTTATATCCTCGAATCCCCGGATGGCAAAAAATACCCCCGCCCTGTAAACGGCAATAATCTCCGACCTGTGTCTCTCCGCTCCCTTATCCCGAATGATATGTGGGCAACGCCCCCTTCCATAGCGAAGGACATTCGCCAAAAAGACGCGCGAGTTGCTAAGGAAGCCCTCGCAAAAACGAAAGCTATTGCCAAGCTCAAAGTTCCCCCTCGACGCCTCCGTGTTAAATTTGATGGTAAATTTATTGACGGCGGGACTGGGTCAGCCCCTTAACTTAAGGGGGGGGGATGTTGTAGCCGTCGGGCTAACTTGGTAACCCGACCGCTACTTAGCGGCTGGTTGGCCTGGCTTAGCCAGGCCCCTTAGCTCACCTTGGTTATGATAACTATGGCCCAGCCCAGCCTGGTCCGGGTTTCAGCCACGTTCCTATACTTTCCCTGATGTTTCATACTTTCTCTCTGTCATGCGCGCAACGTTCTTGTACATACTTTTACTATAAATATGAGGACTTTCTACCTCTTCCTTTGAAAATCATCCTATTTCTCATCTACATACTTTCAGCTACAAAGCGTCTTAAGCCCCTTTTCCACTGAGCCCATATACCTGTGCCCCGCCCGCCACACATGACACCTGTGGCCAACTGATTGTACTATACTTTACCATACCTCCGCAGACCCGCGCATACTACGTACACCACGGGCCATCCAGGACATCCATTGGTTGGACCGATGGTCGCACCTTTGGCTGTCCGGCTCTTGCGCGGGGGAGTCCATCCTTTGGACGGACATTGTACTTCCCTCGCGTCGGATGGTTCGGACAAACCATCCCATGTACGGACCAGGGAACGTTCAGCGGATGATTGAAGGACCATCCGCTGGATGGCTCCACATTCCGGCGGGCATCAAAAAATGAGCGGCGCAGCTAGCTGGCATGCACCATAGTCTGCAGAGGGGGTCAAACACGCAACCTGATATTCATCAGACATGGGGAGCCTCACTCTCCCAACTACGCCACACCGCCAGCAAACAGCTGACGTAACCCGGATTTTGTTGCGCTGACGAAATCCAAACTCAAATTTAAACCCGCGCCCCGGGTTTGTCGTCACCTGTTGTGGATTTCGTCACCTGCCATTCTCAGTGGCAGGTGCAAGAGAGCACAACTCCCTCAATGGCCGGTGCTAACCGGTCATCGAGGGGACACACACACCTAGCTCCCTTGATGGCCCGTCTGTACCGGCCATCAAGAGGAACACCCTACACCCTCTTGATGGCCGGTCAGTACCGGCCAGCAAGAGTAAAGCACTATTTATACTCTTGATGGCCGCTACTGACCAGCCATCAAGAGGTGATACACATACCCCTCGATGGCCTTACACCGGCCATCGAGACAAAAACACTAAACTCTTGAAGGCCCGTACTGGCCGGTCATCGAGAGCAAAACTCTCTTGGTGATGTGTATACACATCACCCTTGATGGCCCGTCAGTAGTACTGGCCATCAAGAGGAACATAATACACTCTTGATGGCCTGGACTGATCGGCCATTGAGAGGAAATACACACCCCACTCGATGGCCCGTCAGTACCGGCCATCAAGAGGAATATACTACACTCTTGATGGCCTGCGCTGACTGGCCATCAAGAGTGAAGCGCTTTGCTCTCAATGACCAGTTGGGTCACTGTGCGAGATGCGCATGTCCTCTTGATGGCCGATCAGTCCAGGCCATCAAGAGTGTATTATGTTCCTCTCGATGGCCAGTACTGACGGTGTGGTAACCCTGTTCCCACTCATATCACTATTCTCATATCATACATATCCTTCACATATCCATCATTATTATTCCAGATTCAGATTCTACACCTCATTTTACCCCTAGTCACTCACTCATACCACCCTGAAATTCCCTTTGGATCAGAAGTTATTAGCATATACAGTTTCATTGGTATTTTCCTGCTTCTCACATTTCATCTACATTACATATTCCAGTCATCATCACCATAGCTACATATATTACACATTACATAGTGCTCATCATTACTTCACTTCATCATTACATTACATAGTGCTCATCATTACTTCACTTCATCAGTACATTACATAGTGCTCATCATTACATTACATATCTCACTCATCATACATAGACATTACATAGTGCTCATCATTACTTCACTTCATCATTACATTTCATCATTGTTCATCTTCAGACCTTGTTACATTGTGCTCATCATGATTTCCCCTTGTTGTATTTCCTCACATATATACTCCCCTCTATATGTTGTATCCCCAGACAGAGACATAGACATGCACATGCACTTTCTACCCCATAAACCCTGTATGACCTTTTCACCACACCATTAGATAAAATTGCCATTCACACATCTTATACACTTTCATACATACCAGAAATATATCCCCCTGCATATATCATTCACATTTGCACATCACCTTTCATCTTTGCCCCCACTACTCCTCCTCTCCTCCTCATACCCTACAGGTACAAGTAGTCAGCTCATAGTATTAGTCAGTCTAAGATTAGAGTAGAAAAGCCACACCTTTCTTCTTTTTTTTCTTAGTGTTACACTCATCCCCAGCAGTATTAGTCAGGAAGGCAGCTCTTATATCAGCATCCTTGGCATAGCTTACATTAGTACTAGTGTAGTTATACATTTCCCTTCCCAGCTCTATTCTCCCATTTGAGTAGTTCCACAAGTGGTGTCCCAACAGTGGCTTTTCTATACTTCAGAAACATTCAGTCTGAGTAGCACTCTTACCATCAGCTATATACTACTTCTCCATCCCTCTTCTCTCCTTTTAATATACCACTCCTTTTCCCCTTCCTCTCCATTCCTACAAAACCCACACAAAACAATAGTCATCAGTTTCCTTTTCCACTTTCAGCACTTTCCTTCACTACATACCTATAATTCTTCCATTTCAATCTCCTTCTTTCACCTACCCTCAACAACCTTCTTTCAAAACCATATCACCATCTTTGAATCTCTTCATCCAGCTTCAACCCACAGGGAAACTTCAGAAATCTACAGATTAGGACCTAAAACTTGGTGGTCAGTACTTGAGACAAGGGCTTTTCTAGTTTCAAGGAGTCGCGCGAAGGTATCCGGCGGCGCCGAAACGATTGACTTGTTGGATATAGGAGGACTAGCAAAGGACGAGGGAGGTGAATCGCTAGGACGCGACAAAAGGACGGACAACGACGGGTTTCCCTTCAGACTACTTGGAATTATAAATACAGGAGGCATTGGGGGCTCTCACTCGAACGCGAGCAGTTCGCGACCAGCATTTTTTTGGAACGAGTCTGAGACTTTCACACTTGGATTCTCAACAGCTTTTCTCGACCAGTTACCCCGTCGCACAACCCAAAATTGGATTATTCTTCTCATTGGGCTCGCCACAGAGCAGTTACTTCGGATTTGCATCTTCTCTACCAGCAAGAAGTTGTTCAAACTTCATCCATCAAGAGGACACCTCGATACTCAACATTATGGACATATTGTATACTCGAAAGGTTTGCTAGGATCCCCTCTTTCGTTTGATACCAGAATTAGCAATACACCACGACTAGTTCAGAAGTTATTAGCGCCTCTTTGCGCTATCCTCACTCGGTTGGATTTGATACGTAGCCACTTGGTCAAACTTCAAACGCTGCGAAAACTTCCGCGCTCAAAATTTTGGGCTGATTGTTAGCTAAATCAAACCGCCAGACCTTCTCCTTTCTTTTGATATAAAAATTAAACAAATCCGTCGACTAGTTTCTCTATAAAACACAAATCAGCATCCCTTATCGATTTTCGACGCCGGTGCGCGACCCGGATTGGTTTCTTTTTTTTTCTTATCGATAGGCGACGCCGGTGTGCGACCCGGACGGTTTCTTTCTTTGATCTCTTCTCATTAAGCGACGCCGGTGTGCGACCCGGATTGGTTTTTTTTTCTTTTCATTGCACATTTCGACGCCGGTGCGCGACCCGGATTGGCTTTCATTTCCCTTATGGTTGACTTCCTTTTCACTTACCTACCTACCTTGGGCGTTATTGGATTGCGCGCGACCTACGCGACGGACTCGCCGCAGCACGCGACTTGCTACATGGATACCGACCGGCGTCTGGAGACTGGACATTTGGAAAAAAATCAACAAAATTCCCTACAATATAAAAGAAAGGGAGAAATCCTATCATTCCAGAGATATATGAGGGAGAGGCACTCATAGAAAAAAAACAATCATCTTCATCTTCATCCACAAAATCAACAAGCTTATGGACCCAAAGGGGCATACAATACCCTCCTACCTCATATAAATTCCATCACCTGGATAACCATTTCATCAGACATCTTTTCCTCCTTCCTCATCTATAAAATCCTTTCATCCCCTCATCATTTCATCCATTTTTCCAGATAAATCATCATCTTTTATATCCATTTTAGAATATCAAAATCAGTCAGGTTAAGCATCAGAAAAGACATCACCTCACCTCATTACAAATATGTAAAACTTCAACAAATCAACTCATCCTCAATTACTCATCCTTCCTCTACTTCTTCCACCTGAATCACTTCATCCTACATATTTCCCTCTTCTGATAAATAGGCTTTTCCTACTTTTTTTTCTCTCATCATCACTTCCACCATTCCCTCATCTAAACATCTCATTCATCATCTCACTGGATCTTTTCCATATCAGTTCCCTATTTTTCTGCAGTTTAGTTTTTGTTATTCCTTCTTTTAGAACACTGGACCTGGCTTTATCAACTATTGGAACCTTCACAAACTCAGCCTCTCTTGGACATCATCTCAACTCTCTTTTCCCTTATGAAACACTGGATCTAGCTACTTCATGGATTGGAACCCTCAGGAACTCAGTCACTATTGGTCACCATATCACTTTTCCTTTCTCATCACAAACTCATCACTTCACATCATTCAGACATCAACATCATCTTCAATTTCTATTCCCTGAATCTGGACCCCTCATTCTTTCCTTGGATCAGTCATTAGTTTCTTTCAGAAATAGTTATATGGCCATACTGGATCTTCTGGAGTTCTTGGACAGTTGCTAGATATACCCTTCCTCTTATCTTATGATTTAGACTTCCCACCACTCTGGACCATCATTAGTTTCACTGGCATTTTTAAAGAGACCTTCACTTACTTCTATTCTAAAGCTGAACCTCCATCCTCTCAGATTCCTAGAGTGATAGTTTACTATCTAGGTCTTTGTTTATCATCCCATATTCCTAGAGTGATAGTTTACTATCTAGGTCTTTTTCATCATCTCATATTCCTAGAGTGATAGTTTACTATCTAGGTTATGTCCATCATCTCATCTTCCTAGAGTTATAGTTTACTATCTAGGCTTGTTGTTGTTGTTTACCCGCCATATGTCTATACTGTTTTAAGTATAGCAAGGGTCTTCTCATTTAGCTTCCATCATTTGTAGTAACCTCTAGTGTGTTACTGGTGATATTGTTATACCAATCCCTCAGCTTTAGTTTTTAGAAATAGTTTAGTATCAATATTAGTAATAGTGGATCTTCTAGATATATATAGTGTTAAGATTTTTCATATCATAGTTTATTAGTTAGTTTTATCAACCTTCTGGACCTGGAATTTGGACTTCTCTTTGGACATTGGACCCCTTGGATTGGATCATCAGGACTTCTTCTTTTTGGACTTGGACCCTTGATAGTATACCTGGATTCCATTTTCCCTTGTTTGTGTTTGAATAATAGGCCTCCTTGGTTGGACACTTGATTCCCTCTTTGGATTTGGACCTCCTGGACTTGGCATCTTTGGTTGGATGGTACTTCCCTCCTTGGATTGGATCAACTCCTCAATTTTCCTTCTTATCTTTTTCCTTTAAATCTTACTTCTTATTTTACTTTACTTCATCTTAATTTCCCTGTTTCCTCTGATGTCTGGGGACAGACATTTACTTGGGGGGGGATGTGGTAACCCTGTTCCCACTCATATCACTATTCTCATATCATACATATCCTTCACATATCCATCATTATTATTCCAGATTCAGATTCTACACCACATTTTACCCCTAGTCACTCACTCACACCACCCTGAAATTCCCTTTGGATCAGAAGTTATTAGCATATACAGTTTCATTGGTATTTTCCTGCTTCTCACATTTCATCTACATTACATATTCCAGTCATCATCACCATAGCTACATATATTACACATTACATAGTGCTCATCATTACTTCACTTCATCATTACATTACATAGTGCTCATCATTACTTCACTTCATCAGTACATTACATAGTGCTCATCATTACATTACATATCTCACTCATCATACATAGACATTACATAGTGCTCATCATTACTTCACTTCATCATTACATTTCATCATTGTTCATCTTCAGACCTTGTTACATTGTGCTCATCATGATTTCCCCTTGTTGTATTTCCTCACATATATACTCCCCTCTATATGTTGTATCCCCAGACAGAGACATAGACATGCACATGCACTTTCTACCCCATACACCCTGTATGACCTTTTCACCACACCATTAGATAAAATTGCCATTCACACATCTTATACACTTTCATACATACCAGAAATATATCCCCCTGCATATATCATTCACATTTGCACATCACCTTTCATCTTTGCCCCCACTACTCCTCCTCTCCTCCTCATACCCTACAGGTACAAGTAGTCAGCTCATAGTATTAGTCAGTCTAAGATTAGAGTAGAAAAGCCACACCTTTCTTCTTTTTTTTCTTAGTGTTACACTCATCCCCAGCAGTATTAGTCAGGAAGGCAGCTCTTATATCAGCATCCTTGGCATAGCTTACATTAGTACTAGTGTAGTTATACATTTCCCTTCCCAGCTCTATTCTCCCATTTGAGTAGTTCCACAACGGGCCATCGAGGGTGATGTGTATACACATCGAGAAAAGAGTTTTGCTCTCGATGGCCGGCCAGTACGGGCCATCAAGATTTTAGTGTTTTCGTCTTGATGACCGGTGTACTGACAGGCCACCAAGGGGTATATGTGTCACCTTTCGATGGCCGGTCAGTAGCGGCCATCAAGAGTGCAAACAGTGCCTTACTCTTGCTGGCCGGTACTGACCGGCCAACGAGATAATGTTGTGTGTTCCTCTTGATGGCCGGTCCAGACGGGCCATCAAGGGAGGTGTGTGTGTCCCCTCGATGACCGGTTAGCACCGGCCATCAAGGGAGTCGTGCTTTCCTCTTGCACCTGCCACTGAGAATGGCAGGTGACGAAATCCACAACAGGTGACGACACACCCGGGGCGCGGGTTTGAATTGGAATCTGGATTACGTCAGCGCGACGAAATCCGGATTACGTCACCTGTTTTCTGGCAGTGCCACAATATAGACAGGCTTGGAACACTCCCACCTTCATCAGCCATAGACCACAACCAAGGACACCCCTTCGCCGCCCAACAGTCTATTGGACACTCAGATCAAGCATGTCCGAGGGGGTTTTTTTTGGTGTTCATTGGGGGGGTTCAAAGTTGACTCCTGCACTGTTTCAGGAGACAATTCAGGAAAAAAAAAGTCCCAGCCAAAAATCTCCAGAACTTCCTGCAACTTTGAATCCCCCAAAATCCCAATATCTGTTGTTGCAATCAATCCAGGACCCACGAAAGCAGTCAAAAAGGTAAGTCCAAAACTTGCCCATCTCATCATGACAGGATGGCCGGCCCAGAGTCCAGACCGGCCATCAATTGCATTGGATGGCCGGTAAACATTGTCCACACATCGTACATACACCCCCCTTGATGACCCGGTCGGGTCATCAATTCGCGAGTGGGTAACCAATACCCCACCACTCAATGACGCGACCCGTTCATCGAGCGGATACAAACCCCACTCGATGGCCCGTTCACCCGGTCATTGTGTGGATAAGACTCCACTTGATGACTGGGTGGGTCCATTGAGTGGAACTCAATGGACCGGTCAACTCGATGAGACCGGTCATCGAGTGATGGATGGGTCCGGCCATCGAGTGGATACACACCCACTCAATGATTGACCCAAAAAATCCACTCAATGATTGACCCGGTCATAAAATCCACTCGATGACGGGTCGATCATCGAGCACTCGATGGCCGGACCCATCCAGAGTTGGTCGGGTCATCGAGTTGACCGGGTCATTGAGTTCCACTCAATGGACCCACCCAGTCATCAAGTGACCCGGTTATCCGGTGGATAAAAATCCACTCGATGATCAACCGATGACCGGGTCGATCATCGAGTGGTTGTGTATATATCCACTCGATGACCCGGTCTGGACATCGAGTGGATACATACACCCTCCACTTGTTGACCGGGTGACCGGGTCATCGAGTGGAGTGGTTATCCACTTGACGATCGGACCAAATCATTGAGTAGATACACACCACTCAATGACCCGGTCCGGCCATCAAGTGGAGGGTCATCGCGTGGTGGGTATTGGTTATCCACTTGAGTCTTGATGACCCGGTTGGGTCATCCAGCTGTGTATGTATCCACTCGATGACCGGGTTGGTCATTGAGTGGGGTGTATGTGGCAACATGTTATGTGGAGTGCATCTTCTTGACTGGATGGGCCGGGCCATGAATCAGATGAGGTGTGTCCAAAAGAGATTTTTCTATTTTGGAGGCCATGGATTCAGGAATTTGGGGTGTTTCCTGATTCAGGAAGGCCCTTTCTGCATCCCCTCCTCGTGAAGGAAATCGGGTTTGCAGGAAGGAATTCAGGTCCATTTTTTTCCTGAATTTTGGTCCTGAAAAAGTGCAGGAGTCAACTTTGAACCCCCCCATTGGACACCCTCATGAATCAATGGTGTTTCTTGCAATCATTGGACACTCTCAACCAAGAGTGTCCGCTGGGCAACTTGTTGTTGGAATCCGAAGTCCTTTTCTCTACGGTACGATGCGGTTGCTGCGGAATTTGTCTCTAGACTTCAATTTCCGCGTACTTGATGACGTCACGGCTGCAGACACTCTAAATCAAGAGCTGTTGACCGTCCCTACTCGAAAGCTGTTTACCACTCTTGAGTTCCTTTTTCCTCATCTCAACATCTCTTCAACTGCGACAGTCAATCATCATCTTAAAGTTCAAACACCGCGCGGTAGCTCGTCGAGGTCATCGGCCTAGGCGGCTCTTCAATAGGTCCTTATTCTTTTCCTTATGTCTCTTTCTTCCCTTGTTGACCACTTCAGAATCTAACTCTTTTGTTCCTTAGCCTTATTGTCCTAGTGTATGGTGGAAGTTTGCTCTTGTTCTGTGTTCTCATTCTCAGATTGTTCCTGTTTCAATTTAGGTAATCTTTCTTCTTCTTACTATTGTTTTTGTTGTCACTTTCAAAAAGACTGAAATCTATTTTCAATTTAGCCTAAAACTTTCACATTATCAGTATGGTAGCTTCGAAACAGGAACGGACCGTAAAAGATGTCGGACATTGACGCCGAGGACAAATCAAGTCGATCTTCTATCGGCAAACTCGATGATCTCAATTTTCCATCTTGGTCCATTCGAATGAGAGCTTACCTGAAGATTAAAGACCTCTAGGAAGTCATCTCGGGAGAAGGTGCTCCGAGTAAAAAGAAGATTAAATCGACTGCAAATATCTTAATCAGTCACCTCACCGAAATCGCTCTCGAGGCTGTTGTCACCACCGAGAACGAAGAAAAACCTAACGAGATCTGGGATGCAATCGTCGATCGTTACGCCTCATTGTCGGTCAACAATAAGGCTCGCATATGGCTTAAGTTTATGCGATACGAATACGGTGGCAACCTCAAAAATTATCTGATCGACTGTCAAAAGATGATCAGAGAATTTGCTATCGTCCAACTCGGCATTCCAGACGATATTATTTCGATCTCCGTTCTTGCAAAGTTGACTAAAGATTACTGGAACGTAGTCGATAATATCATTATGAATGAATCGGTGATCTTCTTCCCAAGTTGTACTCTTCAAAAGTTACAAGAGCTCGTTTACATGAAAGAAACTCGAGCTATTACCTCCACTTCAAAAACTGAAACCTCCATCAAAGCTGAAAAGGATTCCGCGATCGCTTACAAAAACAAAGCCGAAAAATCTAAGCGTCCTAAACCAGCGAATCCTTGCTCTAACGGAAAACACAACCCGTTGGCATTCCATCCAGCATGGAGATGTTTCAAATTGTCTGCCGAAGAACAAGAGGCCCTTCGTCCAGCGGATCCAGAAGCTCACTCGGTCTCAGTCGACGTTCCTTCGTCTGAATCTTCCGAAGAATTCGAAGAAATCGAGGTCTCTGCCTACATGACTCACTCCCGTAGCACTAGAACGTTGCCAGTTCTCAATTCCGGCGCCTCCCATCATATGGTTAACAACCTTTCAATCTTCAAGAAAGTCAAGGATGTTAACCCACTGCGTCTGCCGCTCTTTGCCTGGTACTTGCTGCGGCTCGTTGGCGCCGGCCGTTGAGCCGCAGCAAGTGCGGGTGTAAAGGTAGGAAGGGCTGATGCCTCTTCCTGACCTTGACCAGGAGAAGAGGGTGCGCCTGCACCTCATCTCTATGCCGAAGAACACAGAGGTATTGGGGATTCGGGTGTAAACCCATGACTCAGGTTTTTTTAGGGAGCCTGAGCCACGCGCGAAACCCCAATCCTCGATGAAAAAACATGCATGGAAAGAGAAGATGACAGGCGAGTCCCTCTAGGTCCCCGCGAGCGCCTCCGGCTGCTCGCCCCCCGCTGCCCTGGCAGTGCTGCGAACTAGCGCAGGGAAGGAACGCGACACGTGGCCCTACTAGGGCAAAAATTGTTTACAACAAGAGAGTATGGTAATCTCCCCAGAGGGAGTACCGACAATCCGTATCTCAGGCGTGAAACATGAACGCCGATAGATCACTGGGAACGCAAAACCAGACCCTGTTTGCGGGCAGGTGGGCCCCGCGGATCCCCCTGGACAAGGCGTCGGCGACGTTGTCCTTCGAGACCACTCTCTTCGGAGTCACGTCTAGCTGGACGTCAACCAGCAACGCTTGAATAACCTTCCACTCCTCGTTGACATGTTCGTCCCGTGATTTCCGCGCTAGAAGGACGCTGCCGGTGGTCGTATTATCCGTCCAGACCACAAAGTTCGAACCTTTCTGGACCCAAGGGAGTTCACGCAGCATGAGGATACCGATCCTGATGGCCACCGTTTCCAGCCACGCGATGTTGCGGAAAGGTTTGTCGTCGCCTCGCCACCCTTCCTTGAGGCGTAGCTGAGACCACCTGTCTCCGATCAGGACGCCGATGCCAAAGCTGGTCGAAGCGTCTCCTACCCAAGCGATCTCCCGTTCATCCGGGGTAGGGATCAGGCGGGTGCAGTCGTAGCTCAGGAGTGTAGTCCGCCAGAACTCGAGGTCGACCCTCACGTCCTTGGGAAGCTCTTGTATCGACCAGAAATCCCTCCAGCGTGCCATCCACGCATACAAACCCCGGAGATAGCAACGTAATTGAGGCAGCACGTATGAGGCGTGGTTGAGGCGGCCGGCCAAAATTTCCACGGAGCCGAATTTGAACGCCGCCCCGGCGAGCAGGAAGGCGTCTAATTGCTCAATGCGCTCTAACCGTTTCTTCTCGGGAAGCATGACGGTCGATTCTTTCCCGTTCCAAACAAAACCAATGTACTTTTGTACGTCGGCGAAGTCGGAGCACTTCTCCTTGTTGGTGAGCACACCGAGAGCTAGAGAGCGATCCACGACATCTGAGATCGTGCAAGCGGATCCCGGCCGTTTGACGAACAGATTGTCGTCCACCCATCTGAAGATGGTCACAACATTGAACTCGTGCTGCATGAGGCGCTTCCAGGCGTCGGCTGGCCGGCCGAAAGAGCCGCAGCCGGCGACGCCTCCGAAGGTGATGCGTGTGTCCAGAAACAAGTCGCCCTTTAAATCTTTCACCATCAAGTACGGCCACTGCGCCGGGAGCGTTGGGACCTGTCTATAGGCTTTCTCCCAATCGAAGAGCGCCAGTTTGAAAGGGCCCCGGTTGGCTCTAAAAAATTGCGCCACCGTCCGGAAATCGTCCCAGGTCGTCTTGAATTCCGACTTGTCAACGAAAGAATCAACAGAAGGCGTTGCAGGATCATTCCGCGGGAAAGAAAGGTCGTTGATGGGCCTCATCTTCCCGTCTGCATTCACTACCGAGCCTAGCGGACTAGTTTGAAAAAAGGGAAGGAAAGTCGCCAGGTATTCGTGCGAGAATGGGCCAATCATCCGCCCAGCGGCCATTTCCTCTGAGATTGACTTCTGTATCTTTTCTTCCGCCGCAACGGCCGAGCTATGGTTGTCTGGGGTGAACCACCACAAGTCTCCAACTTGGTGATGTGGAATTCCTTGGTTGAAACCAAATTTGAAGCCTTCTACAATGGCGCTCAGCTCCGGAAGCAAACCGGCGTTCTGAAGCGCCTCCTCCCAGAGGGGGACATTCATCTCGCACTTTACTTCTGACGGCCAAGAACTAAAGGATTCAATTGAAGACAATAGCAAAACAGGCGAAATGTCTCAACAACAACTAGTATCAAAAAGAAACACAAGGAGAACGAAACAGGTGTCTGTGATCACGGAATGGGAACAGGAGAAGAAAGTGGGCCGCGCCGAAGGAAACCGGCAAAACTTCTATATTAGAGGCGTGCTCCATAAAAACCGGAGGAGCCCCGGTACAAGCGCGGAGTAGGGCAAAAGGCCAGAGGGAGCTGGTTACGCAAAGATGGGAAGGAATAGGACAGGAGGGCGGGGGGGGGGGGGGGTGAAACATGGCCACCTACTTTTTCCCTTGCATCGGCGAACCCCCTTGGTGAGCTGGTGCTTTAGGTTGACGTCTGTCAACGAAGCCTTCCACAAAATTAGACCCGTGATAGCCGCGTAAACGCTTCCTCGCGTCGAAAGGCCCTTGATGACCCCCATTGCCCCCAAAATGCCTGCCGCCTTCGCCAAACGAGCCTCTGGATGGGCCGTAAGAAGGCTGACCTCTAGGACCGTGATAACCGGTAGGGATGGCCGGGTACTGTGGCGAGGAGTAGAAAAACTCGAGATTGTGTTGATAGTGTTGGGTTGCTCCATACATGGCATTGTGACGACGACCGCGGTTGTCGAGGGGGGCGAAAGGAAAATTGTGGACGTGTGCGGCCGCACTAGCAGTTAAACCCACCTCAGGATCGATGTGGGAGAACTCCTGGCCTGGTGCATACTTATTCTCTGTGCACGTCACTTCGCCGAAAGACATGGCCGTCGTATAGCACGATTGCATCAGGAGAGTCTGGTGCACAGAGATGTCTTGGATTGCGGATCCATCTTCAGAAGCGATGCGATGAGCAAACGCCGTCTCCCTGACCGCCATGTCGTACCGAAAGGCCGTCATAAAACCATGGCCGCTACTTGCGATCGCGTCGCAATTTTCTTTGTGCTGCAAAAGTTTCGCTGCGAAGATGCCTTTATCGTAAACGTCCCGCAAGGTCAAATAAAAATTTCTGTGATTTTTGGTCCATTCTGAATGAGTCTGAGACCATTCGGATGGGTAGGCACCTTATAGGCCTTTTCGTTGTCGCCAGGCCGAGCTTGTCTTAAGACTATGTGCGCTCTAATGGCGCGCTTTTTCCATTCTAAAGGAATCCAATTGCAGGACGTCAGAACCAGATTTGATCGCGATGGTACTATAACCAATTACTTACCATTATTAAAAATCGTCAAGGGAATTGGAGTCTTTAAAGCTTTGATATTTTCTTCAAAATACGGGGTGAACCCGACGTCTTGGTGCGACGAGACCGCCCCCACGGCGTAAACGAGCCCATGCTCTTTCTCGGCCTTCACCGACTTCGAGACCATGCGAGATTCCACTGTGAGCAAGACTGGCGTGGCCGATACCGCTCGCGCCATCTGGGGCTTAGTTTTCGGCTCATCGAGCGAAGTCCACGAGCTCATCAAATGCTTCGTCAAGATAGAGTCACCAGCCGCTTGAGACTCGAGAATCTTCGCCCAAATGTGGGCACGCTCTGCGTCTATATCTTCCGATACCTTGATGGCGGGGGGAGGGACATTTGTCTCTAACAAAACGCGATTAAACGTGTCTTTTGAAAGATGTGGAACATGGATTATTGAGTCTAAATCGATGTCACCACGAGCCTCGTTGATACCCGGCAATCCCTGGCCTGCCAAATCGTCTGGCTCTTCACGTGAGAGCGGCGTATCCCCGATAGCGAGAGCTGTGCCTCCGGGTGTCGATAACCCGCCAGGGGTCAATGAGTCTGCAACGGCGGCCTCGTCAGACCCCAGGTTTGCGCTGGGGTTTTTGGTAATCGCTTTCGCGGCGGCTCTCACACCCATGATCTGGAGAATGGGATAACAGTCAGGATCGACATTTCCACGCTCTGACAACAATAAAGGATTTACTTAAGTAGATCCTTAAAAGAAACAAAAATAGCTGGTTTCTGGCGAAACCGAGGTGATTAAAACCCTCAGAGACCTACACGCGCTCCGAACAACGAAGTTAGACCTAGTAGAAAAATTGGTTCAATACACGCGAAGCTCACAAAGGCTATGAATTCCGTCGAAGTTTTGAAAGTCCAGAAGCGATTGAGCTATTGCAGCTATACGTTTGATTCAAACATAGGTAAAAGACATAAGATTTCAAAATAATCAGCTACGCTATAGCGTTCTCTAATGACGACTCAATGGTCAACAGCTTACTAGCTTATCCCCAATTTCTTGATTCAATGTTAAAATCTGCGAGCGATCTATGACCTCAAAATACGCTTGAAGAAGACGCAAGACGTATAGAAGTTTCGTTCGAGCAAAGTTTTACTGTGAACCGATAAATTAAAACGTGTTCATTAGTCACAATTCAAATATTGTTCCGATTTCTAAGAACTCGGTCAAAACCAATCTGAGTAGTACGTGGATGAATAGATCAATCAAACAAAATCAAAGAAAAAACCAGATAAATAGAAAAGAGCGGGTTGGAGCACTGTTCGGCTTGTTCCTTGCGGATTGCGGTGTGTTGATCATAGGTGGATCAAGCCGCACAGAAATATGCACGCGTATGATGATGCAATCAATATCGATGTCGCTTATGTGCTCATTGTTATGAATTTAGATTTGCGGTTTGGAGCGACAGATGCTTGTTCACGCATTATATGTAGCAGTACGCGTTCTAGGATAGCAGTCAGAATTAAAGACGGTCGAATATATAGGTCACCGAATTCATACGGGATAGGAGAGTGGATTGGAGCTTGCTAGCTTGATTCACACTGGTCACGGGGTCGATGCGGATTGGAGCTTTGTAAAGCTTGGTTCACGCGAGCATTTATCGGTCACCGAATTAATACGGGATAGGAGAGTGGATTGGAGCTTGCTAGCTTGATTCACACTGATCACGGCGGATTGGAGCTTTGGAAAGCTTGGTTCACGCGAGCTACTAGAATGAAGAAAAGGAATCTTACCTGTGTCTTCGAGCAAAGCTAAGGAAGACGATAGAAGGCGGCGATAAAAACAAAATAAGGTGATAGTAGAGAGTCGAACACAAACGAATTGTGAGAAAGGCGAGCGGCTCTAGATGAGCTGGCTCTGGGCGATTATGGGAGGAAGAGCGCTGAGGGAATCATCCCATCCGTGCTGGGGGGTCATATTTATATGACCCAAGAGGCCGGGCATCGCAGATGCGCATGACTTGGCGTCTGGCCTCGTGCACGGTACGCCCAGGTCTTGCCCGCTCATGCCGCCTCCGTGGACAGGGGGGAACTGATCGTTCCTCACTCGCTCCCCTGCAACATCAAAATTCACACCGGAAATCGTAATCACCAAGTTATCACTACCGCATTGGGCGAAGTCCACATTATCGACAACAAGGGTCGATCTGTTAAGGTCAAGAACGTCTTGTTCGCGCCTAACCTTCACAGACCCCTTCTTTCTATGAATTGTCTTTTCGACAAGATCACGTTGCTTTTGAAAAACTCTCATAATTTCAGTGTTGTTTTCGATAGCAAGTTTAGCTTGTCTGGTAATATTACCAATAACATCTTAGAATTATCTAACTCCTTTGCAATTAACTCTCCTGCTTCCTTGTATCACTCAGCGCATAAGTCCATTGATTGGCACGCTCAATACGGTCATCCAAGTTTTCCCTATCTTAAGCGAGTCGTGCCACACTGTGAGATGAAAGACTGCAAGACTTGCAAGATGTGCAAACAAGTCAAGAAGCCTTTCCTTGGAAATTTCTCTTCAACCACGAAAGTGCTGGAGGTAATCCACTTGGATCTGGTTGGTCCCTTCCAGACTCGATCAGTCGGAGGAGCACAATACTTCTTGACAATCGTCAACCCACACTCTGGTTTCAAAGCGATTAAGCTTCTCAAACATAAGTCACAAACTCTTGAAAAACTTGAAGAATTTGTGTTGTGGGCAGAAAACCAGACTGAACAAAAGGTCAAGCGTATTGTCTCCGACAATGGAGGAGAATTCAAAAGCCTCTTCTTTGAAGACTTTTGTAGGAAGAAGGGGATCGCCCAGCAGTTCGCGCCAGCTCATACTCCTGAGAACAGTGGCATGTCGGAACGGTCTAATCAAGCCATCCTAGACAAGGCTCGATATCTTTTTGCTCAAGCACGTCTCTCGCCGCGTTACTGGGCTGAAGCAGTTGTAACTGCAACGGACCTATGTAATCTTCTGCCTTCAAGCACTCGGAACTTCTCAATTCCGTACAATACCTTTTTCGGGAAAGAGTTTGATAACTCAAAGCTTTGACCATTCGGTTGTTTAGCTTATTTACTCATTCCTGGAGCTGTAAGAGTTAATAAATTGGCGCCTCACTCAGAAAAAGCTATTTTCTTGGGCTTATATGCCAATGATTTCTCCCCCTATCGCTTCATTAAAATCGATTCAAAAACGTTATGTACCAATCGCAATGTTACGTTTGACGAGTGTTTGTTTCCTTCTCTTGCGAATGAAAGCATAGACGAATCTAGTTTCTATTTTAATCCCTTTGAAGTTAATCCCGAGGAAGATGGGGCAGATGAGATTGGTTTTCAATCATTTCCAAACCAAGAATCCCTGGTTGAAGAAGAACAAGCGCCGAATGAAATCATCGGGGATATTTCTTCTGAAAACATCTTGTCTCATCCTTGTAGGGGGGTACCTGAGTCTTTTAGCGCTTCCGCTGGTTCCGAGGATGATACTCTCTCGTACAATCAGGTTATGAACAGCGCAGAGAAGGGTGAATGGAACGTTGCACTCCGCAAAGAAACGTCAAATATGGAAAGTTACGAGGTTTGGGACATCATCAACAAAGAATCAACCGACAAACCACTCGATTGTACCTGGGTTTTTAAGATCAAGCCAGAGTCATCCAATCAATCTCAAGAATACAAAGCCCGACTTTGTGTCCAAGGCTTTCGTGAGGTCTTTGGAAAGGATTATTACTCGACTTTTGCTCCCACAGGCAAACTAGTATCTCTTCGGATGCTTGTCTCTTTTTCCTTGCAACGCGGGTTTCAGTTCCATCAAACAGATGTGAAAAGCGCCTTTCTTAACGCACCGATAAGAGAAAGAATTACTCTTAATCCTCCACCCGGAATCGATGTGCCTCCTAATAAAGTCTTGCTTTTGAAAAAGGCACTATACGGCCTCAAGCAAGCTCCCAAAGAATGGCACCTCACACTTTCTTTGTGGCTCCTTTCTGTCGGATTCAACAGAAGTTATGCTGAACCCTGTGTGTTTTGGTCCTCAAATACCTGGCTCTACGTTCATGTCGATGATATTGCTATTTTTAGTCCAGAACCCGAAGTATTCAAACAACTGATTAGTCAACGCTTCAAAATTAAAGATCTTGGAAGCGCCAAGCACTTGCTTGGAATGAAGGTGGATCAATGCTCGGACTCGGTTCAGCTTACTCAAACACACTACATCGACGAAACACTGATCAAGTACAAATGCCAAGATCTTATCCCCTTGGCCACTCCGATGAAACCTGGTGTTGCTCTGGTCAAAGCTTCTAACGCTGAAATGGAAGAACTTGAAAGACTAGGAGTTCGATATCGTGGCCTGGTTGGAGCCTTGAACTATCTTAGTGTAACTACTAGACCAGACATCACGTACACCGTCGGCTGTCTATCGCAATTCCTCAAAAATCCAGGGATACTTCACTGGAACGCTGCTGTTCACTGTCTCCGCTACTTAAAAGGCTCTAGAGATTTTGGAATCACTATTAAGAAATCTCCGGCGGATCGAATGGATCTTGTGTCTTATGTAGACGCGAGCTGGGCGAGCTGTCCTATTACAGCAAAGTCTACCACTGGCTACTTGGTCCTATGGAACAATAACTTGATTTCATGGCGTTCAAAGAAGCAAGCTACCACGTTGCTTTTGTCAACAGAATCTGAGTATATTGCTATTACTGAGGTGACCAAAGAGCTTCTCTGGCTAAAAATGGTCATCGACTCAGCTCTGAAAATTCACATTCCGTTGCCCTTGAAGATCTACGAAGATAATCAAGGAGCTATTGCCCTCGCAAATAATGAATCACATCACTCTGCATTTAAGACAAAGCACATGAATTTGCGGTATCATTTTGTCCGCGCGGAAATTATAGCCAGCACCATCTCCTTCCAATTCAAACGCACTCACTTGATGCTTGCAGACTTTCTCACCAAGTCTATTGGGCGGTCTTCTATCTTCAAAATTCTGAGGGTTATTCGAGCAGGTATGCCCCTCCCCTGACGGCTTGGTGCATGGGGGTGTGTTGGAATCCGAAGTCCTTTTCTCTACGGTACGATGCGGTTGCTGCGGAATTCGTCTCTAGACTTCAATTTCCGCGTACTTGATGACGTCACGGCTGCAGACACTCTAAATCAAGAGCTGTTGACCGTCCCTACTCGAAAGCTGTTTACCACTCTTGAGTTCCTTTTTCCTCATCTCAACATCTCTTCAACTGCGACGGTCAATCATCATCTTAAAGTTCAAACACCGCACGGTAGCTCGTCGAGGTCATCGGCCTAGGCGGCTCTTCAATAGGTCCTTATTCTTTTCCTTATGTCTCTTTCTTCCCTTGTTGACCACTTCAGAATCTAACTCTTTTGTTCCTTAGCCTTATTGTCCTAGTGTATGGTGGAAGCTTGCTCTTGTTCTGTGTTCTCATTCTCAGATTGTTCCTGTTTGAATTTAGGTAATCTTTCTTCTTCTTACTATTGTTTTTGTTGTCACTTTCAAAAAGACTGAAATCTATTTTCAATTTAGCCTAAAACTTTCACTTGTTTGGTGTCCATCGGACACTCCTGCTGGAGTTTCCGATTGTCGGAGCGCACATTTGTGTGAAAAGCGTCCATCGGACACTCCTGGAGGAGAGTGTCCGATGGATGCTATTTTTTGGGCGTCCAAATGACGCTTTGGCCAGCAAAGTGGCACTTGGACGCTTTTTGAAACCGTCCAAGTGATGCTCTTGCCCCGTAGCGTCCATCGGATGCTCTGGGAGCATCCTCTGGACGCTTCCAGGGCAAAACCGTCCATTGGATGGGGCGGTTTCCCAGAAACCCGCCCCGTGGTGTACACCACGGGGCGCCTTTTTGGAAAAGGCTGACATCCCGCAGATGATTTGGGCTGAAAAGCGTCCGCATGATGTCCAGGGAGCATCCAGCAGATGCCAGGTGCACTGAGCATCACTTGGACGCTTTTGGATGCATCCAAGTGATGTTCAGCCCTCAAAGACATCATCTGGACATCCTGAGGGTCAACATCCATCGGACACTCTGGCTGGAGTGTCCGCTGGACATCCTGAGAGTCAACATCCATCGGACACTCTGGCTGGAGTGTCCGCTGGACATCCTGAGAGTCAACATCCATCGGACACTCTGGCTGGAGTGTCCGATGGATGTCAACCCAGTGTGCACTTGATATGAACCGCGGGTGCTCCTGTCAAGCACACATGCCCCCTACCATAGTGGGGAAGGGCTGCCTTCACCGAGACCTCTGATGCTGCAGGTTGGGTGATCAACACCCGGTCTCATCAACCACTGCGGCACCCGGGCCCGATCACCCCTGGTGCCCAATTGCACTGCCTATGCCTCCCCGCTTTTCAGCGTACGCGCCGTGGGGCCTGGTGGTTGCTGCAGGAGTGCGCTGGCCAGCGCACCTGGACAAATATTTTTCCCATCTAAGGATGGTTTGTGATATCCGGCGGATGATTGGGTTACATCCAGCAGATTCTCCAAGACCATCTGGAACCCCGCAACATTGCTTCCCTACTACTGCTCCTTCATCTCTGCCACCACCACATTAGCACTTTTCACGTAAGAAATCTATGACCATGTGAGAGATATACATCAGCATACTTTCCCAGCCAAATTGACTGGCACAATGGGATAAACTTTATTTCAATTATGGTCTTCAAAGTTGAATTTCATGCATGTATAAATGCATAAATCATAAATTCATAAAACTTTGTTTGCAGGGGATCTCACCAATCTGCTTAAGTAATCTTTGGCTTTCCCAGCCAAAGAATTTTCATGAATTTATGATTTACGCATTTATGCATGCATGAATTCCAACTTTGAAAACCATAAATCTTGCTGATGTTTAGCTTACGTGAACAGTGCTATTGGCCAACAACAGAACCATGGCTCAATCGGATCCATATCATCATCCATTCAAAAGCAAGCTACAAGAACAGGTTTATCTTCAGTTCACACTTTTGTCATCATGTAGCTGACTTTGAATGCTTCAATATCTCTCTGAATCAATAGACTGAAAATGTAGGGCCCTATGAGCATATCAGGACCCGTCTAAGGTAAGGACTAATGTCAGGGTGGGTCTCTGAAGTGGCCACACCCTGAATGAACGGATACTAAGTATTGTCTAGACTAGCGCTGGCGGGGCGCGGAATAACAAACTGTAGACAAACGTCTATCTCTACTCAACCGTCAACGCGGGAGGAGGAGCCACGCCTCTTGAGTAAGAGGGGCCTAGCGGAGCAAAGGTCTCGCTGGGATCTAGAAGATCCGTGCGCCGGAAAAAGGAAAAAGGGGAAACGAGGTGAGCCTCTCGAGCTTACCGAGTTGGAGACTTACTAGTGTCCGGGAAGTAAGGTCGAGGGCCGAGGAGAGGGGAGCGTTGAGGTTGGCGGAGAAGGTAGGAAGGTTGAGGTTCTGGACAGAGGAAGATAAAGAAGCGAAAAGGTTGGAGTTCAAGAGGTAAAGGCCCCAATCATTGATATCTCAACAATGTAAGCGGGCTTGGTACCAAAAACTCTGGGGGAAGTTCTCTTGACAAGAGCCTCCCCTACTATATAAAGGGAGAAAGGATCTCCGCGCGCGGAATCCTTTCTTCTCCTAACTTCCAGCCCGCTGTTAAGCGGGCATAGTAATCTACACTGCACATTGTGCTACTCAACACCGCGACTTGGCAGCACCACTAGGTCAGTGCTTTGCCGAGTCCATTGCCGCGCCTCATTACGGCGGCGGAAGTTGTTCTGGCCACGTAAGGGGTGGTCCATGGCAAACCTCTGTGCTGTCAGAACTATCAGAGGGTTGACAACTAACGTGAACAGATCAAAGATTACATGAATGCAATGAAGATCAGTTCAGGTTTTGATCGGATGAAGCCCTTGTTGGGCCCGTCGAGCCAGCAGGTGGACAGGCGGCGCTACGTTGCCAGGCAGTGCCCGTTGATGTTGAACTTGACGATTTCTGTTTGGAGGTAGGCACAGAGGATGTGGTTCTGATCATCATGATCCTAAGACGGCACCAGGCTGGGCCCGAGAAGATTACGGACAATCTATGCAACCAACAGTACGGCGACTTGGTCGTCTCTGTCGGCCATCTCCTCCGGACTCCGCCCTCAACAACTCGCCTCCTCCTTCCAATCACAAGTCACCCGACCAGCCCAAGAAGGACAGGGTGCCCCCCAAGACCATCCAGCTCAGGAGGACTACCCAACCCGATTTCCTGCCCGCCAGATCAGCCACATTAGCTAATAATATCGAGGATGGCCCCGACTTCGGCAAGCACCCCACGACCGCAGACGTGCTGCAGCTGATCGCCGAGTCGCAGCGGGCTACCCACTAGATCCAGCGTCTTAACGCCTGACTTTTGACACATTTTCCACCAGCCACCTACTGCCCTCCCAGCCCAAGGCCGTTGGCACCAGTAAAGGTCCCGTCTTTGTTCATTGCTCTGCCGGCGTCGGGGGTATCTGGAAGACAAAGAAAAGGGGATTTCAGTGCTAAAGATCCTGAAATTTCTCCGCTGGGGCGGCAGGATCAAGCTCGGCCCAACGAAGAACGGCCTGTTTCAAGGAGCAGCTCAAGCGCAACACCACCCTCCTCCAGGACCTCAGCATGATGGACTACAGCTTGCTCATTTTACTCCCCAATGTGGCTTGAAAGACAAAGAGGGGCTTTGGGACAATCAGCTGCTTGTCTTCCACGTCCGCCTCACCTTGTCCACTAATCTATGAGCAGATGATTGCTGACCACCTTGCTATTCTTTTGCTTACAACCTGTTGTTGATGACAAGGAAATCCGCACCTCTATCTTTGGCGCTGCTTCAACCTCCTGGGCCTGGCCAGGGCCTCATAAGTCGCCTCCTTCACCATCCTGGCCACCATCTTGAGTGTTGGCTTCACAGGCGTAGCATGCGGAGGTTTTGGCGGAGATGATTTGGTTGCGGCCTGTGCACATAGTGCCAGAGCAGATTCAGTGAGAACTCACAATTGGGAGGATACTTAGTTTGGCAATTACAGTGAGGGTTTGCCACAGTTTTCTGGGAGGCCCCGCGCGTGTTGGGGGTTTCACAAACCAATCATGGAGGATTATGTAATCAACTTTACTGTAGTGCTTAGATCATCCGCATCCGTTGCTAGATTAGCCTGGGCTAATCTAGCTTGGATTACAATCAGAATAGGCTATTCCAATTGGCCATCCACATAGGTGGGGATTAGCCAAGCTGTTGGAGGTTATGTGTTTAGGTGCCTATATGTTATGTGTTTGGCACCTAAACACATAAAGTTCATGCTGAAAAGCATGATGAATATTCAATTTGATATTAGTCCCAGGATTAGTGGGGTCTACATTTAGACCCCAAACGGAGCTCCGGGTCAAGTTGATCCCCGTTTGATCCAACCCCATGCGGGTGCGGGGTTGAACTAAGTGACCTAATCCGGGCAAACTTAGCGCCTGGTGCTGATGGTCTTAGTCCTAGGTCTTATGCCTCCTTCCTAGCTCATTCTTCTACTGAGCTGGGAAAGTTTTCCTTTTCTCTCTCTTTTCAGCATTATTCCTTCCACCATTGTTCCTCTTGAGTTCCTGATTTTCATATTCTCCTCAATTGTAAAGCAGAAGAGACTACTGATTCTTCTAATTGGCTGGAAATAAAATTGATCTTGGGTTCTATAAATAGTCTTTCCCAGGTATTTCTTTGTCCACAACCAGTCCTGTCTTATCTTGAAATTTCTTCCCTCATCTTCTGTGTTCAGTGAGGGGTGTTGTCAGAATCAGAACTTTTCCTTCCCCATACCTTTCACCCAGGCACATTTTGTCTTCAATGTGGGGAGCTGGCCAGTGCATATACATTTGATCTGAACTGGGGAGAGGAGAGAGACCGTTGTGGATGGCCTAATTCCCCCTGCCCCCTGCAGCGGCGAAGCCGCCTTGTCCTCTAGTAAGCTATAAAGTTTGCAGTCATTTTCCTACTAATTCCACTGTGCACCCCTTATATCTCATGTTCTGATTACACCCTATTTCCAAAATTTTCATAGAAAAGAGAATATGAAAAATGAAAAATTACCTGAAATTTTTAGACTGTTTGGGTGTGTCATAAATTAAATGTTGTACGGTTAGCAGTAATGTTCCTACTAAGCCCATCACACACCCCTGATGTTTCTCATGTTCTGATGAGAAAATATTGCCAAAAAAAAAAATTGGAACAGAAAATATGCAACATGAAAAATTCCTGGAGATTTTTAGACTGTTTGGCTGTGTAATAAAAAGGCTGCAGGGTTAGCAGTCATTTTCCTACTAATTCTGCCATGCACCCCTTATATCCCATGTTCTGATGACATAATACTGCTAAGAATTTCAGTGATTTCAATTCATGCATGATTTTATGTGCTCTCAAATTCTTATGCATGTAGTACATGGGTCAAAAAAGATATTAATATTTTTGAAAATAAACAAAATGCAGAAAATGTCGATGATGCCCAAAAATCCCCCCAAAAAAATTGTTTTAGGAAAAAGACTCCCAAATAAACCGTAAACCAAAAAGGGGCCCGTTTTGACGTTGTGAGCTAGTTTAAAAATGGTCCCGGCAATGCAAAATGGGTTTTGGGAGTTTTTTTCCCAAAAAACAGGAGTTCACTGCAAAAAAAACTTGGTCAACTGCTTGCAGTTGACATGCAGGATACTCAAGCCAAGCTACCATTGTAACTCCACCTGAATGCACAAGTGCCTTTGTTGGCACAGTCACTGTGCAAGGTGCACAGTGACTGTGCATTGAAGCTTTGGTTGAGTCAAACCTTGGGTAAGGCTGGTGTAACACCACAAGCTTCCTCAGAGTTACCACATGTCAACTGCTCACAGTTGACACAGTTTTTTTTGCAGTGGTTGTTTTTCCAAGCCTCTATTTTTGCAGTGGTTGTTTTTCCAAGCCTCTATATATAACTAGAGGCCAAGGCGGCTGCGCCGCTGCAGTGAAAAAAACACAGTTATAGGCATGGGCCCTGGCATTGCATTTTGATATATTGTAAATCAGTTATTTTGCCATAAAAATAGGATTACCAAACTTAATGGACATCATCCAAGTTTATTAAAGCCTCTGAATCACAAAACAAAAATTCAAGGGTTTCCCCTACAAATATCCAAAAATTACAAAAAAAAATCAAGGGTTTCCCCTCTAATGCCAAAACAACAAAAAAAACATAATTTTACAACAACAAAAAAATACAACTATAACCTGCAACCAGCCACCTAAGATCAGCAAGCTGATGCACCGTGGCCCACTGTCCATCCCTGTCTAGCAGGGTTAAAAAACAGTGAAAGGATGACCCCCAGCGCGCCGCATTGAAGGCATTATGCAAAGGGGGGCCAACGAGTTTAGCCCCTCAAACTGCGCAAGTGCAACAGCGGAGGGGGTGAGGACAAACCGCACGCTGGAAGTACAGCGGCAGAGGACGCCCTGGGGATTATCCAAACTCAAGGGCACCTCTTTTTATACACGTTCCAGTTCCCCCAGCAAACTCGCATTGGCTTCCTTGACTTGGCCCTGCATGCCAAGTACACATCCTTGGCGACGATGCCACCGCCACGCCGCTGATGCATCTTTGACCCGCGCGGCAGTGACTTCATGTGGATGTAACCTACACACCCGGACGAATCGGGCGAAGCCGCGGCGCCATGAAGGCGCCGGGGCTGTACAGGCGCCAGCTTGGCGTCACGGTGATAGGGGGCGGGGCGCCCAAGGCCAGGTGGCGTCAGGACCCACATCAGGTTGTTGTAAACCACGCTGGGCGCCTTTGGGTCGCCCGTCCCGCAGGCCAACCCGTCGTGATGGTCGGGCAGGCGTCATTCCCTTGCGCTGCGGTGGCGCTGCCGACATGGGAGGTCCACATCAGGGGGTCGCCCCCAGGCCGCCAACCTGCCCTGCTCGCTGGAGTGGCGACACAGTGAGGCGTCCGGCCCCACAGCGCGGGCGAGCCGGCCGGTTGGCCACCTGATGACGCTGGCCATTGACCTTGCATGCCCGCCGTTAAGGCCTGCAACCGCTATGTACATGCGACAAAACATCCGAGGAAGGCTTGGATCAAAAATGCTCGCCATCCGCGGCGCTGAGAAGCGCATGACATAAGGCCAGCGGCGCTCTCAACGGGGTCCCTATCATGGGAACGCCGGAGAACTTTCTGGCGCTTCAAGCACACAACCAGCAACCAGCACATTGGCATTGGTGAAACCCTGGACGGCAAACCACTCAATGACTCTGTTGGATTCCTTATCTCAGGATCCCAATTGTCCTTCATGGTCCAGCCGCCTAATTATCCACTCCTCCAACTTTGCTGATCAATTTTTACAGCTATAATTTCATATATCTCTCATTCCAAATTGTTACTACCCATTCAAATAAAGACCTTGTCTTATTCATGATTGAGTATTGCTGATTGAACTATACAGTTTATCAATTTAAAAAGCTTAAAATTTTTGTGACAGGTATTTAGTTCTTCACTGAGACAAATGTCATAGGAGTTTCTGAGCTAAGTACATGATTTTATACAAACTGATGAAATCATCTTTAATTTGAGCTACATCCTCAAGAAAATGGGTACTAAAGTTTTTCAAATTCCAATTGTGAAACCCTGGAAAGACAAATGATGCTTGTCAATTGTGGATAATGCAAGTTACAGTCAAACCTATCAAACCACATTCTTGATTAAGGGAGTAACTCTCCAAACCCCAAACTCATTTGGGTCCACCAAAATTAAATTTTGGTGTGTAGCTAACTCTTGAAACCACATAACCTGCCTAACCACATAGCAAATTCTGTCCACAAAGGGGTTTGGGGTTTCAAGTGTTTGACTGTATTCATGGTTAAGGCATAGTTTTTGGCACCAAAGACAGATCAACCTGGATGAAAAATATCTCAAATCCTCTGTAAATTCATAATTCAAAAACGTGGACACATGAACTACTGTCACAGAGTAAGGAGATGAGCTGGGCACCTGGTCCTGCAGCGGCGCAGCCGCCTTTTCCTCTAGTGTATTATTAAGACTTGGCAAGAAATTATGAAAACACTAGAGGAAAAGGCGGCTGCGCCGCTACTCTTTCATTACCATCCTCCCTCCATCACTATCAAAAATCTTACTTACCACTCAAAATCTCTTCAATAAATCTATAAAAAATAACCCATCAAACTAAATCTACCTCCTAGGCATGAGACTAAACTGTTCAAACCAGATAAAAGAGATCATATTAGTATTATTTTTTTTTGATTGTCCGCTGGCTCAGCGGGAGGAGCTCCCGGCTCACCGGCACCGGTCGGGACGAATATTCGGACTCTGCACCAACCAACACCTCATCATCAGCAGTAGCCGCATCATCTCCAGCCACCTCACCTCCAGGGGAGGAACTCACTCTTTTATTTCTTCATTCTTTTCCCGCCTTCCTCCCTTCACTCTTCTTCTATTTTATTATCATTCTCCATCATTCAGATCAATTCACTCACAATTCCAACTCAAATTCACTCCTTCAGAACTCACACTCTTTTTTACTCCCTTTTTTTCTGGACTTTATACTCTAAACTCACTTTCTTCAAGGTTGAGGACAACCTGCTAAGTTGGGGGAGGGGCTATCAATTACATCTTGAGTTTCAATTTTTTCTTCAATTTTTTTTCACCTGGATCAACACAAAACTTAAGGACAGACTAGTCGAGGCCATTAATCTACTCGAACCAGGTTTTCATTGCGACTCGGATCAGGTTTTCTTTGCGACTCGGATCACTCTTTTTTTCGGCTCGGATCAAGGGCAGCGGATCAATCCCAGTTACAGAACAGGAAGAAGAAGTTAAACCTATAGCAAGGACCAAGAGTACTAGAGCGACTACATACTGGAACGATGGAGAAGAAGTGGAAAGCAGGGGGGCAGAGGCCCTTTTATGTCTTTACAGCACCCAGAGGATCAATGAACTTGAAGCCAGGCCAGCCTCCTATTCTTCCAGTCGCAGCATCAAGACCCACGGCCAATGATATCGTACGAGGAACGACTTCGATCGGGCCGAATTGAACAGGTTGTGGGGCAAGCACACGACTTGCCAGGCCGAATGGTGGCGCTAGTGGCGGCGAGGCAAGATCTGACAGCTGCATTGTCAAACCAAGATCGGCCCGAACTGATCAGATTTCGGGCAAGCACACGACTTGCCAAGTCGAACGACGGGAACGACGGCGTCGGATTCTGACAGCTTCAACAAACAAGCACTGGCCCACACGGGCTACAACTTACTGGAACAAAACGGACCCCAAAAACGAAGCAGCAACCAGCTCGCCAGGAGGAGACGGTGGCGTCGGTGGCGTTATAAGGCTGCAGATCGAGGATTCGGGTCGGTCGAGGTCGGTGGCATTGGAAGAGGTTGGAAGTTGAAGATATACCCATACCCCCCATGGGGTATGGTTGATATGCATACTGGACGTACACAGCGGGCGGGTGCGAACAGCACAGGGCACCCGGGCCCAAGGCCCGGCTTAACTAATCAGCGGGACCGGACTAACGGGTCCCCGATCAACACTCGATCACCAAACCTCGCGGCTCAAGGCGCGCGCACCCTACCAAGCGCTGACGCGACTGCGGCGGCAACTAGTTCAGCTCGACGTCTACTGCTGCGGACTGCGCGACTGCGCGGCTGCAGACTGCGCGCAGCACTTTGACTCCCAGAAACTTCAAAAAATTCCCTTCAAGAAAAGTCGGAAAAACAACAAAAATCATTTTTTTTGGCCAATATTCACCCCACTCAGCCTCTCAGTCACCGCACCCAGAAGACGTCCAAAGGCCCATTTCCCAAGGTTTCCTCATTTCACCCGGTAAAAACTCAAGCCTCAAGCTTCCAGAAGTCAAGATATGGCACTTTTCCTGTGGAATTGTCTGGGGACAGACAATAAGTTGGGGGAGGATGTGGTAGACGGAAAAGTGAAAAATCAAAAGTTTTTTCTCATACATATATTTACTCAACCTAGGCCTCAAGATACCACCAAATGGACCTCAAAAATGGATTCTACGGCCAATTTTACCCCCAGTCACCACTGGAAGCATCACTGGAACCCCACTGGATTGGAAGTTACACCCTCTTGGACCCTCATGGACACGGCCAGCCCCAGTCATCAACCTGTTACACCCCTCAAGTCGCCTTTCCCAAGTATATGCATACTCAGCCCCGTCCAAACACATACTCTTTTCTATCCCTCTTATCTCCACTGCTTATGCAGGGGACCAACCCCATTTCTTCTGTATTTGACATGTCCCCACTTCATTTATGCACCCCTTGCAGCTGCATGCAGTCTTCTGACCCCATTTCTGCACTCCTTGCATTAGTCTGACACCACTCATGCACCCCTTGCATGAAGTACCTCTGTATTTGACATTCCCCGCTTCGTTTATGCGCTCCTTGCAATAGTATGACATCATCTTTCATTTCTCACCCCACTTTCTGCCTGTATTTAGTATCTTCTGACACCACTTGTACGCAGCCCACCAGCTAAAATCCCTCATCCAGGTTCCCCCTTGTAGCTAAAATCCCTCACATTTGTCTATATAAGGAGCTCTCTCCCCCCCCAGTTGTTTTTCCTCAGCTCAGTATTCCCCAGTTATTTACATACCACCCTTCACACTTACCATCACCACCACACATCACTAGAGATAGTCATTCGGTACCCGCGGCGGGTACCTAGTACCGCTTGGCGGGTACCCCCTTGCACCCGCCTCGCACCCGCGCAGCGGTGCCGGGTGCGGTACTAGGTACCGGCTTTTGCCCGGAAAGCGGTGCGGTACCCGGGTACCACCTACAAGTACCTCCCACCCCCCGGGAGATTGAGGGCCTTGACTCGGTAGATCCAGCTCGGCGAAGGTCTCCCAGCAAGCTGGGAGGATTCCTCTCGGCATTTCCAGCTCGCCGAGGGGACTCCTCCCGGGGAGCTGTATACACATATTGTATCCAGCTCGCAGCCGCCGAGGAACCTCCTGATGAGCTGGAGAGGAGTCCCCTCGCCGAGCTGGATACATATGTATCCAGCTCGCCAAGAGGAATCTTCCAAGGGAGCTGGATGTGTCCAGCTCGCCGTGAGACCTCCTTAGCCAAGCTGGACATTGTGTATCCATCTCGGCAAGAGATGAGTCATCTCGGCGAGCTGGATACATATTATGTCGGCGAGGGATGTCCACCCGGCGAGCTGGACGCATATCCAGCTCGCTGGGTGGCCTTGCCTCTTTGACCGGAGCCATTCCTCCGGTCAAAGAGGTGTACATGCCTCCAATCGGATGGATCAATTCCTCCGGTCAAAGAGGAGAGCCAGTGCTTGCCGGGAGGAGTCCCTCCCGGCGAACAGTGGTCTTTTTGCCCTCCAGCTTGTCGCAAGGGCGGCAACAAACTGGATGGAGCAAGCAGGACAGCAAGACACTGCCACACCAAAAAATATCACGGGTGGTACCCGCGGTACCCTGCAGCGGTACCCGTGGTACCTCCCAGGCGGTGCCGGGTGCGGTACTAGGTACCTGAAATTGGCCAAAAAGCGGTGCGGTACCCGGGTCCCAAATGACTATCTCTACACATCACTACAACCCTTATATTTGCAAATAACTACTGAACTCACTCTCAACTCTCACATACCTGTCATCGAACAACTTCATCTGGAACTAGACCAGACCTATCACTTGATTAAAACTTGCCAAGCTTAGCTTGGTGGGTCTTGTTATCTGATAGTATAGAAGGGCAGAGTTTGCACCTCCATCATCCCCTTCTCCATTCAGCAAAAGGGTTTCACAACCACTTTTGAGTCTTACACCGCTCATCAAGAGGTGGTGAGTCCCCTCGATGACCGATCTGACCGGTCATCAAGAGGCGGTGAGTCCCCTCAATGACCGGTCTGACCGGTCATCGAGAGGAGATGTGAGTCCTGTCAATGACCGGCACAAACTGGTCATCGAGGGCTGTGAGTCCTCCCAATCAGCAGTCTTTGCCGGTCATCGAGGTGAGTCCCCTCGATGACCGGTCTGACCGGTCATCCAGAAGAGATGTGAGTAGACATAGTGATAGCCCCCTCTTTAGGCCCACGAGCTGACCTGTAACCACCCAGATGAGTGTGTACAGGCCAGCATTGTGCCTGCCCAGGCGCAGGGCCCTGGCAACCTTCAGGGTGCAAAGCATGAGGGCCCAGGTTGTGTGCAGCTGGTCGGATACTTAAAGGGTGTGGGGGAAGCTGCTTGTCCCCCCAGGGGATGTGGTTTCATCCCACCCCCCTCCCTGGAGCCCACTAATCACTTGATTAGGGCCTCCTTGATTAAATTTTTGATTGACCTTCTTTTGCCTGTTGCTCCGGCACGGGCTGGAGGGTCAATCCGAGGTGCCCTCTGGGGTGTTTGGGGATTAATTTCAACGGTTGTGGGATTTTTGCTAAAGAGCACAGGCAAAAACTTTGATCTTGCCTTCTGTGTTTCTGTGATTTTAATAAACTTGGATAATGGACCTACTTTGCGCAGCAGCGGAAAACTCTTTGCGCACAGAATCGACCGTCCCCCAACGTCGAGCCCGCTGTGCGCGCAAGCCAAAAAATACTTTGCGCACAGTGACTTCCCCCGAAAGAAGGAGGTGATTTTTCCGGTGTGGGGACTACTCCGTGGGATAGAGATAGTTGTGGAGGGGATGAGCACCTGTGGCACTATAATTCTTTGGCTTTTAGCCAAAGAAAAAAGTGCATTTTTCTTCGGCTAAAAGCCGAAGGAGCGCTGGAGCTGGCCGGGCTGGCAGAGCTGACTTCATAGGAACCTAGCCACAAAAACTGGGCAGCGCAACCAATGGTTGTTAGCCTAGTGGTTTGCAGCGCAGCTGCAAACCTCCTTACAGCAAGGTTGGCGGTTCACTTCCCACTGCCCCCATGCCCCATTTGGGGGTTAGGGGGCAGGTTTTTGGGGGTTGGGTTTTAGGTGTTAGGGGTTAGTGGTTAGTGGTTAGGGGTTAGGGCAGTTTTTTTAAAAAAAAAACGTGGCAAGGTGTATAGTACATTGTATTGGTATGTATCGGATACCTATTGGTATGTACCGGATACGTGTCGGTATGTATCGGATACGTATTGGTTTGTATTTTTAGTAATGTATTGGATACGTATTGGTTGGTATCAGATACGTATCGCTATGTATCAGATACGTATTGCTATGTATTTGTATTGGATACAGCAATGTATCAAATACATACCAATACCAGCTCATCCAGCGCCAGCCAGCGCGCCAGCTCCAGCGCTAGCCAGCTCCAGTGGAGCTGGCCCGGCCAGCTCTGCTGTCCTTTGGCTTTTAGCCGAAGAAAAATGCATTATTTTCTTTGGCTAATAGCCAAAGAAAAAAGGGACAAAACTCGGGATGAGTGCGTGAAAAGGCTGCCCTCCGGGTGAAATGCTAAAGAGTAGAGGACACCAATAGAGTAATGAAACTCAAGAAAAGGTGTGGCGCAGGAGATCAGGAAGATATCAGGGTAAGGTGATGAAATGGCAAAGTAAGTAATGCTCTCACACAGAATGGTTACTGGATGTTGAACAGGCAAGATGATATAATTGTCAAGGCAGAATGGCTACTGTAATTGACTATAAGGTAACTATGAGACTATATAACTATTGACCAACTACTGTCTGATGAGCTGATGGGGGACTAAAGTGTGGAAAAAGGGGCAGCTTATATAGACAATCTGGGGGGCGGTTGACTTGTGGTTGTGGAAAACATGAAACAGTGAAAAACTTCAATCAAGGAGAAGTGTAAGAGAAATGAACAAAAGGGATGAGGCGCATGAAGATGAGACAAGTACTAATCCCAAAGTAGGTGCATTAGTGTGAAACCAAGAGGCAAGAAAAGGGCTGTTGAGTTGATGATAATGAATGTCTCTACGGACACGGGTACACTCGCACCCGTGTGTTGCACCCGTCTCCACCAAAAAAAGCCGCACCCGTACCCGGACACGGCACCCACAGGCGGGTGCGGCGTGTACACAGGCGGTACTACAGGCGGGTGCGGCGTGTAATCTTGACTGCCCTGTTCTTCGGGGGGATTATCTGCGGGCGAAGACGTGCAATTGGATTGGGTTCTGAGTCAGTTGCGGGAGCGAGGCATCGGGGTTGGTTCCGAAGAGGGATGCAAGACCTGGATATCCCAATGGCGAGCAGATATCAACCTGGGACGGGAGCCCCAATGGGGTGTACTGCGGCAGGAGCACCGACCCAAGCCCCGCCCCAGCCCGGTGAGCTGGGGCGGTACCTGGATGGGTACCCGGGTGCTGCACCCGTTTAGCCCAAAAAACAGGCACCCGTACCCGTACACGGCACTCACAGGCGGGTGTGGGCGGTACCCGCCTACAGGTGGCCGGTACCGGCTGCGGGTGCGCAGAGACATTCATTAGTTGATGACCAATGTGGATTGATGTTTGATGCATGTCTGGATTTGGCGATGATGGAGTGTTTGATGTTGAGGCGCCTGGGTCCTGTGTCTGGTGTTCCGTGTTGTTGTCCTGAGTGGTTGGTTGCCTTGATAGTTGATTCCTGGAGCCTGCGGAGAGTGAAGGTGCTTTTGATGAGGCTCACCACACCGGATTTTTTTTCGATGGATCAAAAGAGGGGGTCTTACTTGCCCCCTCAAAAAATATTGGATTTTTTGAAGGTGTCCTTGTGATGCAAAAAAAAATCATAATATTAATCCAAAAAAAAGATAGCCCACCCCGGGGCATTTGCACCTGCTGTAAAACTTAAGTGGTCGGGTACCCAGCCCCTCAAAAAGAAAGTTCGAGGGGCAGCAGCTCTGGGCCCGGCTATCCCCCAGCCGCCGTGCCGATGGCCAGCACAGGCCATTGAGCGGAGTTGCACACTCCCCCAATGACCGGCCAGCACATGCGTGCATGTGGCACAAACTACCGGTCATCGAGGGGATTATGTACTCCTCTTGATGGCCAATCTATCCCGGTCATCGAGTGGAGTACATACTTCCCTTGATGACCGGGTCCATGCCGTTTATCGAGAGGAGTACATCCTTCCCTTGATGACCGGGTCCGTTCCAGTCATCGAGAGGAATGTTCACTCCTCTTGACGACCGGAGCTTGGTGACCTGGTTGCTCCGGTTGGCGAGAGGAGTGAACACTCCCCTTGATGAATGGAACGGACTTGGTCATTGAGGGAAGGATGTACTCCTCTCGATGACCGGCATGGACCCGGTCATCAAGGGAGGTATGTACTCCACTCGATGACCGGGATAGATTGGCCATCAAGAGGAGTACATAATCCCCTCAATGACCGGTAGTTTGTGCCACATGCACAAATGTGCTGGCAGGTCATCGGGGGAGTGTGCAACTCCGCTCAATGGCCTGTGCCGGCCATCGGCACGGCGGCTGGGGGATAGCCGGGCCCAGAGCTGCTGCCCCTTGAACTTTCTTTTTGAGGGGCTGGGTACCCAACCACTTAAGTTTTACAGCAGGTACAAATGCCCTGGGGTAGCGGGTGCCTTTTTTTTGGATTAATATTATGATTTTTTTTTTTTTTTGAATCACAAGGACACCTTCAAAAAATCCAATATTTTTTGGAGGGGCAAGTAAGACCCCCTCTTTTGATCCATCGAAAAAAAATCCGGAAAAATCACCTCCTTCTTTTGGGGGAAGTCACTGTGCGCGAAGTATTTTTCGGCTTGCGCGCACAGCGGGCTCGACGTTGGGGGACGGTCAATTCTGTGCGCAAAGAGTTTTCCGCTGCTGCGCAAAGTAGGTCCGTATAATAAATGTCCTGCTGAGTTTTAAAAATGTGTAACCCTGGCAGTTGTGAGGTATCCAAGGCAGCAACATGATTTCAAATGGTTAAATTAGAAATCCATGATCCACAAAAAAAGATAATTCAGACCATGATTTATGGTAAAGACACTATGGGCCATTTTGCCAATTGGAAACAATTTATTTGCCCATGATGGTTTCAAAAAGAACCATCAGAATCAGATGCTTCAACTTGCAACAGTGGTGATTGCCAATTTACACTATTCAGATAATCACAGCAATACATCAACATTAATCATATCAACATTAATCATATCAACACTTCAGCTTCCCACATCAAACCACATACCTGACAGGAAACCCCTAGTCTTTTTCACGACCCTACTCTTGTGCAACAAATGAACAGCCCAAATAGCCCATGCCTGATGATTGATTTCAGAATCACTGTTTCCATAAAATTTTAATTTGCACCCATCTTCCTGGCCACTCTTAGGGCTGTTTCTATCAAGTTTCACTCATATTAACCATCACATGGTATTAATCAACACCTGCCCTGATCAACCTGCTTGTGCATGATAGCAATCAATCCACTCTCATCAACCTGCTCCCAATTGGCAGCAATCATTCAATACAGTACCTTAATCAACATGCCTATACTCAATGCCAACATTTTGCTTGACCATCTCAAGATTTGTCAGCAGACTATTCATGTGGATCTCCTCCCTGATCCTCAAGTCACTTGGTTAATCAAAGCAAATCAGAACAAAAAGTTTGACAATAATCATCATCACACTGTGCAGGTAGCTAATTAACTATTCTTTTGCTTGAAAAACATCGTCATGAAACCTGATTATCAAGACATGAATATAAGCCACCATTGTGGAAACCTATAACATCTTTCCTGGCTGATGTAGACAAAATTACTACTGAAGGGAGCAGCGGGGAGGTTTGATTGACTTTTTACACCAAGAAACTAAAAGAAAACCCCAAACAATTGAAAACAGCAATAGAGAGGAGTTAAGAGAGGAGGAAGGACTTTGTGTTTACCTATGATGTCAAGCAGCTTGATCATGGTTCTGATCTGGGCCAAGCTATAAGTTTGGAAGTTTCCTGGGTAGTCATCGTGCCCTCAACGTTGGGGAGGGGATCGGAATTCTGGAAGTTCTGGTTCGCGGCGGAGGCGTTGGGGAGCTTGAGAGCAGAGGGCCGGGGCCGAGGCCAAGGCTGGCGGCGAAGAGCGGTGCGGTGAAGTGGTGTGTTTGTGGTCGGAGAGGGGGGGGGGGGGGGGCAGAAGGGCGTATGGGGAGATACTTGACGGGGTGCGCTTGTTTGAGGGGAAGAGTTGGAGCAGGAGGCGGTCGCCATTCATGAGGGAGATGCTTGTGTGATGAGACTGGCCACTTGTTTTCGGATGTGCCTCGTTTGCCAGCAGCACAAAGCTGTTGCTCGTGCTCAAAAACAACATGCTAGTCACCCGGCGCGGGAAGAGGCGGGCTCGGTTCTTTAATGTGTTCTCCTTCTGCCAATGTTTGACTCAAGAAGGTCCGGCGGGTATGAGGACCAATTGGATTTCATACTGGTAGAAGAGCTTTGGTTCCAGATACAGAATCAGCGGGCGCGACCTTGAGGGGCAAGTATGAGGAAGGTTCAATTGGTGAACCAAGACAAGTTTGACACCGGGGATGTTTCAAAAGCACAGACGGTACCCTTTTCCTTTTTACACCAAGGATGTTTTGGAAGCACATACGATACCCTTGTCCTTGTTGGAAATGATGAGGGGAACAGGACGCTGACGGTAGCGGCGGCCACGCGTCTTTACATTACCAGTGCTGGCTTTACAAGAGTTGGAGACCTTCATGACATCAACATAGGCATTGAGAGACATCAAAACGCCAAGGACCTCCTTGGTCTTGGAGATGAACTCAAGTGATGAACAAAACATAAACTGAGTTAGAGAGAAATATGATCAGTCAGGCTCTTGACCACCAGCAAAGTGACAAAAAGAGCTTGCTTTATAGTCCAATAGCTGTTCAATCCCTCTTGAAAGGGTGTGGGGGAGTGACATGGCGGTGGTTTTGTTTCCAAGGCAGGCCAGGGCGTACAGTCAAGTAGTCAAGGAGACTTTGTCCAGTAGCGGTGTAGGACTCCAGGGATGGATGGGTAATCGAAGTTCCTTTGAGGGGGAAATAAATTGTATGATAGGTTGAAAAGCTATTACAATCTACGGGTGGTTAGAAAGACCTGCCCCTCTAATAGTACTATGCAAATAACCAAGAGTCTTGTAATCAATATTCAAGAAAATGTGGCAGATTCCAAGATAGCTCTTACTTTTATATAGTAATCTCTATCAGACCTAAATATCTAATTCAATGTCTTTTTTTAGACCGGTTATAACTAAGGATAACGTGGTTTGTTATGGTGAAGTTCCTCTACTGTTGTTGATGTTATAATTTGTACTACTACTTCTACTACTACTACTACTACTAATACGCTAATAAGGAGAATGGGTTGTTGGTTGGTTGGTTGGTTGTTGGTTTGTTGTTGTTCGGTTGGTTGGTTGTTGATTGTGGGCTCTACTACTGCACTAACACTCTACTGACTGACTGACTCTACGCTACTCAAAAACTACTACTGCTAAACTACCATATGTGACCAGACCTCTATAGGTTGATGGTGAAAAAGAGAAATTATGGGGGGAGAAGAGCTCCTTTTATATTGAAGAGTGAGGGATTTTAGCTCCAGGGGAATGTGTTTGAGGGAATTTAGCTGCAGGGTATCTCAGTTGCACAGCATATGTACACCTGTACTGCACAGCCACACAAACAATGAGGGAATTATGCTGCAGTGACACTATTTGTACACCTTATCTGCCTGCATATATTGCACTGCCTGATGTCATGTGTTGCTATGTACCCAAGCCACCTTCCATATCCTTCAGAATGTGTTGCTATGTAACCAAGCCACCTTCCATGCACTCTGCACCCAACTAAAATACTCCTCCTTTCCAGGATTTGGGGGTCAAAGCCTCTTTCTGGTCCTCCTTCCTTCCTCCTCCCTTGTCCTTGTATCCACGTCGTGTATTCTTCCGTAAAATCCGCTGTGGCTACCAAAGAGTGTATGTATGTAAATGTTGTAACTGTTATGTAAGATTATCTCCTCCTCTTGTAATGGGTTCCACCTGTATGTAACTGTACTATCATGTTACCTTTTCATATTTCCTTTTGGCATTGAAACAGGCCCAGCACACCACAGCGGTGTGAGTGGGGCTCTGTTGCAACCAGGCTGTAGTATTGAGGGTGGAGTTGGGAAAGAGAAGGCCAGGGCTGGGTGGATGAGTTGAATGGGTATATAAACGGCCAGGAGATTGTGTTTGCTTTAGCCCCAGGGCGTCCTCTGCCGCTGTACTTCCAGCGTGCGGTTTGTCCTCACCCCCTCTGCTGTTGCACTTGCGCAGTTTGAGGGGCTAAACTCGGTGGCCCCCCTTTGCATAATGCCTTCAATGCGGCGCGCTCATGGGGGTCATCCTCTCACCGTTTTTCAACCCTGCTAGACTGGGATGGACGGTGGGCCACGGTGCATCAGCTTGCTGATGTTAGGTGGCTGGTTGCAGGTTACAGTTATATTTTTGTTTGTTATAAAATTATGTTTTTTTGTTGATTTTGGAATTTGTAGAGGGAAAAACCTTCATGTTTTTTATCTGGAAGTTGTAGAGGGGAAACCCTTGATTTTTTTTTTTGAGATTTTTTGAGATTTGTAGGGGAAACCCTTGAATTTTTGTTTTGTGATTCAGAGACTTTAATAAACTTGGATTTACATATGTACATGAGTATGTTCACAAATGTAATCTTCACCCCCTCCATGAAATGTTTGATTTTCAGCCATTGGAGGACTTCCCGTCAATCTGGGAACCCAGATTTTTCCAGATTTTGTGGGGAAATCTGGGCTCGTTCTTCCCAAATCCTAGATCTGCCTAGATTTCCCTGCAAAATCTGGGAAAATCTGGGTTTCCAGATCGGCGGGAAGTCCTCCATTCTCTGACCTGAAGCAATTTTGCTACCAACTCTAAGCAACTACATGAGTATATCAGTTCAAAAAAAAATCCAATTGCTACCAAATTGCAATTATTCATGAGCATCACTTTGGAAAAAAAAGTTGTATTGCTACCGGTTACATGAGCCGGTTCAGCAGAGGCTTGCCGGGGTCCTGAAAAACTTCATTTCATAACTCGTACCTGTTGTATTAAACACTGAGCTCATCTACTCTTGCCCCTCCCCTTGCAACCCGGCTGCAGACTTCTCCGTTATCCTCTTTTCAAGAGGCTTTGATAAGATATTGTGAGGTAATGTGGTACCGATGGAACCTGAGCTACCGATGGAACCTGACACCACGCTATACCACAGGTCGTAGCGGATGTCAATTTGACATACAACTTCATCCCTTGATCTGGGCTGTAGACTGTATGTATGCACACGGCTTAGATCAAATGTGATGCACTATGAAAAAAACTCAAGAAACTGCTGTCAGTTGACATCCAGCATACTTAATTTAATCCTCAATTAGAACAAGGATCATACCCATGAATGCCAATTTTCTTCTACCCTGCAATCTTTGCACATCACCTAATTTATGCAAGCTAATTCTGAACTACAAAAAACTTAGCACAGGTTTCAAGATACTCATTTGAGACCTCTGCAATCCCTCTTTCATGTTCCCCTACCCCTTTCAAGTGCACATACTGATTTCATGTGCATATATCCCTTTTGTGTGCAAATACCCATTTCATGTGTATGTATCCCTTTCATGTGCACACCCCTTTCATATTCACACCTTTGCTGTGCATGCACCCCTTTCATCATGCATGCATAACTCTTTTTCATTTTCACATGCCCCTTTGATGTGTACAAACTCCTTTCATCATGTGTATGTAACCCTTTGTTTCACATAACCCTTTGATGTATACATATCCCTTTCATGAATACCCCTTATATGTGCACGTACCCCTTTCATCACATACCGCTTTCATGTGCACATATCCCTTTTGTGTGCAATTACCCATTTCATGTGTATATATCCCTTTCATGTGCACACCCCTTTCATATTCACACCTTTCCTGTGCATGCACCCCTTTCATCATGCATGAATACCTCTTTCTTTTTTACATGCCCCTTTGATGTGTAAAAACCCCTTTCATGATGTGTACGTAACCCTTTCATTTTCACATACCCCGTTGATGTATACATATCCCTTTCATGAATACCCCTTACATGTGCACATACCCCTTTCATCATGTGAAAATATCCCCTTTATGTGTAAATACACCTTTTCACATTCCCCTTTCATGCTTACATATCCCTTTCATGTGTGAATACAATTTTGATGTTATTCCTTTCATGTGGAAATACCCCTTTCATAGGTGCATGCACTACATCTGTTGATGATGGAATGAACCTGGAAAATATCTAGTCTGGAAGACTCATGGAATGAACAGGGAAGAACCCAGTTTCAAATCAAAGTAATATCAAAGTTATTGCATGTCAACTGACACCAATTTCTTGAGTTTTTTTCACAGTGATGGGGGCTGAACAATAGGAAACCTATGTCTGCCTTGTTAAAGAGTCACAGAACTTCTTCTTACTCGCGTTTTTCGTGATGTCAGTTGTTTGTAGTTGATGCCAACAAAACTCCTCATCCTAGAGATTTTGGGAGCATGTTATTCAAAGATTATCTGCATTGAACAAATTCTACAAGGGTGCCAGACCCTGCTAGACCAGGCTAGACCCCAGAGTCATCAGAAATCTATAAATCAAGGGAGATCGAGCGGGCAAGTAGTAATTCCCACCCTTGAAAGGTAACTCCAATGCATACAGAATGTTCAAGTCTTTACAAGAGATAGAGCATGTGATACACTGGTAGGGACCTCTGAGCACCCCAAGGAAAATATCCGGATGGACGTGAATGCATGTATCAGGATGGTGATGCCGTGACTGTGACACTGGTCCGAATCCGCTGTTAGAGAGAGCGAGGTAATGAGTTGAAACTTGATGCTAAGCTTGTTAAGCCGGGAAGGAAAAACTTCACTTCCTCCGCGAAGGCCGACTCGAAAACTCACATAGTGTCCGCTAAATTTTTAAAGTTTGCGCTGAGAAGAATAGGGGCAACATGCTGAGAATGTGACTCCTTATTTGGACCGCTTGGCGAGCGTTCGGCTCGTGACACTGGCAGCAGATTAGCTCCAAGCTAAAGTTTCATGATAATTTTTGTCCGTGGATTGCAATATATAATCTCAATCAGGGATTCGATTCATTATTCAACACCTTATTTAAGATAAATATCTCTGACGATGCAGACTTTAGCCTTTTGTAGCCTGGCTCAAGCCCGGTACCTGTTTCGCCCTGTTGCGCCTCAGGAGAAACAAGCAGGCCATCGGATTCAAGAGAGTACTTCCTTACATAAATCAATTCACGGTGCATCAAACACAAACTACCGCTGTTTGCTCGTCTGAGATTGGCTCTCCCCGTTGAGTATAATATCTGCTATAGCCACCGAAGAGATCAATAGGCTTTGGGTAGGATCACTACATATTATTTATATTGACTCTGTGATAGAATCTTCAATGCCGATATGTCATGCCTTTTGAGAGTTTTCCGGTTTGACATGATTATTTGCCTAATTCTTCTTACCCCATTGCT
This sequence comes from Puccinia triticina, assembly GCF_026914185.1. Classification (NCBI taxonomy): domain Eukaryota; kingdom Fungi; phylum Basidiomycota; class Pucciniomycetes; order Pucciniales; family Pucciniaceae; genus Puccinia; species Puccinia triticina. The sequence goes on along the minus strand of NC_070564.1, from coordinate 7,477,896 downwards.
GAGCTCCATAGCAAACTTTGCAATGTGCCAGATCGCTGGCAGACTAGCAAAAACCGTTGACAATTGGAGGACTTCCCGTCAATCTGGGAACTCAGATTTTTCCAGATTTTGCGGGGAAATCTGGGCTCGATCATCCCAAATCCTAGATCTGCCTAGATTTCCCTGCGAAATCTGGGAAAATCTGGGTTTCCAGATCGGCGGGAAGTCCTCCAATAGATATCACTCTCAGGCGTGGCTACGTTGGTTAATGTTGAGTCTAAATCCAGTTGCCTCGATTGGACCTTAAATCTTGGGCCGTGTTTGAATCGCATGATAAGGATTCTTCAACTTGATTTATTTACATACTCTTGCACTTTTCAATCCTCAAGTTTCTCTTCACCATGTCAGCAAATACATCACTCATGGTCAACTAAGCGGGAGAGGAAAGTCAGGGAATAGTGAGCTACGTGTTTGGCCTCAAAACAATGCCTGAAGCAAATGTATCGTGCCCCTCCATGTTTGTTTGTTTGCGATGCGGATGATGAGGTTTCATTGGTGGTGAGCCTCAAGTCCTCCACTGCTGAAAAACAAAGTGAAGATGTCATTTTTATTCCGCTTAGAATCCAAGTAGTGGTACCAGGTGGTACTTTCAGTTATATCATTGATCCATCAAGATTGGCGGTAAGGCGAGTCTTGATAGGGCGTGATGGGGTAGAGGCAGTTGCCAGCCTGAGCTCATTTTGTTTTGGACCCTTGTGTAAATAAATCAACTCATGGGCAAGACCCTCTAAGTCTGTAAGACCTCCACACAGATAGAGTTCCATGGTATGATGCGTAAAGTTAAACTTCCTGCTGGGTTTGGGTTGCAAGCTTTGCTCATGAGTTGGGTTATAAATAAATTGTGAGAACTCTCCCTTTTTTCCAAAGGTGCAAAAAGATCCATGAGGCGGCACTTAGATAAAATGATAATGTACCTGTAGTGATCGCCAGGCTTCTAGCTCAGCATCACGACGCAAAGACTCTTTATTTACATCTAGTCAGCAGTCTTCATTACTTTTGAATTGGGTCTTGATGGGCCTAGAGCCTTCCAGAGCGCTTGACCAGGACCTCAGAAAATGCTGTAGGACTTCGCGATTGATTTGACCTGTGAGGCTGCAGTCCTCCTTGGAAGCACATTTTACCCTATTTTACCTTCGCGTCTTTGAACTAAGAATCTACTTATTTATATTCCTTCTCCAAAGTAATACGTGGTCAGGGTTAGGGTTAACATCCCGCAACTAACTCTATAATCACGCTCTATGCCAGTTCAAGTTCCTTCGTCACTCCTAGTCTGTCTCTACAGTTCATCACCTGACCCAGCGGCCAGCGATATTGTAGGGTGCTTCGCATCAAAGAGAAATGCGAGGAAATGCGCATAAACAGTATGTATGAGCACTGAGAATCTATGCATACAGGCTAGGTATCACACAATTTTACAGTTTCATTGATGATGAAAACGCGCCGGAGTCCGGACTAACCGGTGTCAAGCTTATACATATATGTGTCTCGAAGCCAATTTGCCTAAAGCTTTCCCATGAACGAATGGCAGCCTTTCTAAATGGGCGCCAGGGTCTTCCTTCTTAAGCCTCTTGAGCAGCCAATGTTACATAGGAACTGGACTAGGTCGATGGAGCTGGAGGGGAAGATTATAGCATACTCACTGATCAAAGCGAACAACTTCTTTCTCCTAAGGCTTCTTTGCAACTTCTCAAAGTTTGATTGTACAAAAAGCTCCTCAAACCTCTTTGGAAAATCAAACAACAATATCTCAGGCTGCAGCTTCCTTGCAAATTGTTTGTCTTTGTATCGGGCCAGATCGGGCCCACTTGGTATTCGGCGATGAAGTTCGACAGCTTGTCTCATCATCAGGCTGTCGATTTATTGACATTTAATTATAGGATTCGGTGACCCTGACCAATCTATTTATTTAAACCCATACATTAGTTCAAGTTTTGAACCCTCATCAGCAAGCTCAGCCTGAGACGGAAAGATATGCGTGTTGTGTGCATGCTGCTTCATGACCCTTACCGCCATGAGCCTCTACTACCGCCCGAATATACCGGAACTGTCACTATTTAAAGACCACGGTACCCACCCCCCAATGAGGATTTAACTCTCTTCCCACCCACTGCCCTCACTTTTTTAATTAAGTCACCCGTCCAGAATCATATTCCTCATTTTTAACCTGGTTGTCGATCCCATTCTCTTGATGCATCGTCCAATCAGTCGCTCCTACTCTGACTCAGACGATGATCGCCCTTCCTCCTGGGATTCAGCCACTTCTTTCGGATCCCAGTATCAGAACGGCAAAGAGCATCAGCTGCCATCCTCGTTGCGCAAGCTTCTCAACCCAGCCCCCCCGTCATCACCCCCTTCGCCTGTTCATTCTCCAAGTCCTGATATCCCACAAGCACCGCTCGCCAGAATACGCTTGGCTAAACAAGAAAACCAAGAACATGGCGACCTGAGTCGGTTAAGACCGTGGAAGCGGCTCCCATCGCCTTGCTCTTTCGACCCACAACCACCCGTGGCGCTACCACCAATCTACTTCTGCTTACCCTCGCCGCACACTACTGATCCTTCATTAAGATCTTGTTCGCCAATCAGCCCTAAATTTAATCCCTACTATCTCCCAGTGCCCCGATTGCATCGAGAGCGAGTGGTGCGTTTCGCTCATCTCCGGCCATTGTCTTCATTTAGACTGCGGTTCAAAAACGCCAATTCTGAGGTATTGGCTCAGACTAACCGATGCTTGATGAATATTTTTACTTCCAGGTTGAAGATACCTGCCAGTTACCCGATGCACCCGCTCGGCCACGCACGAATCTACCATCATTCGCACCCCCATGCTCTTTAGCAGATGCCAAAAACAGAGATACCAAAGCAAACAACAAGTGAGTGTTGTTGATGCACGGGATCCAGGCGTATTGCGGCCGCACTCATTATTCAAATTTGCTTTGTTCCCCTCTTGGAACTGCGCGACAAACTTTGCAGAACAAAAGCTAATTCGCGTAAGTCTGTACCATAACATCATATGTGGTTAATATGCGCGGATGTCCATTCTCTAAATCTTAGTCGTATTCTACCCAATAATCATGCGTAGCTTTCCTTGATCCGACTTTTCATCGACACGAGTGGCCTTCTGTTTCGAAAAATTTCAACAACGCCCGGGAAAAGGAACGTGAGTTGAAGTAACAATTCCATTTTGTTCCCCGAGACACCCATCTGAATCAACCCTCCCGCTTGTTTCAGGTAACCGTTGTCTAACATGCGGTAGTTCATTCTCAACTTTTGCCAATCTCACTCGTCACGAGAAGAAGTGCCCCGTCGTTACTGCAGACGTTAGCTTCTAGGTTTTCTTTCCCCAAGTTCTGTGAACTTGAAGAACGTCTTTTATTGGGATTCAATTTGACCTGTCCAAGTGATAGCATAAGAGGATAAACTCTTTTTTAACTTCAGCTTTTGATACTACTTACATCTGGCATGTATTCTGGATGGGTTGCTCTATTATCTGCTTTTCGTATTGGTCTTATTTAAAGGATTGGTTTTATAGTCGCTATTTTTGATATATAAACAAAAACTTGGAAACAGCAAGCGAGTTAGCAATGCATTAGCAACCGATATGACATGCCAGAAAGTTATGTGTATCATTCATTTTCGCGCAAATACGGGTAGCGAACTGCAAAGATGATATCGTCCCGGAGTCCCTTCACATCAACCTTCACTCCCAGGCTTTTGTGTGTCAATTGAGATTTTGAAACGGTACATGGTTGAACATTTTTCCGCAGAGGAAGCATCGTCGAGAGATGGAATGTACGGCACTACCAGCTAGTACCATTGCCAACTAACATACGCAAAGCGCTTCGTAAATGAGGTATGTTTTCATGGCCTCATTGGGGTTTAGGTGCGGACTGCGTCCAGTCAATGTTTCGTCTGGCACCCGATCACACGAGATCGGGTATACCCGGTTCCGCGGCTTGATGTATGAGTAGCAGACTGTTTTCGGCACCACTCATCAACGAGCCTACACCGCCCCATTTAAAATTTCCCTGCTGATGGGAGTCAAACACGGCTCCGATGCAATGGTCCCGTGGCTCAATCGACTAATTACATCTCGTCGACATCAGCCTGCCAACTTGTCACCTCTTCGAACACCTGTCAATCATCGGCGCTTCTGTCGGAACAATGCCTCATTTGCACGCGAGCTCGATGTCCGCCAACAAGACTTTGCGCGGTCATCAGACCTTTCAAACAAGTGGGATGTCATCGTTCTGGGTGGTGGACATGCTGGTGTTGAGGCTGCTTCGGCTGCCTCTCGGACAAATTCTCGAACCTTGCTCGTGACTAGTAACTGGAACACAGTAGGAGAAATGAGCTGTAACCCGGTAAAGTAAACCCTGGCTGCTTAAGAAATGTTGAGATGTCATGGGAGCCTCAACTAATGCGATTTTTTTCATGAAATTTTGTTTCTTTGAATATATCATTTCTAATTTTCTGTAGAGTTTCGGTGGAATCGGCAAAGGTACACTAATTCGTGAAATCGACGCGCTGGGTGGAGTCTGTGCACAAGCTTGTGGTAATGAGTCTTTCGCAGCCACATATCTGCTCTGTTTGCATGTGACAATATTAACATCCCTTTCCTTCGGTGAACGATCAGATGACGCCGGCATTGTCTTCCAGATGCTTAATCGCTCCAAGGGACCAGCAGTTTACGGTCCCAGGGCCCAGATGGATCGAGGATTATACAAAGAAGCTATTCAACGCCAAATCAAATCGCATTCGAACCTTGAGGTCAAGGAAGGTACTGTGACCGATCTGTTGCTGGAGGATAATCCGACTCAGAGCGGTGGCATTACTTCCTCGCGTCGAGTAGTTGGTTTGAAACTTGAGACCGGAGAGATACTGCATTGTGCAGCATTGGTGATTGCAACGGGGACCTTCTTGGGAGGGGAGATACATCTCGGTCGGAAGACTTCATCATTCGGCAGGATCGGAGAGTGCTCGTCAACTTCACTATCAAACTCACTGAAAAATTCAGGATTCAAACTGGCTCGAATGAAAACTGGCACGCCTCCACGAATCTCCAAATCGAGCATAAATTTTGATAACTTGATAGTTCAACTTGGAGACATGCCACCAAAGCCTTTCTCCTTCATCAATCAAACCGTCAAACACGCCGATCAACAGCTATGCTGTTGGAAAACTCATACTACCAAAGCCACCCATCAAATTGTCCAACAAAACTTGCATCTCAGTTCGTACGTCCGAGAAGAGGTTCAGGGTCAGCTCACAATATCTTCACTGAGACGACTTGGCTGCTAATGACGTTGTTTTGTTGTTGAATGGCGCAGGCCCGCGTTACTGCCCATCACTTGAGGCCAAGGTCACGAGGTTCTCGCATCGAGACTCTCATATGATTTGGCTGGAACCTGAAGGGTTTCATTCCGACTTGATTTATCCAAATGGCATTTCGACAACCATGCCCGAGGACGCCCAGCTCAGAATGATGAGGACCATTCCCGGCCTTGAAGAGGTGGAGATGGTACAGTCTGGGTATGGTGTTGAATACGATCACGTAGACCCGAGAGAATTAAAGAGTGCGTACCTTGACCAAGCTCGCTTGGATTCCTGATTGATATCTGGATTTACCTATATCGTTCATTACTTTTAGATACATTGGAGACGAAAGCAATCCAAGGATTGTTTTTAGCCGGTCAGGTTAACACATAGCGCGACTTTAAATCACAATTCCTAGTCCCGGACCAAAGCTTACATGATTTGAAAATCATCAGATCAATGGTACAACAGGATACGAAGAAGCGGCTGCACAGGGAGTTCTTGCTGGGATCAATGCGGGTCTCAAATGTCACGACGCCTTTCCCCTGATCCTAACTCGTGCAGATTCGTTTATCGGCGTACTCGTTGATGATCTTACCACTAAAGGAGTCCAAGAACCTTGTAGGCTTCGTTTACAAAATCTAAAGTAGATGGATTCGCATCGCGAATAATGATTCATGTATGTATTCATTGATTGATTACTCTCACAGATCGGATGTTTACGAGTCGAAGCGAATTCAGAGTAGCATTGAGGGTCGACAATGCTGATCTACGTCTGACTGAAAAAGCCCGGCGATGTGGTGTGATAGATGACAGAAGATGGAAAATCTTCCAAGACACCAAATCTAAAATTGATACGTTGGTTTCAGCGCTTCAAGATGTTTCATTGTCTCAGCAGGCTTGGGCCCGACACGGCATCAAGGTTCGCGAAGACGCTGTTCAAAAAACGTCGGTCAATTTCCTCTTCTATCACGTCTCCAAGTCTTATAACGCCCTGATTGGAAAAAGCAAACGTCTTTTTCTGTGATTCAATAGGGCCTTCGATGTCTTGAGGGTACAGGGCGTCAATATGGAATTACTGAAGCCAATTGTAGCAGAAGTAGAAGCCGTTGAGGAAGACACTTGGAGAAGGGTAGAAGTCGAGGGTAATGTTATTTTACTCAGTTCATGATTTAAAACATTCCAACGGAATGAAGCTCAACAGTCTATGTTTTTTTGTCTTGGATAGCACTATACCAACCAATAATCAAACGATACGAGGAAAATGTCAAACAGTTAATAGAAGATGAAAACATGATCCTACCGGTGTCGATAAATTATTCCGAATTAGAATATCTCAGTTCGGAAGCCAGACAGAAATTAAACGAAGCCAGACCTTTGACAATTGGTGTGGCCCAACGTTTGCAAGGTATTGATACTAGTGAATTAATCTTGTTGCGCAAGCACCTGAGGAATTTGGTGTGAATCGTGATATATCTTTGTTCAATCGGTCCTTTTTGTGCCCACCTTTTTGCCTCTCACTTCACTCGAGTAATCAACGGAAAGTTTCTCAAGTCTTTTACCAGTAGCCCGGGATTTGTTTCCAAAAGATGGTACACCTACCCCTCACTCTCTTGCCCCTGTTCTTATGATCTAACTCACCCCAACCACTCTTATCCAAGTTTATTAAAGACACAGATTTACCAGAATACTAAAAAAAAAGTCAAGGGTTCCCCCTGTAAATACACAAAATGAGAAAAAAAAATCATGGGTTTCCTCATTTTACAAACGGATACAACTCAAAAAAATGTAGCTCTCTAAATTCTTAATCTAGCCTTCCAACATCAGCAGTGCTGTGGCCCCAGGCTCAACCTCCAGCCTGTGTCAAGCGCAGGGGTCAAAAAGGTTAGATGTGAAGGCCCCTGGCCTGCAGCAAAGGCTGCTGACCAGTGGGGGGGCCACTCTTTGCCCCTCAAACTGCGCACGCGCAACAGCAGACGGGTTGAGGGTGATGGATAGCTGGAAGTGCAGCATCTCCAATTGCCCTGGGGAAACAAGAAACTGCCAGCCTATCTGCTTTTTAAGCTCTCAGCTAGCCCACCACTTGAATCACACACCCACACCCTCCCCAGGCCATAACTTTTGTTGCCTTCTACGCAAATGCCACGCCGTGGCGCCGTAACCATAAACAATTCCATGGCAACTGCACCAATTCAGAATCCGGATACAAGATGCCTGTATACGCTCACCTCCATGCAACTCACCCTTACCTACGCACAATCCTTGTTGCGGCCCTATCATACTATTTTTAAGTCATCCCATTAGGGTGGTTCACAATTGACTTTCACCAGAAAGATTTTATCACCTCACCAGGAGAGATGCTCAAGCTTCGCAATTAAATGTTAACCTCACCCCAGGAAGGTTTTGTGCTGGCGGAGCAATGGAAACGTACTGGCGCCCTTCCTTGCCCATCACACCATGAACCCGGGCGGGTCAAGACATCAAGACCGGCCATTGATCTCATACACCCCAATCAATATCATTGGGTCAAGCAGGACACACCCATGCACCTCACTCAATGACCAACCCGGTGATCGGGTGGATACATACTCCACTCAATGACTTTGGGTCATTGAGTGGATCACCACTACCCAGTCATTGAGTGGGTACAACTCCAAGATGACTTTGGGTCATTGAGTGGATCACCACTACCCAGTCATTGAGTGGGTACGCACTCCCCCACTCAATGGCCAACCGGGTCATCAAGTGGATACATACTCACTCGATGACCAATGACCCAAAGGTCATTGAGTGAGTGTGTAACCAATACCCGGTCATTGAGTGGGTACAACTCCACTCAATGATCCGGTTGGGTCATCCAGATCCACTCAATGGCCGGACCCGGTCATCGAGTGGATACACACTCCACTCAATGGCTGGACCCGGTCATCGAGTGGATACACACTCCACTCAATGGCCGGACCGGGTCATTGAGTGGACACACACTCCACTCAATGGCCGGACCGGGTCATTGAGTGGACACACACTCCACTCAATGGCCGGACCGGGTCATTGAGTGGACACACACTCCACTCAATGGCCGGACCGGGTCATTGAGTGGATACACACTCCACTCAATGACGGGTTGGTCATCAAGTGGATACACACTCCACTCAATCGCCGGAGGTCATTGAGTGGAGCGGGTATCCACTCTATGACCCGGTCCGGCAATTGAGTGGAGTGTGTATCCACTCGATGACCTGGTTCGGCCATCAAGTGGAGCAGGTATCCACTCGATGACCCAGTCCGGCCATAGTGGAGTGTGTATCCACTCAATGACAGGGTCCGGCCATTGAGTGGAGCGAGTAGCAGAATTTCAAACTCCGCTTACAAGTTGACCCTTCTGCTCTCCATGCAGGGAGTCCACCCAGTTTTCCACGTGTCAGTACTCTGCAAACACAAGCCCAACAAAATTGCTCACCAACAGCGGCGGACCCTGGAGCCGGTAACAGTCAACGGCGGAGATGAGTGGGAGGTTGGCGGCATACTGGAAAGCCGGCGGAGAGGAGGGAAAACTCAATAACTTGTCAGCTGGCATGGATTTGGACCGGCGGAGAATTTGTGGGAACCGGTATGGAGCTCCGCTTGGTGCTAGGCCGGCGGCAACACTGGGAGGGGAAAAGGTGTTGGGGTGACTGCCCTCACGGATCGGTCCAGAAAGAGTCGTACAGATTCAAATTGATAGCTGTGGACACTTCAAGGATGATTAAATTTCCCAAAAAAAATACTCAGAGTTTGAGGTTGGGAAAATCATTGAAAAAAAATCACTCTGTGCTGAAAAAAAATGCAAACTGAGCGTGCTCAGCCAAAAAAATAAAAATGTGTCAGACTGATTAAAAAGCAATGGGGCACATTTTTGGGTTGATTTGTTGGACGGGCCTGCACAAGGCCCGCAAGGGCCCCTAACAGGCCCGTTGGGCCCATTGAAAAAGTAGTATTTGTTTGGAATTCCCATGCTCTGCTAAAATGTGAAATGGGTTGAACTGAATGAAAAATGAGGGGGTACATTTTTGGGGTTTTAGACAGGCCTGAATGAGGCCCACATCCCACAAAGCCCACTGGGCCCATTGAAAGAGTAGCCTTGGTCAAGAATGCCTATGCTCAGCTAAGAAACAAGAATGTGTCAACCTGAGTAAAAAACATGGGGCCACACTTTTGGGGAGGGCTTATTTACAGACCTGCATCAGGCCCTTCAGGGCCCACCCAAAGCTGGTTCGGCCAACCCAGAAGTATTCTTGGTTAAGACTGCCCATATGATGTTTCAGAACAGCACCAATTGACCACTAATCAACATAAGATATGGAAGGGCTTCTGACATCTGTATGACATTTGTGCACTCACAGAATGTATGTCCAGGCCCTTTCCTTTCCCTTGGAAACCTGTTGGCCCGTACGGGCCTGATGCAGGCCCGTCCAAAAAGCCTCCCCAACAATGTGCCCCTAGGGTTTTTACTCAGTCTGACACATTTTTATTTCTTAGCTGAGCATATGCTTTCTTAACCAAGGCTACTCTTTCAATGGGCCCAGTGGGCTTTGTGGGGGCCATGTGGGCCTCATTCAGGCCCGTCCAAGAAATCTCCCCAAAAATGTACCCCCATGTTTTTTTATTCAGTTTGACCCATTTCACATTTTAGAAGAGCATTGGAATTCCAACCAAATACTACTTTTTCAATGGTCCCAACGGGCCTGTTAGGGGCCCTTGCGGGCCTTGTGCAGGCCCGTCCAACAAATCACCCTAAAAATGTGCCCCATTGTTTTTTACTCAGTCTGACACATTTTTATTTTTTTGGCTGAGCACGCTCAGTTTGCATTTTTTTTCAATGATTTTCCCAACCTCAATTTTTGAGTATTTTTTTTGGGAAATTTATGGAGTGGGAAGTGGTTTGGAGTTGTTTCACCGGGGTTCAGATCCTTGGCGGCTGTTTGGTTTGTTGGGAAAGGATCTAGGAAGGGATTCTTGATGGGAGGGGGGTGGACTCTTGGAAGGGACTCTTGATGATGATTCGGAAAAAGTGATGGCCTTATTTCTTGGATCAGAATGCCATGCCTCTCCCATCCTCCAAGTTCGGCAAACTTGGACTCAGTGAGGCGACCTGTCACATACATTTCATCATCTCCTTGCGCACCATGCACGCGCACAACACAACAGAAAACAGGGAGAAAAGAAAAGAAAACAAAAACACAAGACAAAAAGGAGAAACCAAAGAGATGAGGCAGACACATACACAAAACAATCAACCACCAATAGAAAGAGAAGAAAGGGAGAAGAAGAATCAAAACAAGAGACAAACCCACAGCACATGCTGTGTTGGGACCAAGAATTTGAAGGGAGTGGACCAGAGGGGAAAATGAAACTGGGGAAGAGGATTAAAAGGATTGGGAGGAATAAACTGAGAGATTGAGAGGCTGAGGATCTTGAGGTTTTGATGATTGAAAGCTTGAGGTGTGGATTCTTGAATCTTGAAGCTTGAGGTTCTTGATCATATCTTGAGGGTCTTGAAGATGAAAATTTGAGGATCTTGAGGAATGAGTGAGGATCTTGGGTCTTGAGGCATGAAGTCTTGAATCTTGAAGGGTGAGAATGAATCTGAGACTTGCTGATCTTGCTGGCAGCAGCGGCAAGAATGCTTCTGACTAGCTGTAAGGTTCTCACCAAGGCTCCACCCTTACATAAGCTATATTGTAATAGAAGCATCATTATCCATGCTTATACATAGATCCCTGTTTATATAGCTTTCATTTCACCTATTCTCTTATTCCCCCAAGCTGGTCTTCACTCTCTTCTCACTCTTATCGGCTGATCTCAGGAAATTACATTCTTTTTATAGACTTCTGTCCCTCTGTTCCTTCCAGTGAGGGTTCACAGAACCCTTACACTTTTTTTTCTATAAAATGTTTTTTCACTTTCCTTCTCTCCCTGAACTCTCTCTCTGGACTCTTGGAATCACCTCTGAACTCGGAATCATCTCTGGAATTTCAGGATTGCTGCAGGACTCTAGAAACCACCAATGGATCATCTGAATGACCAATACTTTGGCCATCCAAAGCTCACCATTGTCATAACAGCCTCACCCTCCTCGGACTTGGAGACTCTTCAGCATTTGAACCTCATCCTTGTTGGACTTGGAGTCTGGTTGTTGGCGCCACCCCTCATGGCGCGCCTAGGTGCGCCCGCCCCGCACCCGCGCACCCAGGCGCGCCCTTTTTCTGAAAATGAGGGTCGGTGCGCACCCCAAGAGACTAATTTTGTCAGGAGCTGGGAAAGAGTGTAAATCAAGTCCCAGAACTATCAATCATTGAATTTGAATCCCTGATGGCCCTGGGAAGCGAAGTTCAGAGTGTTGAACTCAAGTGGAAAGTAAAGATTGAGGGCTAACAAGACTCACTGAGGCTTGAGGAGGCCGTCATTCTTACCTGTCTCTGTGTAGGTGGTCTTAAACCTTGTGCTTGCTCATTCTTTCAACACACCAAATCTGCTTTAACATGCCGCCAACAAGAACCTTGCCTGCTGCACCCGATTGGTCAAAGCCGTCTGCTTCCCATGGGCCGAAATGGGCTGGCTTCCTGATGTCCAATCTCCAAAAAGACCACTCAAGAAGACGACAAGCTAAGTGCACATATTGCAACAAAGTCTTCAGCCAAGCAAAACCACACCTTCTATTCTCGCACATCAAGGATAATTGTACAACTATTCCTGCCAAAAAGAAATCTGCTTATTTAAAAAACGTTTTCAAGGTTGAAGATAACAAGTTGAAAAGTAAAGGTGTTGCGGTTGAATCCTCCAATGACAACGATAGCCAAAAGATATCTGTTTCCATCCCCTCAAGTAGCAAGGCCAGCCAATCAGTAGAATCTTACTTTCGTCCATTATCAAATGATAAGACTCAGATCCTTCACGAGTTGATTGTCAAAGCTCTTATTAGCTCTAATGTATCATTTAGAATTTTAGAGAATCCTTACTTTCAAGAATATCAGTCTGAACTAGCCCAAAGCCTTTATAAACTACCTCATCGAGTCCAAACTGTTGAAAATGTATTACCCATAGTACACGCTAGACACAAAGTACTACTGCTTGATAAAATCAAGGAACAGACACAGATGACCTTGTCGTTGGACGGCTGGAAGGACAATTCCGGCAACAGCATATATGCTTTGATGGCCCTGAAAGGCGCCAAGAGAAAGTACTTTCTTGATATCCTTGATCTTCACCAAAAGCGGCACACGGCAGACAACATCTTCTTAGCTCTCAAGAAGTCTCTCAAGTCAAAGCAAGTCAAAATGGATCAAATATGTGCGATCACAACAGATTCACCATCAGTCATGACTAAGCTTCGCGTGAGTCACTGAATAATTCTGCTTCATGTTTGATTTTGACTTTTGCGCTGACAAATGTGCATTATGTGCTATCTTAGCGGCTTGTGAATGCGGAACATCCACACATCCTCAAAGTCCATTGTGTGTTGCACGTTTTCAATCTGATTGCCAAGCGAGTGGTTAATCATCCCAGTATGGCAAATGTTATCAAGACAAACAAGACGCTTGTTAACTACTTCACAACTTGTGGATTCTGGCGTGAACACTTAACTACATGGCAAAAGAACAACAACGTTAAACATGGTCTCCAGACTCTCTGTGAGACACGGTGGTACTCCATGGCGAAGGTCTGCTTAGGAGTTCAGACACACAAGGTTGGTTTTCAAAAGTGCCTCAAATTACTTCGCGACCCAAACGTCAACACTCCATCTATGTCAGATGCGGTTATCAAAGCCATCAATGATCGAGATCACTTTACCGCAAATCAAACATTGGTTAAAATTCTACAACCAGTGGTTGATGCAATCGGCCATCTAGAACGTGCGGACACAACACTTGCTGATATATGGAAAGAACTGCTGGATGTGTTCCAGAACATGCGTGATACAGACATTTCTCCAGGTTTGAGCCGTTTAAAGAACACTGTATCAATGTTCTTCACTCGCAATTGAAAGTCTTCCATGAAGACATCTATATTGTTTCCTTCTTTCTTCACCCTGATTATTGCCGTGTAGCAGTTTCAAAGAAGCACTCTTTATTGGAAATCACTCAAATGCTCCTTCGTATTGCAAAAGCTTGTAAGCTGACAAAAGCTGAAGCCTCTCTTCTGAAAGATGCTATTAATTGCTACTACAATTTGGTTTATCCTTTCAACTCAAAGACTGTTAATAACCCGCTACAGTACTGGCTCATGGTACCTCACTCGCTAGATTCCGAATCGCTGAAGAAACTCGCTATTGGTCTTCTTCAGATTGTTCCTCATGCTGCTGGAGTTGAGGGACTGTTCTCGATGATGGCCGCAATGAAGACTAAAACTTGAAATCGAATGTCCCCAAACACGTTGAAGATGATGTCTCAGATAAAACTGCATCTTCTTCAAGGAGATCCGTTACTTGCTCATTGAAAAAAGAGAAAAGAAAGTGAAAAAACTGGAAAAGAAAACTCCGAGTATGAAAACATGAACCTATACGACTCATTTCTTACTCCAGCCGAGCTGGAAGCATTTGAAAAAGGCTTTTTTGACGAAGAACAAGCTCGGAATGAGGTGCTCCTCTCACAGGCAGACGCTTCATGGATACACTGTTCGACTTCGATTTGTTGGAACACTTTCCTCCGCTAAACAAGGATATCGAGGTCATTGATGTTGATGCGAATAATACCAACCCCGACAAGGATTCAAACTGGAACCCCAAAGACCTCATGGGCTGATCTACTTGAAGATGTGTTTCCTTTGCTTATGTATATACTTCAAAATTTTATCAATTTTATGATTTTACAAAAAAATTGCTTGGCACTCCGGCGCCCCTTGGCGCCCCCAGCCAAAGGCGCCAGCTGCTGGCATTTTTGAGGCGCCGTCTGGCGCGCACTTTTTTAAGAGTGGCACCAACAACCATAACTTGGAGGCCCTTCATTTTTGGAACGGCCTCATCCTCATTGGACTCGGAGGCTTCTCATTGTTGGAACAGCCTCATCCGCGTTGGACTTGGAGGCTTGTTTGCCGTTGGATCAACTTCATCATTGGAACCTCTTCAGTATTTTCCCAGGCTTGCCCTCGCCGTCAGCACGCCAGTCCTCTTCCTTGCCAGATCCACCCCTGCCCTCAAACCTCGCTCGCTTGGACACTTGGTCCACTCCAAACGCCCACCTTCAGCTAGACATCAAGGACTTTGCCTCGTTCTTGTTTTGTTTCCGCTCTTGTCATTGGTCCCAAAGCTCAGAGTCCCACCGGGACGGCCTCTTTCTCGTCTTATAGCGGGGTGGGCTATAGGCTACGCGGGACAAGTGAAAGCTGCGTGAAATGGCACATGTAAAGAATGTGAAAGCTCAAAATGGGTACGTATATAATTCGTACTATCTAGATGAGTGAGTAGGAAAACAACGGGCCAGCAGGGTCTCTTTATACCCTGCGGCTATCATGAGACATTGTAGACAAGAGGGGCGCTCCCTCAGGGAGAGCCCTGAGAGGCTCGTGGCGTAACAAGAAGAAAGGAAGTAACCGGCGGGGTATCTAAGGGAGCAAGCCGGGATACATAACGGGAAACGGGCCTAAGGCCCAAACATGGAAGCAATCATAAGGAGAAAGGAAACGTCGGAAGGAGCGCCCTTGTCGTCTTGAGGCGGAGGCGCTGTCGTGAGAATACCCAAGCCTGTCGTCAGGGCAAGGGTGAGGTCGGAGCCCGCCGGAAGGGCGGAGAATCCTGAAGCAAGGTGTAGGCCCAAGCCCGTTGGGAGGGCAAGGGTTGGGTGAACATTGGAGCCGGTGGCCGGGTGTCACGGGCACGGCTACAACCATCCTCCCCCCTAAGGAGGGGAGGTCCCATCCCCGGAAGATGTCAAGGGTTCCGAAGGATTTGCCGTAGCGAAGCGGCCGGTGATCTTGATCCGTGACTTCGGTGGCGGAAGTTTGGCAACCGATTTGGTCTTCTTGATAAGGGCCTTGGCAACCTGGGCGGCCTTCTGCTTGTTTTTGTTGAGTTATTCACTCAGGTTCTTTTTCAGTTTATGTGCTTTATACATTTCATTCCTATTTCACCAACATTTCACAAGTTGTATGTAGCATACCTGAGACAGCAGTAGTGGAAGGCCCCTTTCCTCATCCTTCCACCAACCTCAGTCACTCACCTCACCTCGTGCCTGCTGTTCTCAGGTATGTATTGCTTTCTCTTTTCTCTTTCATCTTTTGTCCATTTGCAATGAACCATCCTTCCACCAACCTCAGTCACTCACCTCACCTCGTGCCTGCTGTTCTCAGTTCCTGTCCATCACAACAGGTTATGAGCACCAGCTAGCTTCCAGCTACGAACAGTCTTGCCAAGCACGTTAAATATTGGCATTTTCGAGTGTTCTAGTCCATCACAACAGTTTTTGAGGATGATGGCCGGAGGTGTCGACCACATGTC
The DNA here is from genome assembly GCF_026914185.1 of Puccinia triticina. Lineage (NCBI taxonomy): Eukaryota > Fungi > Basidiomycota > Pucciniomycetes > Pucciniales > Pucciniaceae > Puccinia > Puccinia triticina. Next base: position 7,462,070 of record NC_070564.1, on the reverse strand, counting down.
GTTTGGGATGAGAGATCGCAGGGCTACCGGTCGGAGGTCGTTGCCGTTTACTGGTCGGGAGTAATCATCGCCGTTTTGATCCCGTAGGATGTATACATTGTTTTCGAGAACTCTTTTGATCTCAAAGGGTCCAAACCAACGCGCCTGTCCCTTGGTATGGGACTCATTGCGCAGCTTGACGGCTTTACCGACCACGAAGGAATCAAAATTCCTGGCGAACTTGGTCTTGCTGTCAAAGGCGGCCTTGTTACGTTCAGCTCAGACGGCTGTTTGTCCCAGAGCCTCAAGGCGAATTTTATTGATCTCGCCAATGCGAGTACGCAGCTCTTCCTCTCCAGGGAGAGCCGCATCAGATGCAATTGCTGGAACGGGGTCGCAGGCAAGTCGCGGTTTAACTCTGTACGTGAGTTCAAATGGTGAAAACCCACTGCTATCACTCATATGGATGTGCGTGGAGAATAAAGCTGCCGGCAAAAAGTCCTCCCATTTGGAGGGATCACCGGTCTTGTTGAGTCGGAACAGAGCGGCTTCCAAGATGCCGTTGTAACGCTCACATTTGCCATTCGTCCGGGGGTGATAGCCCGAAGTGTTGAGTTTGTTGATCTTGCCAGCTTTGAGGAAGCTGGTTAAGCCTTTAGCTAGAACGTTAGCTCCTCTGTCAGTCAGGAATTCCCGTGGTAAACCAAACGGGGTGATGACGTGATTGAGAAGTGCCTCTGCAATGGCCGTTGCCGTTGCTTCCTTCATGGGGATAGCAATTGGCCAAGAAGTACAGTGGTCTATTATCGTCAAGATCCACGTATACTTATTAGCGTAGCTCTCCGGCATGGAGATAAAGTCGGCGGCCCAACGCTCAAAAGGGCCAACTGCTGGGAGGGGAATCTGCGGTCCCGTCTCCTGGGATTCATGCGCCCGCTCGTGGATCTGACAAGAAGAGCACATACAAATGTAGTTTTTGACATCCTCGTATTTTCGAGGCCACCAGCCGCGCCCCCGGAGGAGCTGCAGGGTACAATCCCTGCCACGATGGCCCATGTCATCGTGCAGCTGGGTGAGAAGGGCAAAACGGTGAGGGAAAGCGATGAACGGTGACCGTTCCTTCAGCCCTGGCCGGCCCAGATACATCAGGGTCTCGGCTATGGGATCGTATTTGAAAAGTTCAACAGAATCTTCTGCTTGTTTAACAAGACCTTCTGGGACATCGTCCGGCACGGGTCGGCCATCCTTTAGGTAAGGAATAATCAAAGGCCAGTCAGTTTCATGGAAGTTATCGCCTATTTCATCAATTAATGCTAAGTCTGCGCGGCGCAAAAATGCGTCCGGCACAACATTATCACAACCCTTTTTGTATTTAACTTTTATGTCCATTTCGGAGAACTCGTCTATCCATTGGACAAGACGCGGCGTCGGTAGTTTTTGGGTCGCTAGGTATTGGAGAGAGGCATGATCAGTGTACACCACAGTTGTGGCGACGGCCCCCTCGAGATAGATCTTCCACTTCCTCCAAGCATGGAGGATGGCCAACAGTTCACATTCCTGCGCTGGATAGCCGCGCTGTGCAGAATTTAGCTTACAAGACTTGAAAGCAACTGGATGGGGCTTCTCGTCTTCGGCAGTTTGCAGTAGGACCGCGCCGACAGCATAGTCGGACGCGTCCGTCTTGATAGTGAAAGGTTTGTTCAGGTCCGGCATGATCAACACCGGCGCAGAAGTCAAAGCCCGTTTTAGCAATTTAAATGCGACCTCGTGGACAGATAACCACGAAATCGCTTGCCGTTTGGTAACATTACCGGCGGTCAAGTCGTGGAGGGGTGAGGCTAGTTTGGCGAAGTTTTTAACATACCGCCGATAATAGCCGCTAAGGCCCAAGAAAGACCGCACATCATGGACCGTTGCTGGGCGCGGCCACTCATTGATGGCGTCAAGTTTGTCCTGCATCGGACGTATAGAGTTGTGCGCAACGATGTGTCCCACAAATTGGATTTCAGTCTGGCCAAAAGAGCATTTAGCTCCGCTGCATTTGAGTTCCTCCCGGCGGAGGACCTCGAAGACTTTCTGCACATGTTGTAGGTGTTTGTCTTCATTTTTAGAGTAGATCAAGATGTCGTCCAAGTAGACTTGGATGAACACGTCAATGAACTCACGGATTATATGCGTCATCATACACTTAGGGTGTTCAAAGTTGACTTGCATAAAATCATAACACCATAAAATCATGAAATTCTAAGCTGAAAAAAATATGTTGCACCCAAGGACTCAAATCAGAGCAAAATTTCTAGAATGGTACATATGAAATCATCCACTTAGGGTGTTCAAAGTTGACTTGCATAAAATCATAACACCATAAAATCATGAAATTCTAAGCTGAAAAAAATATGTTGCACCCAAGGACTCAAATCAGAGCAAAATTTCTAGAATGGTACATATGAAATCATCACTTAAAAGTTTTATAATTTTATGATTTTATGCATTGAAAATTTTATGATTTCAACTTTGAACACCCTTACTGAAAAGTACTGGGTGCATTCACCAGCCCGAACGGCATAACAAGCCATTCGTAGTGCCCGTACTTTGTGCCAAAGGCAGTACGCGGCACATCCTTTGCGGCGATTTTCATTTGGTGGAATCCTTGTTGAAGGTCCACTTTTGAGAAGTAACGCGCTCCTCGGAGCGAATTGAAACACTCTTGAATCAAAGAAATGGGGTGGCGGTCTTTCTTTGTGACCGCGTTCAGAGCCCTGTAGTCTACACACAGACGAAGTTTACCCAAGTTGGGGTTTTTAGCAAAAAGAATGGGGGATGACCAGGCTGAAGTAGATGGCCAAATAAATCCGGCCTTTTGCAACTTAGCTAGTCTGTCTTTCAGCTCCCCCAGCAGCATTGGCGACATCTGCCTGACCGGCTGGTATACCGGCTTAGCGTTGCCCGTGTCGATAAGGTGTTCAATCACCCGTTCGCGATCTGTAGCCTGTTCAAGCTCGTCAAACAGAGTGGAAAACTCGTTAGTCAGCGTGATAAGTTTGCCTTTTAAAGGTCCGTCAGTTGGGAAAGTCGATGCGAGTTGTGAAGTAGGCTCCTCTCGAGGGCCCAAAACTGTACCATCTGAGATCAGGTTGAGGTAGCAGTTCGTTGCAAACGCTGCTGCACGACGCCGAATTTGCTCCTTCAATAGCGGATGCTCGCTCTCCTCTGTTATAGATAACAGAGCGTGCTGAGATGGGTGCTAGTGAGGAGGAAGTAGGAAAAAATGAGACGTGGTTAGTATCAACGTTGCGGAGGACCCATTCATTGGTCCCTTAGTTGGTGGAGACTACATGCTCCGCGATCCAGTCCCGGCCCAGTATTAGGTTGAAGGAAGATAAGGGGGCTACTCGGCATGTGACGATCATGCCGACGCCTCCAAAGCAAAGAGGAACCTCCGCGGTTTTGTTATTTTTAATAACATCGCCAAAGGCCCCGGACACCTCAAAAGTGTCCTTAGAGGTGGTTAAAACCAGACCTCTGTCACTCACAAGTCTGGCAGACACATAAGACGAACCAGCGCCTGTGTCCAGGAGGAGCCAGGCCAGGCGCCCCGCCACTGTGTGATGAAAATCCACACACAAACGTTTGTCTTCTTCAAAGACAGAAGAGAGTTGATCGCTACTTGCCGATCCAAGACAATCTCTCAGTACTTCAAGCTCACTCAGTTAGCTTGAAGGCAATGTCGTTCCCATGACTGGGTGATCGACAGACACAATAGCTTCGGGCTCAATGGCCCTCTGCTCAACAATGCTTGGCCCAATGGCACAAGACTTCTCAGCGCGCTCAAGGTTAACAGAAACACTCTTGGATGGATTACTCGGACCAATACAAGGGGCAGGAATAATGGGGGAGAGGGGAACTGAACACAATGTTGTCGATGGAAGAGACTGTTTACCATCGACTATTCTTTTAAAGGCTTTTTACCTTTGGCTTCTCGGTCTTTGGTTCCGGACATTTGGAAGAGACATGACCATTGGTGCCACAGTTGTAACAGGTGACGCCGCTGCCCGACTTCTTTCGGGGCTTGGAGTCGGCACCATTGGAGGCTCGTTTGTTGGAGCCGGAGGCGGAGGCTTGAAGAGCTTGCCCTTTGCGATAAATCCGATCTTCATCGAGGGCGGCCACCACGATCGTCGAGAAGGACATCGGAGTCCCTCGTCGCTCCTCCATATTCATCATTGCAACCAGCTTTTTGTTGAGTGCTTTGTTGAGGCGACTGACGAAACCGGTCGACTCGTGATAGGGGAACTTGTAGTTTTTCGCCCGGGCTTGCCACTCCCGGAACCGATCATAGAAAGTCTGACACGACTCGTTCGGAAGCTGAACGAGTGCGTTGTACTCGTCAGTGATGACTTGCTGCGAGACGGAGATCGGGTTTAGCCCAATCAACCAGGACGCAAATTCGTCCCAGGTGTCAGGAGCTGTCTTGAGTCTTCAAAATCCAAGTAGGCTTTGCCTTGGAGGAGCCGGATGCCGGCCAAGTGCCAGATGTCCGGATGAGCTTGTTGGCCCTTCAGGTTGATGGCCAGAGTATTGAGCCAGCGTCTGATGTCGACGCCAAGGGCCCCCTCATAGTGAGGGCAGTTCTTGTAGTTCCACCCGCGGAAGACATTGCTGGTGGTCGTCTCAAGGGGAGCCGTTCTGTCGACCGCACGGTGGAGTTTCACGTACGGTGGGGTCTTGTCCACTTCCATGTGGCCAGGCTCCATCTTCAATTGACTGATTTGATCCGTCGCCGCCGCGGTGGCATCGTCTTGAGCTTTGTCAGGGGGGAAAGCTCCCGGCGGTGGGGCGCCGTTACGTCGGCCCCCTGGGAGGTTGGGCAAGGGGGGTTCAAGATCCTCCTTGTCATCGTCGGACTCATCGTCCGGGGCAGTTTTGAAGAAGGCCGGGTGCGCCGCCACAAAAAGGCGCTGGTCGGCTGTCATCGCCTCAAGCTCGGCGGGGGTATACATATTCCCGTCGGCAGGGGGGGCGGGAGCTCGGTCCAAGTTGACCTTGCGGTTGGGCAAAGAGTGTCGAACAGGCATCTGTCTCACCAACAACACGTAAAAACAAAGAGACACTACTGTTAGTGTCCCGAAAAAAACAGTTTGCAGGCGGTCTATCGCCACGAATAATCTGGAGCACACTGATATGTCAAGTGGCTCCATCGAGAGATTACAGCTTGGGCACACAAGTCCCGCACCCAGGGGTGTGTCCAAAGACCGTCGGATGGATTTTTACCAAAATCCCCAGAAAAACCAAAAAATTTGACTTACGATTTACTGGTCGGCGAATTCGGGAAGAAAAGTTCGAGAAGTCACTGAAAAGGCGATCGAGTGAGGTCGAAGTGGTCGTTCGGAGGGAATGTAGGGTAAAAAGAATGCAAGCTCGCTACCACTATAGCGGGGTGGGCTATAGGCTACGCGGGACAAGTGAAAGCTGCGTGAAATGGCACGTGTAAAGAATGTGAAAGCTCAAAATGGGTATGTATATAATTCATACTATCTAGATGAGTGAGTAGGAAAACAACGGGCCAGCAGGGTCTCTTTATACCCTGCGGCTATCATGAGACATTGTAGACAAGAGGGGCGCTCCCTCAGGGAGAGCCCTGAGAGGCTCGTGGCGTAACAAGAAGAAAGGAAGTAACCGGCGGGGTATCTAAGGGAGCAAGCCGGGATACATAACGGGAAACGGGCCTAAGGCCCAAACATGGAAGCAATCATAAGGAGAAAGGAAACGTCGGAAGGAGCGCCCTTGTCGTCTTGAGGCGGAGGCGCTGTCGTGAGAATACCCAAGCCTGTCGTCAGGGCAAGGGTGAGGTCGGAGCCCGCCGGAAGGGCGCGGAATCCTGAAACAAGGTGTAGGCCCAAGCCCGTTGGGAGGGCAAGGGTTGGGTGAACATTGGAGCCGGTGGCCGGGTGTCACGGGCACGGCTACAGTCTTGTCTTCGTCTCGCCACAGCTCTTGCATTTCAGAGTCCCACCAGGACTATCTTGTACTCGCCCTGCTTTTGCTCTCATTATCGCCATTGGATCTACGATTCCTGCCAGACCTATCTCTGCCACCAGCCTCAGCCTTGCCAACCTCACCCGCCAGAACACCCTTGACATCCGCATTGACACACACACGCCGCCCATCCTTGCATTTGACGCGCGCGCCAACAGCCCGCTGATCGTTGCCCTCAGCCTCCACACGTCGCTGGACAGTCTCTGCGCCTTGCTTTCTGCACCCTCGTCTCCTCTCTCGATCCCATCGCCTCCAGCTCCTCCCCATTGCCTCCATCGCCTTCAGCCCTCGTCTTCGCCTCTAATCCCTGTTCGTCATCATTCTCGTCCTAAGCCCCTCTTCGTCGTCCCAGGATCCTCGTCGTCGTCTGAGGACCCTCGACATCGTCTCAGGATCATCGTCATTGTCCGAGGCAGCTTGTTGTTGCTCCATCCCCTAGTCATTGTTTCTATCCCCTCAGCTTCGCCTCTAGCCCCTCTTCAGAACCTCTAGCCCCTACTTGTCAACTCTGGCCCCTTTTAATTGCATAAAGATCATCACTCCCTGCTCTCTCATGGAGTTTATTTTCTTTTATTCTCCTTTTTTCATATAGGAGGGGAGACTGTAAGGGTCTCACCAAGGCTCCACCCTTACATAAGCTATATTGTAATAAAAGCATCATTATCCATGCTTATACATAGAGCCCTGTTTATATAGCTTCCATTCCACCTCTTCTCTTATTCCCCCAAGCTGGTCTTCACTCTCTTCTCCCTCTTATTGGCTGATCTCAGGAAATTACATTCTTTTTATAGACTTCTGGCCTTTGGCCCTCCGTCCCTCAGTCCCTCTGTTCCTTCCAGTGAGGGTTCACAGAACCCTTACACTTTGTTTTCTATAAAAATTTTTTTCACTTTCCTTCTCTCCCCAAACGCTCTCTCTGCACTCTTGGAATCACCTCTGAACTCGGAATCATCTCTAGAATTTCAGGATTGCTGCAGGACTCTCGAAATCACCAATGGATCATCTGAATGACCAATACTTTGGACATCTGTAGCAGCTGCAGTTTGATCAGTTTCCAAATATCACTACTTTGGTAGTTTCTTGGTGTTTCTGCCACCATATCTCATCCCAGTGTGGGGATCTTTCTGCGATATGGTTACCAAAATGTTTACAGGCCCCCAAAGATTCATTGTGTACCTTTAGTGACCACAAAAACCCCAAATGTAGCAGCTACAGCCTGATCAGTTCCCAAATATCACTACTTTGGTAGTTTCTTGGTGTTTCTGCCACTATATCTCATCCCAGTGTGAGAATCCTTCTGCCATGTGGTTACCAAAATGTTAACAAGCCCCCAAATTTTCATTATGTACCTTTAATCACCACAAAAACCCCCAAATGTAATATCCCAGAAGAATTCCCACATTGGGATGAGGTATAGTGACAGAAACACCAAGAAACTACCAAAGTAGTGATATTTGGGAACTGATCAGACTGTAGCTGCTACATTTGGGGTTTTTGTGATCATTAAAGGAACATAATGAATCTTTGGGGGCCTGTAAACATTTTGGTAACCATACACCAGGAAAAAAAAGTAGTCAGTTGATGACAACTGACATAACACAGCTCTGGTTTCAGCTCCAAAGCTACTCCATCTGCTAGTTAAGGGCTGGCTGGCACACAGCTCAGTGCCCATTTTGGCACAGCTGAAGCCTCTAGCTTGCATTTTTCACAAGCTGCTCCTCAGCTTTGTCCCAGGCACAGCTGCTGCTCAGCCTTGGCCCAGGCCCAGCTGCCCCTCAGTCTTGGCACAGGAAAAGCCACTGCTCAGCCTTTGCTTGAGCAAGAACGGGTGTTGATAAACGCACACCCGTCCCCCGGGGGCACACCCTCGCCCACGCCCTTCGAAAAGGGCGTGTGGCGCTGGTTGGGTGTAACACACCCTTGAAGGATGTCTCCCGCGCGCGCGGGAACAATCCTTCAAGGGGGGAATATGCGGACCGGTCAGGTGGACCGCACGCCCTTTATCAAGGGTGTGCGAGTCGAAGGGCATGCACGCCGCTGTATGGGCGTGCGAGGGCGTGCACGCCCCCACATGGGCGTTCACGGGCGTGCACCATGGCTCGTTGGGAGCCCCTCGGCGGGCAGGTGCAAGTATACCTGCTCGCCGAGAGCCCCTCGGCGGGCAGGTACAGATCCCACCTCGCCGAGAGCCTCTCGGAGAGCAGGTATACATGCACCTGCTCGCCGAGAGCCTTGCCTGCTCGCCGAGAAGAATAACTCTCGGCGAGCAGGTATACAAACACCTGCCCGCCCCCCTCGGCGGGTAGGTGTATGTATCCCTGCTCGCCGAGAAGGATAACTCTCGGCGAGCAGGTGCATGTATACCTGCTCACCGAGAGCCCCTCGGCGGGCAGGTGCATGTATACCTGCTCGCCGAGAGAAATCCTCGGCGAGCAGGCATACAGATCCCACCTCGCCGAGAGCCTCTCGGGGAGCAGGTATACATACACCTGCCCGCCGAGCCTGCTCACCGAGAGCCCCTCGGCGGGCAGGTGCATTTATACCTCCTCGGCGAGCAGGCATACATATCCCACCTCGCCAAGAGCCTCTCGGCGAGCAGGTATACTTGCACCTGCCCGACGAGGGGCTCTTGGCGAGCGGGCTCGGCGGGAGGTGCATGTATACCTGCTCGCCGAGAGAAATCCATGGCGAGCAGGCATACACCTCTCAGCGAGCAGGCATACATATCCCCGCTCGCCGAGAGCCTTGCCTGCTCGCCGAGAAGGATAACTCTCGGCGAGCAGGTATACAAACACTTGCCCGGCGAGCCTGCTCGCCAAGAGCCCCTCGGCGGGCAGGTTCAAGTATACCTGCTCCCGAAAGGCCCTCGGCGAGGTGGGATCTGTATGCCTGCTCGCCGAGGATTCCTCTCGGCGAGCAGGTATAAATGCACCTGCCCGCCGAGGGGCTCTCGGTGAGCAGGCTTGGTGGGCAGGTATATGTATACCTTCTCGCCAAGAGGCTCTCGGCGAGGGGGGATCTGTATGCCTGCTCGCCGATAATTTCTCTCGGCGAGCAGGTATACATGCACCTGCCCGCCGAGGGGCTCTCGGTGAGCAGGTATACATGCCCTGCTCGCCGAGAGTTATCCTTCTCGCGAGCAGGCAAGGCTCTCGGCGAGGTGGGATCTGTACCTGCCCGCCGAGGGGCTCTAGGTGAGCAGGCTTGGCGGGCAGGTGTTTGTATACTTGCTCGCCGAGAGTTATCCTTCTCGGCGAGCAGGGATACATACACCTACCCGCCGAGGGGCTCTCGGCGAGCAGGTATATGTATGTACATGCACCTGCCCACCGAGGGGCTCTCGGCGAGCAGGCACGGTGCACGCTTGTCACGGCTATGTGGGGGCGTGCACGCCCTCGCACGCCCTTGATAAAGCTTTTCAAAGGGGGTGGGCGTGGGCGTGCCCCCGGGGGACGGGTGTGCATTTATCAATGCCCGTTCTTGCTCAGGCAAAGGCTGAGCAGCAGCTGGGCCTGGGCCAAGGCTGAGCAGCAGCTGGGCCTGGGCCAAGGCTGAGCAGCAGCTGGGCCTGGGCCAAGGCTGAGCAGCAGCTGGGCCTGGGCCAAGGCTGAGCAGCAGCTGGGCCTGGGACAAAGCTGAGGATCAGCTTGTGAAAATTGCACTAGAGGCTGGATAGCCAGCTGGAGCAGGTGTCATGTCAGTTGTCATCTAGTGACTACTGATTTTTCCTGGTGATATGGCAGAAGGATTACCACACTGGGATGAGATATGGTGGCAGAAACACCAAGAAACTACCAAAGTAGTGATATTTGGGAACTGATCAGACTGTAGCTGCTACATTTGGGGGTTTTGTGGCCATTAAAGGTACACAATCAATCTTTGGGGGCCTGTAAACATTTTGGTAACCATATTGCAGAAGGGTTCCACGCTGGGACGAGATATGGTGGCAGAAACACCAAGAAACTATCAAAGTAGTGATATTTGGGAGCTGATCAGACTGTAGCTGCTACATTTGGGGGTTTTGTGGTCATTAAAGGAACATAATGAATCTTTGGGGGCCTGTAAGCATTTTGGTAACCATATGGCAGAAGGATTACCACACTGGGATGAGATATAGTGGCAGAAACACCAAGAAACTACCAAAGTAGTGATATTTGGGAACTGATCAGATTGTAGCTGCTGCATAATGGATGTGACCCCAAACACAATATTTCTGGGTTTTATATGCAGAACAATTGTTCAATGAAATTTTACGTGGAAATATTCCTCATTAATCTGTGGTTGATAACAAAAGTAGATAAAAAAAAGAACCTGACAAAAATATGCTAAACCATGTTAAACTAATTTCAAAAAGGCCTTCTATGCATGTAGCACTTGAAGTATGATATGCAATATCTTCAGGAAGTTCAACCAACAAAATTAACAATTTTTGCAGGATGGTGCCATGAGAGAGGTCAGGGGTCAATGTTTTTCCTTTTTTGAAAAAAAGTAGATTTGGAGACTTCTGATAACATCAATTGTTGAAGTAAAAAAAAAGAAAAAAACTTTGAGACCCCTCAGCCATCCTGGATTAATCCTATCAATATATGCTATGTTGATCAATATGCAACATTGCAATTCATCCATCTTGGTAGTGACTGACTGTAGTTTCTTCAGGAACAATCTGTCTGTGAAGTGTCCAGCCTCTTTGGCCTCATCCAAAACCGCAGGGATGTCCACTGGGAATAGGTCTTCAAACTTGTTCAGCACTGTGCGTTCTGCTTTTTTGCAGTCAAAGTCTTCCTGCGCTATTGCTGCCGACGTGGTTGCTGTTTTGTTGACCGGGTTGCCGCGGATCCTCATGCCTGATGGCTCATGGACAATGGATAGACCCCTGACAGACACCATCATCTCAAACCTGAAGAGGAAAGGTGTGCCTAATATAGCCTCGTAACTGCCTGCGACCGGTCCGATCCGAAAGGAGACACTTGGGAAACGCAGGTCTCCCGTCAAAGGTTGGAGGTCACACCAGGGAAAAATTGAGGTCACCTGAGGGCATGTGATGTGAAGAAGACTCTTGTTCAGTCTCCAATCATACTCCAAAACCCATTGAGTGGGACTCCCCAATGACCACAAAGGGGCCATTGTTTTGATAGTGGAGTCTTGCCACAGTAGCTCAGGTGTCTGAACATGTTTTACTCAATGTCACCTGCCACCAGCTGTCATCACATTTTCCCTGGTGTCACCTACTATGTAGTGTCAAAGAAGAAGGGGTTTGGTTGTTGATGACTTCATTGCGAGGTGTACCCTTGTTGGTGTTGGAAGGGTTTTGGCAGGCAGTCCCGATAGGGCGGCTGCTCGTTGGGAGATGATATTGATTTCCAATCCAGTGTTGATGAGAACTTGAATCGGGGTTTCTGCCAGAGTCAGGGTCAGAATAACGTGTGCCAGAGGTCTTTTTGGCATAGCGGTCAAAGGCAAAGGAGAGGGATGCAAAGCAAAGGCAAAGGGGAGGCTATCATCACCGAGTGATGTGCCGCCAAGGTGGTTCATGAAAAAAAAAGTGTAAGCGCTCCTTGTGAGCGCTTCACTGGGCGAGGAGGATGAGATTGATCCGAGCGTATAGGGCTCAAGAGGGACAAGGCAGAGCGTTGGAGGGACACTTCTGGAACCACTGTATCTTGAATTGCAAAGTCTAGCCCAGGGGAAGTGTGAGTGCTTCCCTATAAATACAACTGAGAAAAGGAGAAAGGGGAGAGAGGACTGGAAGAGGAGAAAGGGAGTAGTCAGAGAAGAAGGAGAGAGGAATGAGAGTGCTCACCTAGCCCAGGGGAAGTGTTAGTGCTTCCCTGCTGAGCTAGGAGGGCGCGGGGTGATGGGACCTATTAGGGTGCTTAGTCCATTTCCCTCTCATCCCTCTTTGTCGTTGGCCTCCCATCACGGCCTCCCTAGCTCACAGCCCGCTGTTCTGGTTTCTCAGGTTTGCTTCCTTTTCTTTTCTTCTCTTCTCTGTTCCTTTCTCTCTCTTTTGCTCCCTATGCAATGTCACTCATCATTCTTCCAAGTCATTCCCTGCGCACCTCAATAGGTGCTTAGTCCATTTCCCTTTCATCCCTCTTTGTCGTCGGCCTCCCTAGCTCACAGCCCGCTGTTCTGGTTTCTCAGGTGCTTAGTCCATTTCCCTCTCATCCCTCTTCGTCGTTGGCCTCCCATCACGGCCTCCCTAGCTCACAGCCCGCTGTTCTGGTTTCTCATTGACAAAGACAGTCGAGCCGGACGCACGGCGGCTTGTTGCCCTAGTGGAACAGCAGGGCATCCTATGCCCATTTGCCACATTTATACAAGGGGGGAGGCCCCTCTAGACCGTCCCTTTTGGGTACCACGTTGGCGACAGGGGGGGGGGGTCTCCCGGATCCTGACCGCCCTCGCTCAGAACGGTTGCCCCAGCATGCTTGGGCACAGCTTCCGCGGAGGCCGCACCTTGCTGAGATTCCCTCGGAGAGGAGCGCAAGGGACGTATTCATTTTTGGCTGCTAGCATCTACGTGAGAACGACCAAGGGGACACTGTAATAACAAAGTCCATCCTGCGAAACATCTCACGGGAAGGGGCGGAGACTGAGTAGCTTGTTTTGTTTTGGTTTCACAAATCATTTCTGCGGAGTGCGGGGGTTCGCGCGTGGCGCATCCAGGGTACGCCAAAAAATTGGTGTGTCTGCAAGGCAACACCAATAAAATTGTGTGGTCTCACAGCTACGCCACTGAATTGGTGTGGACCGACGGGCACTCCATGTTGTAGTATGATACGTAATATGCCATTACGTGACATCCTACATGTCCAGGGTAAGTCATATGTCATGACTTACCATAGACATGGGACTTTCCCATGTTTCCTCGACTAGACAGCTTTTCCTATATTTACATACATACTACATAATAGCATGTATATATAGAGCTTATGTTTCCTCAGTTGTTGTATTTCTCTTGAAATTCATTTTTCCGTTGTTCATTTCTCTCAAAATATATTCTCTCAGTGTCAGGCTCTATTAGGTTATGAGCATTTTTTTCTCGCATCTTATAAACAGTTAAGAAGGTTATACAGAGTCTTACAAATCATAGTTATAGTTTGAATTAGTGTTCCGTGTTGTGTGTACCAGTGTGATAGTGTTATAGTGTAGATCCTAGTGTGGATATTCTGTGTGTTGTGTTTATACTGTCTTAGTGTTACTCAGTTTTATCTCGAAAGTTTTTCTCCCTCCTATATTCGACAAATTTTTCCAGCATTATGGCTCCTGTTAACCGATCTCCAAGTTCCATCGCCACTCGATCCTCCAACACGGCAGCAGCGGCTTCCAGCAGCAATGCAGCCGGCAAGCGGGTCGCGGTCGATTTTTCCGTTGTTCATTTCTCTTGAAATATATTCTCTCAGTGTCAGGCTCTATTACTCCAGGTCATTGGCGTGGACTTAATGACACGCCAATATATTGGCGTGGCCTCATTGGCACGCCATACATTTGGCGTGCACGTAGTCAATTGTTGGCGTGCATTTAGCTGGTCCCTATATTTCCTTATAGCTGGGAACCTACCGAGCCCAAGCGATTACGATGCCAGGTCGTGATTAGGGCCTTTCTATCCTTTCCTGCCTTCTCGTTTTCCCTTTACCCTTGTTTTCCTTAGCTTTCCTTCTCCTTGAGTATCCTATACTCGCTTATCTTACCCGAGTTCTTCCTCTAAGCTCGAGTTTCTTCATCGGTGCGTCACTTCAGAGACGACCGCTGACAGAAAGTTTGTCGAACGCTCAGAGAACCCTTTGAAGCTGTAAGACAGGCTATGTTCAAAGGAATGTCCCAATCATTGTGATTTCCACATATAGTGGCTTTTTTAAAACTTCCATTTCTCTTTTCTCCCACCAAGTCTTCCTATATGCTCTCCTTTCTCAGATGCGCTGTCTTTGGTTCCCAATATTGATATAATCATATAAGAGTAATGGATTTCAAGCCACAGAATCATGTGATTTAGTTATTTTATGCGCCAAAGTAAAAACCTGTTCAGGAGATATATTTTGTGAAACCGATTGAGCCCAAGAAGAAAGAATACAATTAGCGTCTGGTTAAGTCGGGGTTTGATCTATCGATATCATGTGATGAGATGAGGGTGGAGTTGTTCAAAGATATCTTACGATATGAAAGATAAGCAGCTAGGATCGCAAGTGGCACCATAAAACCCCAGCCTCCAGACTGTTGATCGGAGGTAGACGTATGAGCTTGTTGGGATGACTTTTTGGTGGCCGGCGGTCCTTTGGGTGCCCCCTGAAATAAGAGTGGTAGGATCGAGCGATAAGATGGGTCTGAATTCTGATCATTGAATTCTGATCATGATACCAAAAAGAGATGGCCAAAAGATAAGCTAACCTGTTTGCACGTTCCGACGCAAAACTGCTCCATCAAAGTCCGAGCCTCTTCACTATGGCCAACGTCCTCGAAAGATTCAGTGGCGTCTTTACCAGCTTCACTTAATAGGACTTCATCACCACCTGGATGTTCCTCCAAGAACTTTGATACTGCGTAGACCTTTCCACTGATGACCAGGTGGAGATTGCTAGGGTTTGAAAGCGTGGAGAGCTCCTCATACGTAAAATCCTGTTGTTTGTTGTTTGGGAAGAGAAAACGGAAAGTGTAGGTGATTTGAGTCAGCAGACTAGGCTGAATGTGGATCTAAAAAAGGATGACTTACTTTATCTTCCGACATCAGCTCCAAACGTTTTGAATATCGATTCCGCGGGTCTCGGTCAGGTATTTATATGTATTCACACTTCGGGAGTCCCCCTAGGACCTATGCAAATGCAGCGGATTGACAGCCCAACCCCTGGCTCAGCGCTTCAGGGCGGGGGATCCCCGACTCTCCGATCAGCTAGCTGCGGGTGGATGCGGTGGCCGGTGGGCCATGTCAAGCCCGGCCCATGACCGCACGCATATGTACTCTATGTGTTGTAGAGGCGCTTCAGCCTTCTTTAATATGGCTTCCCATGTATGGCGAACCGGTACGACGCGTATCGGCCAAGGAATCCTCTTTGGTGACCCGGTGCAACGTGTGCCGGCTACCGCGGAGGACTCCTCGGCGAAGCAACCCGGTACAACGTGTACCGCTTACTGATGAGAGTTATCATCGGTGACCTAGTACAAGATGTAGCAGCTAGCATTAGCAAGAAGGAGTCCTCTTCAGCGACCCGGTGCACTCGATTTAGCGCTCACGGAGGAGCAGTCTCCCTTGACGACCCGTTAACGTAGCGTAGCGCAGCGCAAATGCACTATTTTTTAGCGTAGCGTGAGCGCAATCGCGCGCATCTGCACTAAAGCTACGCGCACAGGGTGAAAAGCTAATTTAGCTTATAGTGTAGTGTTAGCGCAGATACCTGCGATTGCCCTAATGCTACACAAAAAAATAGTGCATTTGCGCTGCGCTACGCTACACCACGGTCAATAGAAGGTGTACCTGATATGTAATACCTCCTTGGAGCTTATAATGTTTTCTAGAGAGTGTATTCTTATAGCAGAAAAAATTTGGGGCCGTTTGGAGCACCGTAGATAAGGTTTTGGGGGTTTGCCTTAGTAGGAAATTGGCCAAATCCGCCCCCCGGCTACACAGGGTCTCCCTGAGGAGTACTAATGCCGTGAGGCTTAACATATGTTTTAAAGAGTGTAATCTTATAGCTAAGAAACTTTGGGGCCGTTTGGTGTACCGTAGATAAGGTTTTGGGGGTTTGCCTTAGTAAGAAAACGGCCAAATCCGCCCCCCGGCTACACAGGGTCTCCCTGAGGAGTACTAATGCCGTGAGGCTTAACATATGTTTTAAAGAGTGTATTCTTATAGCTAAGGAACTTTGGGGCCGTTTGGAGTACCGTAGATAAGGTTTCGGGGGTTTGCCTTAGTAGGAAATCCGCCAAATTGTATATTCCGTCATTTTTTGTTAAATTAATGTATCAACTCCCATCCTCAAGAGGGGATTTAATAAATCAACTCCCAAAATGCTTTTGGGGCCGCGCAAGGTCGCGCGGACCCGGGGGAGACGTCTCAAGACGGTCGGCGCGACGTAAACGACATTTGGGAGTCGATTTATTAATTCCTGGGAGTCAATTTTTCAACTCCCTTATCTTATTAGGGGGGTTCACGTAAGGCTGATTTCAAAAATCAGCAACCAAAACCAGCAGATGCAGCTTTTGAAAACTGTGAGAAAGCAAAAAGGTTTGGCTGGGCAGCTCTCCCTTGGAAGCAATCTGCAAGGCATAAACCTTACTCACAGGTGCATGAGCAGACAAAATCAGCATTGCTTTTTTTGCAATGTGAACCCCCCTATTGAATTAGGGTGTTCAAAGTTGACTTGCATAAAATCATAACACCATAAAAATATAAAATCTAAGCTGAAAAAAATATGTACCACCCAAACACTCAAATTAGAGCACCATTTCTAAAATGGTACACATAAAATCATCATCTGAAAATTTTATGATTTTATATGATTTTACGTATTGAAAATTTTATGATTCCAACTTTGAACACCTTAAATGGGGAGAGACAGACATAGCTCATATCCAGGCTTGCAAAAGCAGAATGCCCGCTGACTTAGAAATAAGAATTACATCTCTTGAAGGGAAAGGCGCGGGCAAGGATGGTACATCGGGATTTTTCAGTATTGGCGCATTTCGAGGGGAACTAGGGGCAGGTGAGCTTGGCTTTCCAGCTGAGTGGACTTGGGAGACTCTGGCCGGGGTAGCCGGACAGCCCCAAACCGGCGGATCCTGGCACTTCCTGCGGCCGAACTTAAGCAATCTCCACCGAAATTGCAGTCTAAACCATCCCTTGAGCACGCGCACGGCACCTCGCCAAGGGGTAGCGTCCAGTATCAGGTGATTCTTCTGGCGTGCCCTGTTTCTGACGGACTCTTGTCTTTCTGCCAGTGGGTCTTTGTGTGGTCAACAGGTTTTGATGGCAAGCTGCCAGACTACTTGAGACGAACTTATAAGAGGGGCTCTGGTAAACTGGTGCCCGTGCGCGGGGTGTCAGATTGGTGGCAATCTGACCTACAATTGGACAGCTTGCAAGGCAATTTGCTATTTGACCCGGTCGGCAATCTTCTAAGAATAGCGTGAAATCCGCAACTGCCGTGTAATCTGCTTATCGCATGTACAGCTGTGCTTCAATTTTTATTTTTATCCGCTGGTGGGCTTGCGAGAGAAGACATCTTTTGAGATCTGTTGTATGGAGTTACATTATATCGAAACATCCCTTGAATGCACCTTGTCGGTTCCTCAAGAGATGTGATAGTCCATACTGTTTTCACCCCGGTTGGCCCTGCTTGCTTCCCCCTTTGTATGTAAATAAGTGATTTAAAAAAAAAAAAAAAAAACATCCAGCGCGCTACGTGTCTTTCGGGTCACCGTGACCGTGACTCGTGAGTGTGCGTTGGCGATCTACCTTCGGTTGAATTCTTCTGACACATTCTGCGCCAAAAGCGAGCATGACATTCTGGAACGACCTTCAACTTGATTGTTTGTCTTGCGCTTGATGAACCCCATTTTTCTCCTACATAATGGAGAGAAGAGGGCCGCTTTCTGGACGGCTTGTACCCCCAGCAACAACAAAGGCCTGTCCATCCCACCTTTTGCATCTTTATCTCTACTACTAGAAACCATTCCTACTTCAAAACTTTCATCATGAAAATCGCATTTGAAACCATCATTTCCGCTTTGTTGCTGCCATTGGCCAGTCGTAGCAGAACTATTCCAAGCGATTGGCACATCATCCACGGAAACCTTGGTCTGAATTCAACAAACCTTCACCGAGGTGGTGTTGCTGTTGGATTTCTGCCTGGGTTCCGCGAGCGCATCGCGCCCAATGCTGTCAGGGATATCAACAACTTGTTACCGGCTCCCATGGCAATTGTCGGTCGTGCAACTCTTTCCGAGTCGCTCTGTGATGAGAAACCCCGAAGCTGACCTTGGATCATTTGCTCAAACTCTTATCAGGTGGGAGACTATGTTCACCTAGCAGAGCATGATCCAGATCTATCCGCGCTTGATTTGGTATGTCAAAAGCTATAGGCTGTGAATTCCCAAGCAAATTCCTTACATCTAATTTCCTATTCAGCACTTACCACACATCCTGAGCGCGCCGGGCAACCCCGTTTGGCAGATTGCCCTATTGCCTAGCGAAGGATTAGACAAAGTCACACCATATGTGGTGGGTGATGTTTCATTTTTTAATACTGGTTGTTCGCCGTGATTGATTGAGCAGATGGGAAAACTTAGGCCGAGCGTATCGCTATCAAAATGGCATCGATCAACAGACTGGGCATCACAGTTTGGTTACGATTTGCTCACGAGGTAAGACCCAGACCAATCGCAAGAAGAAAAATGGTGGGCAAATTGACCATACTCATGCAATTTGATCCCTTCCGTAACATAGATGAACGGAGACTGGTATGGATGGGGTCTTAAGCCTGACTGTAAGTCTATTTCTTGTTTAGAGAAAGTGGCTCGAATATTTAAATTACTACTTTTGGTTTGGAGCTTAGTGTTCCGCGCAAAATGGAGAATGATCGCCCATGCAATCAGAGCTCGAACACATGACACTTGTTGAGTCTCGACTTTTATTCTTCTGGCTCTAATTTTCGGCAAAATAAATCCGACCACTGACTCAACACCGCTTGTGTTTTTCCATGTTGATACCTACACTCCATTCCTCGACATTTGGTCTAAGTAGACATGCTTTGGGCTCCTAACGTCGCTTTCGGCTCATACAATGACTCGATTAGAGGGGGCTACAGTAGGTACTGGCCTGGTGCTGATACTGTCGATATTTCGGGTTAGTTTCCTATCTCTTGAAACCAACTACATCCTGTGCTCTCAATTAACTGGAACTGGTTTGCATGTGTTAGGGCTTTCGTTTTATCATTTTGGAGGTCAGCCTTGACTTATTGACTCCTGCGAGGGCTGCCAATACTGATTCTCGACATGTCCGATTTGACATTTGCATAATCTGCAGGGGAGCGCCGATTGAACGTTTTGCCGCAGCCTGGAGAGGCTCTTGAGAAGATCCAAGAGTTTTCTGAAGTAGGTCGAAAGCAGCACCCAACAACCATGATTAGCCGTGACCACATGTTCGCTGATAAACTCTTTTGTTCCTCTAAAGCTTTACGGCGCTGGACAAGGCAAACCGGTAGTCCTTGCAGAAACTGGTGCGGCTTACACCACTTCCCTCAGATCGGGACGTCCAACTGTTGGAGGCGCTTCAAACCATGATATCAAGTTTGCCTGGTTGCAACAGCTACTGTCGGGGGAGCTAAAGTACCACGTTCCGGAGCTCAAAGCAGTTTCTTGGGTGAGCTCAAATCCGCCGTGATGGACTTCGAGAAGCAGAAAAAACAAGATTGTTCTTCGTGTAAGCTGACATATACGAAATGTGCTACCCGCTTTATCCAGTTTGAACTGATCAAAGATGAAAACGCCGGGTACGTCATGAGTGGCTCTTTGATTCTTCTCTTGCTAAATCTTCTTGTTTATGCTGACAATTTTATGTGTGTATGTTTTTTGGATTGTTCCCGTGACACTAACAGTGTCCAAGGCACCAGCGTCAGATGCGAAGATTACCGGTTATTAGTTGGTGAAAAGCGGCTCAGCCAGGATGCAGTCCGCTACTTATCGAGTGGCTACTGAGAACCCCGATGCGTCACCGAACAAGCTTGGATGTTGAGTTATAGCAGAGGTCCGGTAATCAACGCTGAAGTCTTAAGGTCTTAACTTCCCTGTGGATCAACATCTGGATCTTCTTACTTGACTTGAATCTATTTTGGGAGAAACATTCGAGGGTTATCTAAAACCATTCCATTGCAGCTTGTTTTTGAGAAACCAGCTGCTTCTTTTTACGCTTCTGCTTTTCAATGTTTACCTCACTTCTTTCTCTGAAATCACTCTCAACAAGTTATTTATTTATTTATTCATTTAGATTTATTTTAGAAATTCATGATACTGAATTCCAGCAAAGGCTGCAGAGATTTGGGTCAACTCCGAAGCTCAAGCATACGTAGGAAGACAGAATGTAATCAACCAGCAAACCTTGTGCCAATACCTGATATCCAACATACAGCTGTTGTGTAAGGCGCTGTTTGGCACCGATATAATCAGTGATATATTCACAAATATTTCACAATTATATCGGTAAAATGCCGATGGCGTTTGGCAAACCGACATATTCAAAACATGAAATAATTTATAATTACAGTTCCTACATGCCGATATATTGGCAGCAAAATCAGACCCACCCTTGCAACTCCCAACCTCGATTATCGACCTCATTGAGTGGATACATCATACAACACTCCACTAGCTCGATGTATCCACTCAATGAGTGGACCCATATATCCACTCGATGGCCCGGTTGGTCATCGAGTGGATTATATAACACTCCACTTGCTCGATGACCCTTGATGAACAACCGGGTCATTGAATGGACTTATCCACTCAATAGCCTGGTTGGTCATTGAGTGGATAAATGCTCCACTTGATGGCCCGGTTGGTCATCAAGTGGAGTAGGTATCCACTCAGTGACCCGGTTGGTTGTCGAGTGAAACATACTCCACTCAATGACAAATTGGGCCATCGGGTGGATATGTATAAGTCCCCTCAAACCATCCTGTTCATCGGGTGGACTACAATAGATCCAGTCGATGACCAACTGGGTCATCGAGTGGGTGAAGTGGGTCATAGGCTATAGCCACCTGATGACCGGGTGGGTGGTCATCAAGTGGAGGGTGAGTTTGTCCATTCGCTTTCTTGTTTGATCGAGAGGTGGGTGGTTGGCTGGCTGGGTTTATACCAATGTACTGACAAACGCCAGCGATATATTCAATTACATTTTATTTCAGGTGAAATAATCAAAATGTCACGAATTATTTCACCCGTGATTATTTCACCAATTATACAGCAGTTCCGAGAAAGCTTGCGTTTCCGGGCCTGCAATTCTGCCCCCCAAACTCGACTTCAACTTCAGCCACATCCCCCCTGTATTCTGGACAGCCCGGGTTATACAGGGCTGTGGGGCCTGACTGGGCAGCCTGGTGCCCTGTCATGCCACACAGGCGCAGGAGAGTGGAGGACCGCTGGACTCAAAATTTGACAAGGAGTCCAATGGTGCCACTCTCCAAAGCTAAAAGCTAGCTATCACAAAGATAGCTTTTGCAACGAATGCATGTCCCTGTATGGCAACGGCCATACAAGAGGCAATACAGGTGGCTGAAGTCAAGTTCGGGGGGCAAAATCGCAGGTCCAGAAGCGCAAGCCTTCTCGGAACTTCTGTATTGGCGCCAAACGGGGCCTAAACGGTTGCGGTTTTCCACCGTTTTAATTTTTTTTTTTAGCGCGCAACCTTTTTTTTTTGCCCCCGATCTCATTTTCCCCCCCGGCGCACAGACGCAGGAATCCCGCGAGCCTGCCGCTGTGGGTCCGCCAAATCTCTTGGTCGCATGTTGTTGGAACCATCCAAGTCAAGGTTGTCAAATTGAGAGTTTTGAATCTGGTGAGTGTATCTTTTGATCAAACAACTTCCTTCAGTAAATTGGATACTGAAATTTGAAATTTTCTGGCTTTCTAGACATGGGTTATCGCCTGTACTCTGCTGAATTCAAATACGCCGTCGTCAGAGCGGCAAACGAAGGGAAGACCTTATCTGAGATTAACTCGTCATTAGCCGCGTCAGTCAGCAATGATTCCCTGCGCCGATGGGTCAATCTGTACAAGAGGACGAGGGCAGTTGCTTGTGATCCTTCAACCTATCAAACCCAAGGCCGAACTTTTGAATTAAACAATGAATATTTAAAATTTATTTCCGAGATGATTGCTGAAAAGCCAACAGTTTACCTAGACAAAATACAGCAGGCGTTAATCGAAGAGACAGGTGCCATAGTCTGCCTGAAAACTATTGCAAAAACACTCCATGAGCGTTTGAACATGTCCAAAAAGACAATCAGGACTTTCAATCCGCGCCAAGATCCGGAAGCAAGGGCTTACTACACCTCTCAAATCAATTGTATACCAATGTCCCATCTTGTGTTCACAGGTAAGTTTCTATTTTTTTCATCACCTACAAAGATATGCCTAAGCAGTAAAAACTTTGATTCATTTTCAGATGAATTGGGGGTCTCGCTTGAGGTGGTATCACAAAAGAGAGGCTGGGCTCCTGTAGGTCAAAGAACACCCCGAGTTCCGCGCAAGAGGAGCACACACAAGTATAATGTCATCCCAGCGATCTCATCTGATGGGTTAGTTGCACACGTGGTCCAGGAGGAATCTGTTAATCGGGCAGATTTTGATTTCTTCCTTGAGCACATCTTGGTAAGCTGTTGGAATAGATTCATATGATTTGCAATGAATAATATTCTGATGACCGCATTTGTGGCTCCCATCGATGAACCCCTTTCCAGCTTCACGCAGCGTACTTGTCATGGACAACGCACAAATCCATCACAATTGGCGTATTGCAGAGCTTGTCAAGGAGCAAGGGTGCCTCTTACAATATCTTCCGGCATACTCACCAGAATTAAACCCAATTGAAAAGGGGTTATCAGTGTACAAATCGACCCTAAGACGGAACAAAGATTTACTTACGGGTGGTGAGGAGGACTATGATGTTTTAGATACTTTTGTCAGCTTAGTTTTCACAGATGTTTTGACCCGTAAGCTGTTCATTGGCTCGGGTTACCTCATAGAATGATTATATGTATCAGAAACTGGTACATTTGTTTGGTTTAAAGTGAGGCAATTTGATCACCAAGAAATCTTGATTTCGGACTTCCATTGCACTCAAAACTGATCACGCTAGATCGAAATCTCCAGTTTCATTTCAATGCAAGTAAGATGAAAAATATGAGACTGTTTATTTGAGGAGCTAGAGTAGAGACCAATTGGTCAGACACAGACTGAAAAAAGACAAGATTTGGTTTTGGATCTTTCGTGTTTATTGAGATCAATATGAATAGCAGTGAGCAATAACTTTGTATTTACTAACATCAATATGGATAGCAGACTATTTCATGAGACACAACCATTTTTTGTTTCGAGATTGAAAAGTGAGAGAAATGGACAAAGGCAAACCTATCAACGGCGCTTTTTGAGACTACGTTTGTATTTTTTAATGTTGCTGACAAGCGAACGAGCATGACTCCTTTTGACGCCAACCTCTTCAAAATCTTGTGCCTGGAAGTTTTTGAACTCGACGTAGTGTGTGATTCCATATTTGATTAGAGAATTTTTGACTTGTTTGCAGTTCACATCAACATGAAAGAGCATCAAGTAGTCGTTGATGTCAGCATTTACATCCGAGGGGGCCGGTGAGGAAACAGGTGTGGGGTTTTTTTGAGCAAAGTCAGGTTGAGGAACCGGGGGAACCAAGATGTTCATGCCAAAGTTTGGCATTCCAGGGTATGCAGTAAACGGGATCGTTGAGGCAGCCGGCCATGCCCAGGGCAAGTTTTGCCAAGCCATGGGTGGTGCAATATGTCCACCCATTCCCACATAAGCGGCTGCCATCGGCGAGATGTTTGGAGGGGTTCTAGCGTTCCTGGGGGCTCTGGATGATGCTGGTGAATCCAAATTTGCTTCCCGGTTCCGATTGATTGGACTAGATTGATGTTGATTGACGGGACTAGATTCACGTTCCCTCTTGTCTGGCTCGCGGCTGGAAGAACCATCAAACTCGGCTTTGGTTTGAAATTTGAATGCCGGAGATGATGGTGGTTTGTGCTCGATGATCTCTGGATTCTGGGCCTGAAGAGAGGACACAAGATTAAAAAACATTCACATGTCTTTTCAACTACTCAAAACTCACCATGGCTCTGGCCCAAAGGGCAATTCTTTCAGGGCTGAGTGCAAGAAATCGAGTCGGATCTTCGGGGTCAATCATCACAGGGAGTTCCATGGAGCCGGTCAGTCGCTCGCAGGGCATATGAGTTGCCCGGATTGTCCAGATGTTATTTAAGATGTCGGAGTTCTTCTTAGCGCCAGCAGTGGGCTGTGGTTTGGTTGATGCCTCATTACCTTCTCTGTTTCTCTCGGCTAAGTGTCTCAATGCTTTGTTCCTCTGATATGATAGGTAGAAACAATCAGCCAAATTAGAGGTTCAATCTCAGTTAACAAGGAAATCACCCACCTCCGCAACGAGTTTAGGATCATTCTGGACAATATAGATTTTGGCCCCCCCCTTACGCTCAGCCATCTCAAGAAACTCGGCAAAGATTTCCGAGTTATACAAGTTGGTCTTGTTTTTTTCAAGGAATTGTCCGCCATTTCGAATTATCGCGTACCAGGAGAGTTTTCCTTCTTGCTCTTGTTCTTGTGCGTGTCCAGCAACGACACTTGTTTCCTTGGCACGAAGCATGGCAAGTGCTGACCGTTTGAAAGCAAAGCAACTGCTTTCCGAAGCCTTCCAATGAAAGAAAAGCTTACCCGGTTTTGAATCGAGTTTTGAATACTTATCCTTGGGTTCGACAACATTTCCCTTGCGTCTATTTGCATTACGGGTATTGCAGCTGGTGGGCTTGGGTTTAAGAATGTAAAGTTTGTACTCCAAGTTAACCTTAAACTCTTTGGCATCATCTTCTTCTTCAGTCTGTTCACCGCCACCGTTTCTATTGGAATTGTTTTGCAAGGTTGGTGTGGCAGTGCCTGTCAATGCAAAAGATTGATCCCAATCCAAATATTCGCTGACTTCGTCTAGTGTTTGCAATCAATCAAGTTGACTGGAAAAATCTGAAACAAAGGTCAAATTAGCACCAGTTACATAAATGAAGGAAACATCAAGATGAAAAAATAAAAACCTTCTGGATCCATTGCGCCGTTGGTAGAAAACTGTTGTGATCAGACTAGAGTTCAAAGCGGCTACGCCGCTGCAGGGATGAAATTCCAGCCAGAAACCCCCTGGCTGACAGCCCAAGGTTCAGCTGCTCCATCTCTTCTACAGATGTGCCAAAAGTGAAATCATTGCACTGCGCACACCAAACCCCCTTCAATGGTGCCTCAGGCTCTCAAGGTCCTCAATCCCCCATCTCTTGGGCTCAATGTTGCTGCTAGCGGGCAATGGATCCAGTCAGAATTGAGTGAACCAATGGACCTGGGCTTGCTGTTGACTTAGCCCCAGACACGGTGGCTTTCTCTTGCAGGTGGTGGTGGAAAACAGTCCTCATTTAGCATTTTATTTATCAAATTTGTTTGTATTTCATGTCTTTTTGTGAAGATTGAATTGGCAGTAGTTCAGGTATAGTCATGTTTAGTTGACCATGGCACAATCCTTTGAAAAATAAATTTTAGGCTGCGTTTGTTAGCGTGATAAATATGCTGTAATATTAAAAACACACAACATTTATTTTATGTAAAACATCATTATTTTGGCTAATCTTTTGGAAATCAACTGTTCAGGTTCATGACAGTTGACTTACAAAACATTAGCCTAAAAAAATGTGCTTTACAATATTTAATCATAGTGTGTTTTTATGATTACGCTATATTTATCATGCTAACAAATGCAGTCTTAGATGTATGACATCAAGGTAAGAATATAATACAATCATCATTAACAACATTGCAGAGAAGCCTCAGCTGGAGTGTTTCAACAGACGCGGGGGGCTTGCTGAAGTCAAGGCCATCCTTGATACAGGATGTGTAAAGTCTAGCAAGCAGGGAGGTCAGACTGGGTGGTCCTGCTGAGCTAGATGGTCGTGCGGAGCACATCAGCATTATTGGGCCAGTCGGTCGGCTTGCTGATCCCAGGATGAGACGGCTTGTTGAACGCGGAGGTAATAAGGATATGGTCGACGGTGACGACCTAGTCAATCCAAAAATGCTTAGAACAGGGCGAAAAAAAGTTTGAAGATCAGCATAGGCTCGAGGTAATGTGGGTTGCGATTGGGGGTGGGGGCAGCTAAGAAATGGGTCGGTCCGCTCAGTTGGAAGGTTTTTTTAGCTAGGATTGATGGGTCATGAGTCGGACTTGGAGGGGTTGATTTTGCATTTTTTTGGGTGGACTGGTGGTGTCTAGACTTACCATTAGCATTAGAGGTGTTCTGTCTTCTCGAACAATCAATCAGTACACCCTGACGGTGTGGAACTCCGTCCGGTGCAGGCCGGCGGCAGTTAGTTGGAGGGGAATGGGGAGAGGAAGTTTTATGTGCCCTCCGGTTTTTGGTCGGAATGAGCGAGGAGGATCGTTTGTGCGATGAGGTTTGGGGGGGGGGGGGAAGATTTTACGACGGCGTTGAGCGCGCGTCGGCGGTTGGTTGTTTTGAGGGAAAGAGTGGAAAGAAGCCGAAGGGAAGAAGAGAGCTCCGGAAGATCAATAAGATTCAGGATGGCACTATGGAGGGCCCGGATAATGAACAGTAAACTTCGATGGATTTCCTGATGGGATCAGCTAGGTTCCATGCCCCCTTCCTCTGAGTTCGTGGGCGAACTCAGACTCCGGGAAGCGCCGCGCACTGCGGACCCGTCATCACGCCCCGCACCCGCGCGCACACAACAAAAAACAACACAAGAAGCAAAAGGAGAAAACAAAAGAAACCAACAAAACAAAAGAACCAACCCTCCCCACTGTTCCCTTCCAACACGCGCCATGAGAAAAAAGAAAAAGAGCAGGAAAAAAAAAAAGAGAAAGAGAATCAAGAACAACAGTAGTAGAAGCAGGGGACAATAGGAAAGACAACACGAGCCAACAAAGAAACAAAAATAAGAACACATCCTGAAACGCCTTGAGGTGCCGCCATCGCCGCTGCAAAACTCAGTTTCTGTCGTCCTCACGGCCTGAACCACACCGCGCACCACATCTCCACCACGCTTGCAGTCTGTCCCTAGACTGCTTCGCGCCTGCTGTCGAGGTTGAAAAGAAATACACGCCTAAAAAGATCCAGAAAAAAAACCAGGGAGGGGAAAAAAAGGCCGCCGGTGCTCACATATGTGGCATAAAGTAGGGTTTACAAAACGCAGTAGAAATACCCTGGGGGTGCACACATTGGGAGGACTTACTTTGAACCTCCTGTGCCTCCACGGGAGAAATAACTTTTTACCTGGTCCGCTGAGAAACACCGCGTCAACAGAGTCCCGTCAAGTTCCGCCAAGATATAGGAGCCGCCGTGAACCTGGCGCACCACGCGAAAAGGCCCACTCCACCAATTGGCTAACAATTTGCCCCATTGAGTCTCGAGGGCCCGATTGTAGACCAACACCATGTCGCCGGGGCGAAGCGGATCCCGCATTCGACCGGCGTTCTTCTCTTCCCAATACCGGACGGAACCTTCGCGCGCCTTCATGAGCTTTTGATGTTCTAGCTCGCGGACTTCTTTGCTGCGCTCCAGCTGACGAGAACGCGCAACCAAAAGATCAGCCGTGTCCTGAACTTCGTCCCAATCGACCCCGAGGTAGGATTCCATCTCCAAGTCGATGGGCAGCACGGCCCGCTGACCAAATACAATCTCGTAGGGTGAATAGCCAGTAGTACGCTTTGTTGAGATCCGATCAGCAAATAAGACAAGGGGCAGGTATTTTCGACAGTTCTTAGCACTTTCCCCAGCAAGCTTGACAAGCGCGGCCTTCAGAGGACCGTGGCCGCGCTCAACCATTCCCTGGCCTTCGGGGTAGTAAGGCGTGGAAACGCGATGCTGGCCGGGAAGTTCGCGCAACATCTCCGCAAGCTTGCCGCCGAATTCGGATCCGCCATCTGTTGAATAAGAGCGCGCCAAACCATAGCGCATTGTCCAGTGTTTGTGAAGGAAACTAGCCACCCCTTCTGAGTTGAGATTATTCAGAAATTTGGCTTCAACCCAGCCCGAGAAATTGTCGCGAGCTACAATAAGGTATTGCGCCCCGGGAGCCTTAATGTGGACGACATCTATGGCGACACGTCCGAACACCAATGATTCACCCGTAGGCCCTCTGATCTCCAAAGGCCGCCGCAGATCGCGTTTCTGGCAGGCCTCACAACTCTTGCACCAACGCAAGACACTCTTCTTCAAAGAGGGCCACCAGAACCGCTCCGCCACGCGCCGATAAGTTTCCGTCTCTCCGCGATGTCCTAGACCTTCGTGCAGTTGCTCCAACACCGCGTCCTGTTTTGCTGGGATCGTGATGACAATGCGCGGACAGGGAGAGCCTCTCTTCATGAGGCGCCCGGCATGGACGAAAAACTCTGACGATTTACGCTTGAGAGCCCTGAAATCTTCAGTCGTCATCCCGTGCGGCATCCGGAGATCAATGAGATATTGCTCCAACTGTCGCCAAAATCCTTGCTGATAACCCAAATATTCACCATTAGCAGCAGTTAAACAGAAACCCAAGGGCTTGATCACAGCCTCTTCCTCGTCAAACACAGCCTCAGGAGTTGACTCATCTTCATCCTTAGGACGCCTGGACAACCCGTCGGGCATCAAAAATGTTTTCCCCGGTCGGTGAACAATGTCGAACAAAAACAATTGGATAAAGGACACCCAGCGTGTCATCGGAGCTTTCGGCAAGCTTGGTGCGTTTATCATCTCAATAAGGGAATGAGCGTCAACCTGGAGCTCAAAGTGTTGGCCCCATAAGACTGTCTGAAGCTTCTTGAGTATCCGTGCCACGCCACAAAGCTCGAGCTTAGGCTGCGAGTACCGGGATTCAACGTCGGAAAACAGCAGCGACTCGTACAAGGCTGGGCGATCCAGGCCGTTTGCGTCTTCTTGAGTGAGAACCGCGCCCGCGGCATGAAAGCTAGAGTCAACTGCGAGCTTGAGTTTACCGGCGTCGGGTCCGTAGTTGATTTTTACAAGCACAATATCCTTGCCCACTATGACTTTAAGCCTCTGAAAAGCCGCCTCGCACTCCGCCGTCCAGACTCAGTCAGTGTCTTTTCGTGTCAACCGACGAAGTGGAAGACAGATCTCGGAAAGGGAAGGAATAAAAATGCGAACATAGACTACTACGCCCAGAAATCCTCGCATTTACGTGGCGTTAACGGGAGTAGGCCACGAGAGGATCTTATTGACTTTGGTTTTTGCCATCCTCCGCCCCTCCTTACATACGACGTGGCCGACGATTTCCAGCGCAGGAACGCAAGCCGCTAACTTAGATGCCGACACCGTGAGTCCACTTTCCTCGATCCGAAAGAGGATGCGCTCCAAGGTAGTGGCATACTCCCATATGAAACGCCGGATCCCTCGATGCCATGGCAGTAGCTTGTTGTTGTAATCCGAAACGGGGCCTTTGATGCCGCCATCTTCAATAAAAATTCTGGCGTGCTCGGGGATCTCCTCCTGGAGAATCCAGACCATCTGGGCTTGATAAACAGCCACGGAGTTGGTTGTGCCTTGAGGGAGGCGAGTGAGTTGAAAGCGTCCGAGGGGCGTGTCAAAAGTGGTGAGAGGACGTGAGATGGGATCCAAAGCGCGCTCGTCGTAGCCGCCCATGATGTCGCCAAGACCGTAGCAGGCCCGACCAGCAAATGATTCCACGAACTCCTCAGTTGCCGGCGGAACGCCTCCATCCTTGATAGTGACCTTATTCAAAGGTTGAAGATCGTGAACTACCCGAAGTTTCCCATTACTCTTGAGAACACAGAAAACAGGGGAGGAATAACTAGACGTGGACTGTTCGTAAAGACCGGTCTTAACGCGCTCCCGGATCAGACGAATGAACTAGTCAAGTTTTTGCGGCGGGGATGGGAATCTTCCTCTTCTGCCACGGCTCGTGCTCCACGACGGGGATGATATACAGGAGCCCATAAGAATCCTTAAGCAGACCGCGCTCCGACTCGGTGAACGCTATGGACAGGTTGCGCTCTGACAAAACGTTTTTGATCAGATTCAGCTTGCCCGGGTACAACCAACCGTCTGGGCCAAAATTCACGACAGCAAGCCGTTCTTCCGTCACACGGCCTTTAGGCACAAAGGGTCCCGCTAGAGATCGTGGAAGGCCGCGGTAGGGATTGCGGGAAAGAGGGGGGTTCAGGCCCTGGGGCATGGGGGAATTAACCGGCTTGACCTTCCTGTCGACCGGCTTATACTTGGCCGCGAAAGCTAAGAATCCGCCCTCGGACCAAGCTTTCAAGAGTGCCGATTGATCCGCAAACTGTAGGCCGTGCTCCATCAAATTCCAGGTGCGGTGCTCTTGCTGATCCTCAAACGCCGCCTTGTCTGAAAAAGAGAAACCAGACGGACATCTTCCGCTCACAATAGTGGCACGAGGTAGGGTACAACGAATTTGTGTAGCATCACGCTCCGGAGGTGCACTTTGGTCAGAACTTTTGAGTCCAAAGTCCCCCCACGGCGCCTCAAATTCCACCTTCCCTCCTTCGCACCTCAAGGAAAATAATAGTTTTACCTCATCACGGAGGATCTTTAGTTTTACCTCGTTGCGGAGGCTCGGGAGTTTAGGCTCATCGCGGAGTCGAACTAGATTACCCTCATTGCGGAGGACGTCAAGAGACGTATCTAGTTTATTCTCTTCACGGAGACGATCCTGAGGAATGCCTAGTTTATTCTTGTTGCGGAGACGGGTTTCGAGGGATAGTTTAGTCTTGTTACGGAGACGGGTTTGGTTGGATGAAGAACCACCTGGAACCAAAGAAGAAATCGAATATGGAGGGCTGCTCACGAGTGTGGCGGATCGTAGGGTTTTTGAAAGAGAGGTGGCATCCAGCCCGGAGGTGCATCTATGGAGAGAACTTACTTCCATAACTCCACGCCTCCGCCAAATACCCATTTCCTCCGCAAACGCCCTGGCCTCCACACTCAAGGGTCTTATCCGCCGAAAGTCCTGGCCTTTGGTGCCTAACAACGCCATCTTGCTATGAAACGAGGAGAGTTGAGAAAATAGTGGTACATGGTATCTTGAAGAAAGGGAAGCCGCTTGCGAGTCGGAGAATGGATTGGAAGAAACATTTTTAGGCTTTGATTGGTTTTCTTGATGTTTTTGGATTTTGATGTTTTGGAGAGAGGGAAACTGAGATTGAGAAAAGAACGACCGGTGAATCTCTTGAGAAAGAGTTAACCCAGCAGCTTGAGAGCGAGATTCTACATTAGCTCGGCTGACATCAGGGTTAACTAAAGTCATAAAAAATGCGGCTCCGCAACGAGATCGTCGCGAACCACCGCCATCCGGGACAACACCTCCTTCCTCCCCTTGCCAGGGAAGTCACGCTCCCATCGCCCTTGATCCGTGGCGCACAAAGAAAGCTCTATCTGCCGCCCCTCGGAATCTGGCAGCAGGATCTTCTCGCCACCTTGCCCTGAATAGAGAAGAGTTGCCTCGAAATCAATGAGAAATGGTCGGCCCAATATCAAAGGCCCATTGGCGCGAGTGATCCAGAAGTGACAGGATCCGATAATTGTACGCCCAACACGGATAGGCACATCCTCCGCGACACCTATCAATTTGCAGGACTGGTTGCCAATTCCGTAAACCGCCGAGCTAAAATTAACACGTGGACTGATATTGAATTTGTTAGCCAGTGCATTCGAAATTAGGTTCAGTTGGGAACCGGAATCAATCATGGGGGAAGCGGCACTCTCCTCATCCCCAATCAGACAGGGCAGAAAACCCAAAGGACATGAGTAGAGCCGAGAGTCCGCGCCTGGGCCTTCTGGGTCGGGTCCCTCCGCTAACAACGTGCCCGAAGCCGTCCTCAGCTCCTCGGTACCCACCTCCACACGCCTCTTTGTCACCCACTTCTTCCAGCCCTCCGCCATGGCCGGAGAAATCGCCAGAAGCTCCTTGACTGTAACTCCTGGGACCGGAAGATCCGAAACTTTCTTGATCATCTCTTCGATCACGTGAGGCTGATCCTTGGAAATGGCCCTCTCAAATCGGACCTTCTGAGCGGGTGACTTTGGGCTGCTAGACGCCTCGGGTTTACTCCGCGGAACCGAATCCGCTGAAGGCGCTGCCGGGCTCCTCTCGAAAAGCTCGGGCTCTTCGTCCATATCCTCCGCTTCAGAATCTACTGGTGGCGCTGCGGTCTTCCTAGCAGGTTTCCGTGCTGCCGAAGGCGGAACCATTGGCGCCTTGTAGGGATTCGGGGATTCATGCTTCTTACGGGCTGGATCCGCTTCGTAAGTTCCAGAGAAGGACTGAGAAGAAATAGCTGGAGGGTACCAGGGCTCAAGCGTGCCGCAAGTGGCACGGAATTCCGGAGCTGTCGAGGCCACCGAGGCCTTAGGCTGAAAAGACGCCACCACGTGCCAAATTGGGCGCGATGAGTCAAAAGGGATCAACGCTCCATTAGGCAGGAAGAAGTTATTGCCCTTCTGCTTGACCAAATTCGCCTCCTTATCCTTAACAAGCTCCATGCAGCGTCCCGTGCCGTGCCCCTCACGATGACAATAGTAACAAACTAAAGGGCCACGAGGTTCGCGCGTCGTTCCCGGTGTAGAAGGAGCGCCCTTCATCACAAACTTTTTCTCCAAGCGCTGCTCGAAGGACTGCAGCATCTTGGAGATTTTGTCCACAGTTGCGGGAGCCTTATCTGAGACCGGGGCCTTCTTCGGGCGTCGATTGTCTTCCATTTTTTGCATGATCTCATTTGCGGCCTTGAATTCAGATGCAGGAACTGCGACCGGCTCCGGTTTGATCTGCTCAGAGGTAAAAGCCACCTCCTCTTCCATCTTGGATTTAACGGCCGCTCTGAGCTCACTAAGGACTGGAAGGCGGTAGCGCCCGTCTAACGTCTTGACCATCTTCTTCTCCTTGACTAGATAAGACTTGATGCGCTGCTGGAAACCGGATGAGAATGCAAAGAAAAAGTGGTCGACGGCTAGATCCTCCGACGATAGGTGCTGATAACGAATCAAATAGGATAGGATGACGTCAAACACGGATTTAAAAGATCTGTACGCGTCCAATGATGAGATGCCACCCTTGGCGGTCCAGGAGTCTTTGAGAGCTTGTAGATCTGCGACGGTGTAGCGAACTGCATCAACCTGACCCCAACGCTCAATCATTTGCTTGCGGAGCGTAGCCCACGACTTCGTCGCGTACCCGCTCATATCCCATACTGCATCCTGGATGTCCTCACTTCCGAGAAAGGAGGGGATCTGAAGGACCTTGTCCTTGTCGGACGCACCGTCCAAATTTGCCGCGAGCTTGTACTGACGCAAGAACGCTTCGACACGGGTCCCGATGAACTTGAGAGACCAATCCTGAGGCTTGATCTTTATCATCTTGCGCGAAGGTGCCGAGTCCTGAGGCGAAGCCATAATGATCTAACTGGAAAGGAAAGGCGATCGAGGGCGGCTCACGGCAGTGGCAAATGTAATGCTTCGAAACTCGTAGTAGAAACCCGCGGAGGTGCACTATTGGGGAGGACTTACTTCTAGTTCTCCTTGCCTCCGCTGCTGAACACACACGAATCCCGAAACGAATTCTTACAGGAAAGACTCGGATCCGTCTGAAAAGAAAAAGGAAAGAAACCTAAAGAAAAGAAAGAAGCTAGACCGCCAAGCGTCTCGAAAACCATGAAAAATCGGCGAGACTGTAAATCTTGAGGTCGCTGGTTCAATCCCGGCTTGGGGGACCAAATGTGAAACTCCGTCCGGTGCAGGCCGGCGGCAGTTAGTTGGAGGGGAATGGGGAGAGGAAGTTTTATGTGTCCTCCGGGTTTTGGTCGGAATGAGCGAGGAGGATCGTTTGTGCAATGAGGTTTGGGGGGGGGGGGGGGGGAAGATTTTACGACGGCGTTGAGCGCGCGTCGGCGGTTGGTTGTTTTGAGGGAAAGAGTGGAAAGAAGCCAAAGGGAAGAAGAGAGCTCCGGAAGATCAATAAGATTCAGGATGGCACTATGGAGGGCCCGGATAATGAACAGTAAACTTCGATGGATTTCCTGATGGGATCAGCTAGGTTCCATGCCCCCTTCCTCTGAGTTCGTGGGCAAACTCAGACTCCGGGAAGCGCCGTGCACTGCGGACCCGTCATCACGCCCCGCACCCGCGCGCACACAACAAAAAACAACACAAGAAGCAAAAGGAGAAAACAAAAGAAAACAACAAAACAAAAGAACCAACCCTCCCCACTGTTCCCTTCCAACACGCGCCATGAGAAAAAAGAAAAAGAGCAGGAAAAAAAAAAAAAGAGAAAGAGAATCAAGAACAACAGTAGTAGAAGCAGGGGACAATAGGAAAGACAACACGAGCCAACAAAGAAACAAAAAGAAGAACACATCCTGAAACGCCTTGAGGTGCCGCCATCGCCGCTGCAAAACTCAGTTTCTGTCGTCCTCACGGCCTGAACCATACCGCGCACCACAACGGTGACGAGTTTCATGGAGCTCTCGGTAGAGTGCTTCGTAGCTGGCATGAGGACAAAGATTTCAGCTTGCAGCGCAATACAGACAAACATCGGAAGGGGTAGGCCAGGTTCAGTCGTGAGCGGGATGGGCCTGTGTGCTTGTCATGCTGGGGCAACGGGCGGCGTGATGTTGGGCCTGGGATGAGCTATCGTGCCCCGTGGCAACAACGGCCCGTTGTGTGGAGTGTGGGTTGAAGGGTGTGGCGTGTGAAGTGGTGCGTCGAGGGTAGAGGCGCCACCAAGGCGGTTACAATAGCGTACGTGACCGTGGTCTGGGTAAGCGGGCAGTGCGGTGAGATGGTGCCTGCGGGTATATAAGGAGGGATTTGGGATTGATTGATCCGCAGGGGATTCGGTTTTGTCCGCCCCCTAACTGCTTGGTTAGGCCCTCCCTGGACAGTTTACCAACCGGCCCTCTTTTGCTCGTTGCTCCGGCACAGCTGGAGGGTCATCTATAGGGCCTTTGGGCCTTTGGAGATATTCAACGTGCCAAGTGAGAATAATGGGGCATTTTTTGCCCCATTTTGTGAAAAGGAAACACCCCAAAACTTAGATCTACAGGTCTAGAATTCTGTGCATTTAAGAAAGTGGGATTGGATGAGGATGTGACGTGGCCGCAGCAACAAAGGAAGTGGCTGAGCGGGGGATTCCTGCGTTTGTGCGCCGGGGGGGGGGAAATGAGATCAGGGGCAAAAAAAAAAAAGGTTGCGCGCTAAAAAAAATTAAAACGGTGGAAAACCGCAACCGTTTACACAACAGCTGTACATGTTGCGTGTAAATCACTGAGAATCAATTAGGGTTCTCAAAGTTGAAAACATACAAACGTTACATACTGCCATACACACCTTTTTCGCAGGGAAGCGTTTGACAGCCCCTGCAAATAAAGTTGTATGTTTGCATGACATATGCCGCTATGTCGCAACTTTGAGAACCCCAAATATTGGCTGGATTCAATAGCATTTAGGGGTCGCTAATGCCCAATTATTGTCAAATGCATTTACATAACGTGAGGTTCACTCCTAGTTACCGGTAACACTGGGTAGTAACGCTACCAGTAATGGTAGTGTAACGGTAACGTAACAATTTTTTTTGCATTATCATTACGGTTATCCGTAATTGAGAATTTTTACGTTATAATTATCTGTTTGCACTGATTTTTTGGTTAAATTACGTTAACCTGTGGGCGGGCGGAGATTTTTTTCCCACCATTACGTTACTGAAGTCAAGGAAAAAATGGAATGACTAGTAGTATAACGGATAATGTAATTAAAAGCAATGTATTATCATGATTTTGAGGGGAGGATTGCCTTCAATGACTTCCTGGCCTCCGCGAATTCCCCAGTCAAAGGGACATCCTTGCGAAGCCATATCAGGCTACTAACGCAGTGTGACATGGTTGAGGGGAGTAGGCTCCCGCAGCGACTGCTACAAACATCCAAAGCTGCTGAGAATAATCTCTCAACAGCGCAAGAGCTCCCAGCAAGAAGAAGAGCGCCTTGAGCGGCGAGGTTGCTTGGATCGATCAGTTTCAAATCCATTGATTACAGAATTCGTTGACTTATCTCCTCCCTGGGGTTCTGTTGGCTGGGATTCTAGCGCCATGATTTGATTTTGCTACAAGTGCAGTTGAAGACGTGGCTGGAAGGAGTTTGGTTCCAACTGGAAGCAACATGTGGGCGAGATTTTTAGAAAAATCTTGCCAGATTAGGGCTGTTTCATCCCTGGATAATGTGATATCACATTATCCAGGGGTGGAGCACTGTACATTACATGTTTCAATGCGATAACACATTATCCAGGGGAAGAGCGCCGTACAGCATCTGCTTCACAGAGATAACACATTATCCTGGAAAAAAATCACTACGTTATCCGTGTTGGGAGGCAAAAAAAAAAAAACCCCCCGGTTCAATTACTTTATGGGTGCCGCAAGAAATAGAGAATTACTGAGAGCAGTAATGTAGCCTGGCGGTCACTGAAACCACTACGTTACTGAGATAACGTGGATAACCTAGGGTAACGTAATTACCCAGTGTTGTTACCGGTAATATGTATTATTGTTACAAGATCGCGGGTGTAATTTAAGTACATCCATTCTCGCGGTTATCACAGTTATGTCCCAATGTGCAGCCATTTTGCTGTGAGGCATTACTGTGGAAAGAAATTGGCAAACAGTTGAAATTAGTACTGTGCTTGAGAAGAAAACTCAAGTTTGGAAGCTTGTGAATGACTAATCCGTTGGTTAGATCAAATCATTTTGACCGCAAAAAATCAACATTTGACGCTAAAGCGCTTATAATCATGATTTATTGACTGCTGTGGAACTACTCAAAGGGGAGAATACTAATGTAAGCTATGCAAGGGTGCTGATGAGGCTGCCTTCCTGACTAATGCTGAGGGGATGAGAGTAACACTAAGAAAAAGATGGAAATGTGTGGCTGATTTCTGCTTGATCTTAGGAGCTAGTACTATGAGCTGACTACTGACTACTGAGGGTGAGAGGGTTGGAGCAGTGATGTATGAAGAGAAACCAATGTAAATGGTTCAATAGCAATGGGTTCAGGAGCAAAAGCAATGATATCAATGAGTAATGGGTGATGTGTAATTTCTACTATAATTTCTGTATCTGAATTTCTGCATGAGGTACAAGTGAGGGGGAAGGACAGTTCTTATATGAAGGAAGGATGAGCACAGAAAATGAGGAATTCTGGCTATGGGAATGAAGGTTGTACAAATAGGGAAAGGTTCTGCCCTGGCTATGGGAAGAAAAGATTGTACAAATGGGGAAAGTGATGTGAACATAGTAACAACTTGTAATGATGAGCACTACTGAAAGAGGTAAGCACAGATCCAATGATGTAATGTGTACAATAGGCATAGTACATAATGACCAATGTATGTAAAGGGTTTAGTATGTGAGAAAGTATCTGTAAAAGGAATTTAATGTAATGATTCAAGTAAGTTACTAATGAAATGAGTGATGTAACTAATGAAGAGTGTAGGTTTTCTGTAAGTCTTATATCCTCTATGACTATGGAACCATTGAAGATAAAGGGGTACTATGTGTGAGGTACTATAGGTGAAATGAGGCGTAGAATCTGAATATGCAATAATAATGAAGTATTTGTGAAGGGTTATGGGGAAATGGGCAGTGTAATGATGAATATATGTAAAAAGAAGATAATAAAATACTAGTTATGCACTGCCAGCATAATTGTCTGGGTTGAGGTTATCCCAGTTAAACTGGGATGCACTCAACCAATTTAAACTTGGGTGATCTCAACTGATGAAATATAAATCCAAGGTACCCCCCTTGGGTTTATATTAAATTGGTTGAGATCAACCAAGTTTAAATTGGTTGAGTGCATCCCAGTTAAACTGGGATGACTTCAACCCAGCCAAATATGTTGGCAGTGATGGTTTGGAATGGAGCACCACACTGCCACAGCGTTTTACGTGGGTATCTGGAAGTGTTCATGTACACTAAAACACATGTACATTTGGCTCAAATCTATAGACATACTTTATTTGTAGTAAGGACAAATGTCTCGTCTTACTCTCTCCTATCACCATGGGAGTTTGCTTGGCACTTGTGTGCAAGTGCCATCGCACAATACTTTTTAAGAACCCTGGTAGATATATCCTGGAACATTAACCTCAAAACATGCTGAAGTCATGATGAATTTATGGTGAGATGATGCTCAATTGAACTTAAGGCATGTTGGAAAGGGGTTGGAGTCAACTTGAAACCAACTTTAACTTGACTCTATGTTTTATTGGAACTATTTTATAACACATTTGAAACTGCCTTGCAAAGCAATATCAAATACTTGGCAGAAACAAGGGATTTTCCACTGGAATGATATATTTCAATTTATCATGTGTTTATCATAAATTTTGAAAAGCTTAATATCTGTTAGTGTGTCACAAAAACATGCAAATGTACATTCGTGTGACACATTCTTCAGTTGCTGAAGTTTTTGCAACATAGTTCAAGTTGGGGGACAAGTACAGGGGGACAAACCTTGGATTAACCAGGACTTGGGTATGACTTTATAAAATCTCCCTAAAATTATTTTTGTAAATATTGCTGAAAATTACATACAATTTGTGAAGGTTTCATCTAAGCCCTTGGTGCTGCATGCGCACTCAGCTTGACATCACTTGGCACAGTGATGAAAAATTTGACACCCTAGCACGCATGTTTAAATTTATGTGACACAAGGGGAAGCCCCCAAATTTGGGGTTCCAGAGGGTGTTAAAGTTATAGGGGTTTGTAAATCACAGGAGGTGAAAGGCAAAAGGGTAATGTGACAGCTCATAGGAAACGGATTAAATTTTTCAAAACTTTGATGTTGCAATTCCTGGGTGACTATCTGCATAACAGGCATTCAGTCAAAGGAAAGCAAAGTTGAAATGAAAACTTGGTAAGAAAACACAATTAGTGCAAACTGGTGAAATAAGTTCAAGTTTTTTGAAGAAGAAACAAAATTTGTGCTGGAAAGACAATTGTTGGGGAAATATTGATGAGGGAAATTCATAAACTCTGAAAATGAGAAGAAATTGCTTTCAAATGCGCTTGAAAGGCAGTCCGGACTTGTCTGGTTCAGATAAGAAAGGAATGTGAGGGATAGCTACAGAATCATTAACTCTGTTACCTGATATGACTCTTGCGTGAATCACATTTGGACCCAAGTTTTCCACAATCAACCTGGTTCCATTACAAAGTCCCATTGTCCAATCAAGGTTCCTGAGCATTATTATTGGCACTCCACATTTCAGTTGAAGAATATGAGGTGGGGAGCCTGAGATGTTCAACCCTTTGATATACTCTTGCAAATATAGGTTTTGGGGATCATCTTGCACAGAATCAAAGCTTGTGTAAGTTCTTCCCTGAGATGGAATGGATTCTAGAATTCTAGAGTTGATTTGTTCTAAATAAATATTCTTGCAGTCTTATGAGATGATTCAAATTTTGCTCCTGAGAACCCCCATGAATGACCATAGAAGTAGGTGGGTTGATTTTGCTGATTTATTGAGTCATACCTTCACATCTCCAAAGGATAAAAGAAACTTCTGAAATTGTGGATCACCTGATGCACACATATTGGCTGGAAGTTAGATGCTTGCATCAAAAATCTGGGGACATGTTCCCTTCCACACCACTGGTAAAACCTGACGTAAATAACCTCCAAGTACAATTACCTTGCCACCAAAGGGTTGATCTGAATCCATCAAGTACTGGAGTAATCTGTCTCAGTGTTTAACAATTCAAGGGCATGTCTATGTGTCATTGGGGCTTCATCCCAAATGATAAGCTTTGATTGCCTCAAAACATCAGCCTTTTGAGAATGTTTTGTGATTGAATAAACTGAATTTTGCAGAAGCTTTTGAGGAATTACAAAATTCAACTGAGCAGTCCTGCCATATTGCATTTTCATAGCTGCAATTCCTGTGGGTTGAGAGAGAATACAAATTAAGATGGTGTGGTTGGGAAAATGAGAGCTCACCACTTCCTGCACCTGTGATAGCAACTATTTGGGTTGATCTGAAATTTTCCAGTAAGCAGTTGTATCAGAAAGTCTTTCCAGATCCCCCTGGACCATCATTAAAGAAGCAAGCAGGTTGTTCTGAATAACATGCATTGATGATCTGATCAAAGGCTGATCTCTTGCATTGTCAATTTGAGATATCCACACGTTGAAGACCATTTTGTAAAAGGATTGGATTGATCACTTCAATGATCTGATTTGTCATGAGTGCATCATCTTGAAATCCCTGATGGATCTCCAGTCTTCAGTCATGTAATGGTAGGAAGAATTCCATAAACACAGAGGGTATGAAGGTTGAAATGTTGCTATAAGTATGCCAAATAAATTTTGCAAATAATTTGGCATCATTGTTTCATTTGCTTCAGCCATTGTGGCTTCCAAATAATGATCATTTTCCAACAGACCCTGGGCCAAAGAATCTGAACAAAAACTGTTATAAATTTGTCTTCAAAATGTACAAAGATCCTCAAGAGAGGTTGCACCAGTGACATGATTGAGTAGTAGCCGTAAATGCCATCTTTCTGAATCAGAAGGATAAACTGCAGAAATTCTACCAATTCAAAAAACCCTCTGCCTTGGCTTCCATTCTTTGCTTGTGGGGTGCCATGTATAGTACTGGATGTCAAAACAAATTATAGAGAGATAAGTTGCAGATAGTTTGCAAGAGAAAATCCTCCAGCATGCTTCTGGAGCTGCTACCCATCAAGAATATCTGAATCTAGTCACCCCATCAATATCTTCTTCAACATCCAAGGCTGATTTATCAGAATATTTGTACAGGTATTTGACTGCACAAATTTCTACATTAATGTGACAGTGAAATTTGGCAGATAAGTATGAATTGGAGTGCATGACCCAGAAGTTTTCAATGATAAAGTGGTTATTTCCTCTTGAGATTTTTGGTTCATTGTAAATTTTCCCGTCAAACTGGTAAGAATTTTCATTCATTAGAATTTCAGACGTGTTGATTTTGGGATTGTTGTTGTGGGTGTTGTTGAAATTTCATTTGATTTGGTTTTCTTGCATAATGTTTGGGAAAATGAACATCTGGATTAGAAAACCCTCTTGAAAATTGTTGTGATGGAATGGGAAAATGAAAATCGTGGTTATAAACCCTTCTTGAAGTGTGTTGTGATGGTATGTATTCTCTAAAGTGGCTGGTCTGATGATTACCAAAGTGGCTGGTCTGTTGATTATCAAAGTGGCGGGTCTGTTGATTACCAAAGTTGTTGTCCAAAATTGATCCTTTCCTGGTAGTTTTGTGTACATGAAGATGATCTAGATCATTATAAATATGGGAAATCTTGTTAAATCACCTCTTTTTTGGTATTGTGAAAAGAAAATGAAGGGTAAGAAGATGCTGCAAAATGATTTTGTGTTTCTCTGAATCTATCTTGCTGTTCTGCAGCATAAGCTCTTCTCAATTTTTCATTGGATTGTTGCATTTTTGCAATGAAAAAAGCAAAGGATTATAATCAGAACGGGGAAGTTAATTGAGGTGTGATGAGGAGAATAGTAGTGGGTGGTGTCTGATGAGTGGATTGGTTGGGGGGAACTAACAGCACATTGTGTTGATTTTGTTGTTTATTTAATGTGTTAAATTGAAGGTTCAGATGGGTACAATCAGCCATTTTCAAGGTTATGGATGTGTAACCAAGTCCAATGAAGCTGATTGCTTCAACAGACTTGGTTGTTGGTGTGAAGCCAAGTCTGATGAAGCAGAATTGTTGTGGAAGTGGTTATCAATGACATTGAAAAAAATTACACAGGTGTGGATATCTGTCCAAGCAATCTGCACATCCCTAAGGGAACGCTGAACGGAGTCAAAGCGAGTCCGTTGAACGGAGTCCAGGGATGTAGTATAAATTTATGGGGTCCTTCCAGCAGACTTGGAGTTGTCAAATGTAGATAATGAGGATCAATAAGACCCCTTTGTATGGCAGCCTTGTTTTGTGCATTTTGAAAAGAAAATGAAAGGAAAGAAATTGCTGCAACAGATCATTTCCTTTCTCTGAATGTACTTTGCCATTATGCTGCATAAGCTCTTCTCAAATGTTCAATGGATTTTTGCATTTTTGCAATGAAAAATGAAAAGATTTGAGAATCAGAATGGGGAATTTAATTGAGGTGTGAATTGATGAGTGGGACAGTATACTCATCAAAGTGGGTGGTGTCTGATGGTCAGTTGTTGGAGTGTATGTAGCCAAGCCTGATAAAGCAGATTGCTTCAACAGACTCAGTTGTTGGTGTGCAGCTGAGTCTGATGAAGCAGATTTGTAACGGAAGTGGTTATCAATGTGTTCACTTTTACCGGTGACACATCTGGAAGCAAGTCCGTTCAAGCATCCGGTGCTGAACGGAGTCTCTTACAGACATGTAGTACGGATGGGTTGAACGGATTCCGTTAAACTTACAGGCACACCGCACAAAGTTGTGGGCGTGCCGCGTCGCCATTCCGTTCCAGAAGACTGGCACACATATTTGAGAGACACAGAGCTGGCTGCTGAGCCTTGAGGGAGTCCGTTCAAGCCGTCTGATTTGAACTGCAATGTTGATGTCTCACCCAAAGCTGCTTGAACGGACTCCTTAATACACAAAGAGCTTCGACGCCGGCGTTACATGCATACCGACGCCGGCGTTACTCGCATGACATAAATTTGGACAGGATATCGACGCCGGCGTTACTCGCATGACAGATAACTGTACAGGCTTGTTTGGCCCCCAGAGGCTATTCCTTTAGTTATATGTAGATATTCTTCAGCTGCTGAAGTTTTTACCAAGGGAGTTTGATTTCTGGGACAAGTCCAGGGGAGCCTCAGGCTACACGGGTTTGTGAATGA
This sequence comes from Puccinia triticina, assembly GCF_026914185.1. Lineage (NCBI taxonomy): Eukaryota > Fungi > Basidiomycota > Pucciniomycetes > Pucciniales > Pucciniaceae > Puccinia > Puccinia triticina. The sequence continues at coordinate 7,419,343 of NC_070564.1, read as the reverse complement.
GTTCAGATAATCTCTTCAGAGGGTTTTTGTACAGATGGATGAAAATCAGATAAAATTTGTTAAGGATTCTCCAAAGCCCCTGGTATTTCAGGGGCGCTCCATGTGGCATGATATGGTTGTGTGAGGAACAATGTGTCACACAAATGTACGCGTGTACGTTTGCGTGACACAATGTGACACACAAGCCTGCACATGTTACAGGTTTTTGCAAAAGTTGGCCCCTCAGCCAATGCAAGCCAAATGAAGACCATAGTACCATATCAACGTTGGACCTCTCAGAGTCTCACTCCACTCCATCATACGTTTTAGCCATTATAATAGAAACAATTTGAGAAAACCTGGCAGATTCTTGGTGCCTGCTTTGAAAATGAATGTAAAAATATTTTCTGAGAAACCATCACGGTATGAGTTTACAAAGAGGTCAAAAATCAGGATCTTCAAAACATGAGGAACTTTGGTGATCAAGATTGAGGATCAATTCAACTTTATCATTAATTTGGCCTTGTTTTCAGCATAGGTATGGCATACATATTACACATACATTACACAATACATTGAGTATTGTTCCAGTTCATTTCGGGATATGTTGTGGCTGACATGAACCTTGCCTTCAAACCAGCATGTAACTGAGATCCAACCAAATCTATGACCGAGTTCAGAGATGGCACTTGCATGCAAGTGCCAAACAAACTCCCATGGTGTATGTTGTTTATTTGGTCTGCAACACAAGTTCATTCCTTTGTTTGATGAGGGTATGCAAAAATGGAGATTGTTTAGTGAACTTCAACATTTTCAGCATTTTTGAGGTGCGCGGCAATCAGATCCTGAATGACTATCATTAGGGGGTTGAGAAATCGACTCCCACAAATTAATAAACCAACTCCCAAACGCAATTTATCTCGCGCGGACCGCCTTGGGACATCTTTCCCAGGTCCTCGTGACTGCATTTGGACCCGGAGGACTTTTTGCAGTCGGAATTGTAATTCCACAATCCAAAATGGGAGTTGGGATTTGAATTTTACAAAAAATCCCAGAAAATAGAGAAATATTTATATCTCCTCACTGGAGCACCCAAATGCTCCCAAACTTTTACAGCAATCTAGATACACTGTCTAGAAAATATGTTGAGATTTAAAGCATTAGAAACCATCAGGAAGGCCTTGTGGAACAGGGTGGTTAATTTGGCGGATTTCCTACTAAGGCCAACCCCCAAAACCTTATCTAAGGTGCTCCAAATGGCCCCAATCCCTTTCTGCCACAAGAATACACTCTTTAGAACATAGGCTGAGCTCCACAGCATTAGAACACCTCAGGGACACCTTGTGTAGGCGGGGGGTGATTTGGCGGATTTCCCACTAAGGCAAACCCCCAAAACCTTATCTATGGTGCTCCAAACGGCCCCGATTTATTCCTACCACAAGAATACACTCTTTAAAACATATGCTGAGCTTCATGGCATTAGCACACCTCAGGAACAACCTCTATCAACCGTGGGTCAGCTATGCTAACCATAGCTGTCAGTGTAGCGTAGCGCTGCGCAAATGCACTATTATTTATTGTAGTGTTAGCGCAACTGCGCGCATCTGCTCTAACGCTATGTCCACAGGGTGCAAAGATATTTTAGGTCTTAGTGTAGCGTTAGCGTAGCGTTAGTGTAGCGTTAGCGCAGATACGCGCAATTGCACTAACACCACAAAGGAGCACGCACTGCGTAAATGCGCTATATTTTAGCGTAGCGTTAGCGCAATTCTGCGCATCTGCGCTAACGCTACGTGCACAGGGTGCAAAGCTATTTTGGGTTTTAGCATAGTGTTAGCGCAGATACGCGCAATTGCACTAACCCCGCAAAAGAGCGCGAGCAACGCTGCGCTAAAGCGCTTTTTGTGGGGTTAGTGCAATTGCGCGCATCTGCGCTAACACTACGTGCACAGGGTGCAAAGCTATCAAAAACGCTTTACACCCTGTGCACGTAGCGTTAGCGCAGATGCGGGCAATTGTGCTAACACTATGCTAAAATATAGCACATTTTTGCAGCGCGCGCTCCTTTGTGGTGTTAGTGCAATTGCGCGTATCTGCGCTAACACTACGCTAAAACCTAAAATAGCTTTGCACCCTGTGGACGTAGTGTTGTAAGACTCAAAAGAGTTTGTGAAACCCTTTTGCTGAATGGTGAAGGGTATGATGGAGGTGCAAAACTCTGCCCTTCTGCTATCAGATAACAAGACCCACCAAGCTAAGCTTGGCAAGGTTTAATCAAGTGATAGGTCTGGTCTGGTTCCAGATGAAGTTTGTTCAATGACAGGTATGTGAGAGTTGAGAGTGATTTCAGTGGTTATTTGCAAATATGAGGGTTGTGGTGATGTGTGGATGTGATGGTAAGTGTGAAGGTGGTATGTAAATAACTGGGGAATACTGAGCTGAGGGGAAAACAACTGGGGGGGAGAGAGCTCCTTATATAGAGAAATGTGAGGGATTCTAGCTACAAGGGGGACCCAGGATGAGGGATTTTAGCTGGTGGGCTGTGTACAAGTGGTGTCAGAAGATACTAAATACAGGCAAAAAGTGGGGTGAGAAATGAAAGGTGATGTCATACTAATGCAAGGAGCGCATAAACAAAGCAGGGAAATGTCAAATACAGGGGTACCTCATGCAAGGGGTGCATGAGTGGTGTCAGACTAATGCAAGGGGTGCAGAAATGGGGTCAGAAGACTGCATGCAGCTGCAAGGGGTGCATAAATGAGGCAGGGACATGTCAAATACAGAAGAAATGGGGTTGGTATGCAGTGGAGATAAGTGGGTTGAAAGAGAGTATTGAGAAACACCGGTGACACGCAGTGAGCTAAAGCAGCCAATCTTGGGAGGCCAACAAGAGAAAGGAGAGAGAGAGAAAAACGACTATGCACCTGAGAAACACCGGGGACACGCAGTGAGCCAAAGCGGCCAATCTTGCAAGGCCGACAAGAGAAAAACCACTATGCACCTAAGGAGGTGCAGTGGGAGTTGAATTAGAGAAGGTGAGTGTTTCATTGCATAGAGAGCACAAAAGAAAGAGAAGGGATAGAGAAGAAAAGAGAGAGACAATCAATACCTGAGAAACACCAGGGGACATGCAGTGAGCTAAAGCTGCCAATCTTGGGAGGCCAATGAGAGAATGGAGAGAGAGAGAAAAACAACTATGCACCTAAGGAGGTGCGGTGGGAGTTGAATCGGAGAAGGTGAGTGAAGAAAAGAAAAGGAGGGAAAGTGGAACATGTAACTAGACTAGATAATGTAATGATAAAGAAAGTTTGTCCCGCTTTTCCTCCTCACACGCTTCACCGCAGAGCCCCAAGAAGACCCCCTCTGTCCCGTATTGTCACAAGTATGTGTTTAGCTGGGGCTGAGTATGTGTATACCTGGGAAAGGTGACTTGAGGGGTGTGACAGATTGATGACTGGGGCTGGCCGTGTCCATGAGGGTGTAACTTCCAATCCAGTGGGGTTCCAGTGACACTTCCAGTGGTGATTAGAGGTAAAATTGGCCGTAGGATCGATTTCTGAGGTCCTTTTAGTGGTATCTTGGGCCTCAGGTGAGTAAATATATGCATGATAAAAAACTTTTGATTTTTCACTTTTCCGTCTACCACAGCGTTAGCGCAGATGCGCGCAGTTGCGCTAACACTTCACTAAATAATAGTGCATTTGTGCAGCGCTATGCTACACTGACAGCTATGGTTAGCATAGCTGACCCACATTTGATAGAAGGTGTTCCTGATGGGTAATACCTCCTTGGAGCTCAGCATATTTTCTAGAGAGTGTATTCTTCTGGCAGAAAAAAAAATGGGGCCATTTAGAGCACCATAGATAAGGTTTTGTGGGTTTGCCTTAGTAGGAAACACAAGGTGTCCCTGAGGTGTGCTAATGCCGTGAAGCTCAGCATATGTTTTAAAGAGTGTATTCTTGTGGTAGGAATAAATCGGGGCCGTTTGGAGCACCATATATAAGGTTTCGGGGGTCTGCCTTAGTAGGAAATCCGCCAAATCACCCCCCGCCTACACAAGGTGTCCCTGAGGTAGAGATGCAACGAGTAGACCCGGGTACCCGTGGCGGGTCCGGGTACCGCCTGTTTTTTTGCCCAAAACTGACACCCGTACCCGGACCCGGATACGCCTGGGTGCCCAGGAGCGGGTACCCGGGTACTTGTCACAGGTACCCGCGGGTACCTCCCATTAACAATAGACTAATGGCCGTTCATTTCATGTGCACTATGGTAACTACTCTTCTACTACAACTACTTCCTTCAACTTTCTCTTCTTCTTCACCATTCTAGCATCCCTGACCCCTTTGTTCCACCGATTCAGTACCCCAGATGGTATTTTACCATTCTTAGAATAAAACGCTACCATCATTCCTCTGCTCACGGATACCCCACTAAGCCGGTGCCTCTTTGCCGTGACGTAGCTTTGACCAAAACTAAACGCTTGCTCCACGTCAACTGATGTAGCTAAATGAAACAGACGGTTGGAGTGAGTGAGCAAAAAATAAAAAAAGAGAATTTTGAAAGAAAAAAAAGGCCAACCTGGACAGCTCAATATATCCAGAGCCATATTCACAAGCCCTCCATATTCGTTTCCTCTCACCTTCTGCTTTAGCCACGACTCCACAGCGTTGACTGGATTCAATTCATCCAAGAAGATGTCACCCAAGAGCCATACATCTATCGGGTCCGATGGTGAATTAACCGCACGCACGGCCAATGCTGCCCCAAGTTGAGAGATGAAACCCGTTTGAGGCTGAAAAGGGAGTCAGCCCCATGTAGCCCACAAGCAAAGAAATCAGCTTACTTTAGCTTTAGAAGCCTCTGGTCTTGAGGATGTATCTTCTTCCGGTTTATACTTGCTAACCCACATCTCTCAAGTAAGCCTGATCGCCTTGTTGATCCATTCTTGGGTCCATCCTGCAAGTTTAAAATATTGATCTTTAAATGAGGGATGTAGGACTGAGGTAAATAGCATGAGCAGCACTGGGTTGCTACGCTAACCATAGCGGTTAGCGTAGCTTAGTGCAGCGCAAATGCGCTATTTTTCAGCTTAGCGTTAGCGCAATTGCACGCATATGCGCTAACGCTACGCGCACGCGGTGCGCAGCTATTTTAGCTGATAGCGTAGCGTTAGCGCAGATGCGCGCAATTGCGCTAACGCTACACATGCAGGGCGCAAAAGAGCGCGCACTACGCTGCGCTACAGCGCCTTTAGCGGGAAAAAAGGGCTTTTTTTCCGCTAAAAGCGCTGTAGCGCAGCGCAGCGTAGCGTAGCGACTGTAGCAGCGCGCTAACGCTAACAAAGAATTGGCGCGCTGTTAGCGCCGCTGAAAATTAGCGCAGCGTAGCGGCGCTAACAGCGCGCTAACGCTATGCAAAATAGATGGGCGCTTTTTGCCGCTACGCTAACGTGTAGCGCTGAAATAGCGTAGCGTAGCGACCCAGTGTTGGCATGAGTATGAGAATCACCCCTAATAGAAATACAAGCTTTCAAAGTCACTTACTCATCGCGATTCGGTACAACGGGGAGCAGTCAGTTAAGGTGCAATACTTATTTGTAAGCTTTAGAACCGCGCGGCAAGCATTCCTCAAAGCGGGGGGGAACACCTTCTCAGATATTATGGTCGACAGATGCTTGGTAATCTGATTGATAAACACCACGACATGTGATAATTGAGCCAAACCTCCAGTTGATACTTGAAGCTTTATCTCAAGAAAGAGCTGTAGGACAGCTGACAGGTCTTTGGCCAACTTGACGTCGGTTTCATTGATTTGGGACACTCTAGGGATACTGTACTTATCTTGCTGCCATTCAGAACTGAAGAGTGTAAGGTCAGAAAAAGAACTTGCAGATGTATATAAACTTGTTGCCTTACATTGCAGAGTGACAGCTCTGTTTATGAAGCTTAGGGCAAAAACCTGTCAGAAATAAGGGTTTTTGGGCCCTAGCACTATAACTGTGCTGATGTAAACACTAGTAATGTAAATTACTATACTTGTTACGTGGTAATTTGGCCACTACAAGGGTTTTAAACACTCTTTAAAAAGAGGAGGATTTATTATCTAAGTTTATTAATGTTGAGTTGTCTGTTAGTCTGCTACCATGATGTATCACCACAGTATGGAGGGCTGTTGGATCGACCCATGAGCACTACCAACCAACCACCCAGCTGGCAGCCACAAGCGTCTGTAGCCTAGTTGGTAAAGGCAGCACTCTAGTATGTGTCTCAGCATAGCTGAGGTCGTGAGTTCGACTCTCACCAGACACATCTTCATTTTACAGTCTCTACAATTAAAACCACAGTTTTGCCAAACAAAAATTCAAGGGTTTCCCCTATATATACAAGCAATCACAAAAAAAAAATACAAACTGAAAAACTAAACAAACAAGCAATACAAATCATTATTTATTAATATATGTACAAAAAAAGCAAAGGATTTAACGAACTCCCAGCCTGTGACATGCCACATGTTGTGGGGTGTGCAAACTCCAAACCTGGAGTGTCGTGGGAGTGAAGAGGTGGAACATGCGGTGCAATACAACAAGGGTTTTTCTCTTCTCAATAGATTAAGACTCGGATAATCTACCAACGCTAGCCCATCGATCCTTTTGGCGCGAGCCTTTGCATGGTCAATACTCGGCGGGACAAGACCGAGCTTCAAGGATATTTACCTCCACCGACTAGAGCCAAACGACCGAAGCAGACGAAGGCGTATAAGGCTCTCCTAGCCCTTCCCCCTCTACCACCATCACCACCTCTTGAACCATCCTCATCTGACCCAAACGAACCCGATTGCCTTGAATCTTCTTCATTAGCACCGATCGAACCCGAACCTACAGTCTCCATTGGGAAATCGAAACCTTTCAAACCATATCTGGCAAATCATCTTTTCGAAAATTTCTTTGTTAGAACTCGGACAAATCGCCATCAACCATCAATCAATACGTTATCGGCTCTTTTTGACAAGCTACACATCTCCGTTCACCGCCAGATCACGTCGATCATGACGACACCGAACGTTGATATAACTCCCCGTGCCAAGTTTCCAAGTACAAAGATTCTATTGAGACTCTGCTCGCCGATGGTTCAAACTTTGCCCAATGGAAACGGGCCCTGAATCGTACAGTTCACTTAACTCTCGGGCATATCAACTTCTTCAATGATAAAACTAAATATCCGGCTCTCACGAATCAAGAATCGGCGTCATTGTTGTTCTTAATACAAGTAACCGTTCATGATGAACTTTGTACGATCGCCGACTCAGCCGCGAGTGCAACCGAGGCTTTCGAAGCTTTGGAGGCTAATTTTCAAGGATCCATTCGTTTTCGTCAAGTAGATCTATTGGACAAAATTTTTGAACTCAAGAACGCGGACGTGCCAACCGACTTATCTCAACTTCAGACGAGATTCAACATTTTATTTCAATTGTTCTCCGACATGTCCAAAGTGGGGGTTGCGTTGAGCCCGACACTTGAATCCCTCTTTGTCCAAATTATCATTCCGGCTCCGGCATCCATGTCGCGGGCCCAATTTTATCAAACGATATCTCTTCAACTCGGCGACAAGAAGGATATCACAGCCCGTGAAGTACAAACGATCATCAACTCGACCTATGGAGAATCTGCTTGTTTTAATACTCCAAACCCATCTCAAGCATCGGTTTTCAGAACCTATCACCCTCCTCAGCCCCAGGGCCATCGAGGCCATCCGCCATCTCGACAAATGCCGCAAAATACGACCCGATCATCGCATCACTCAAACAACCGTCCGCCTGCTCCGGCCCACCAGCAACAAAGAAGACTTCCCACAGGCGATGACGTTATCGCGGCCATCAGCAACATTCGCCGTGGAAATCCAGCGCCGCCAGCTCATTTATTGGCTCGAAATAGCTCGTGCGGCTACTGTTCTCGCGAGGGACACTGGCGCTCGAATTGTCCGGTGCTGCGGGACGATGCGCATCTGCCACCACCAATTCCCACAGGTCGCCCCGCTTCCGGTTATGCCCAACCAGCTGCTCCCCAATCTTTGGCAAACATTCGATCAATTACGGGACCCAACAACGGGGGGGCAGCGGTTGAAGGCGCTGTTGTGGATTCTGGGGCGACCACGCACGTGAGCAGATCTTTCCTATCTTTTTCATCTTTGATCCCGCTCAAACAAAACTTGAAGCTAAATCTGGCTGCAAATGATGCTTCCATGATGGCGACTCATAGGGGGACTCTGCGAATGTCCAGTGGCAGTGGGACATGGGCAATACCGGCGGTCCTATACAGTCGACAGATGAAGGGGACCATACTTAGCTTGGGACAGCTTCTCGAAGGCGGTTTTCTTCCTCGTTTCACACCTTCTCTTGATCTTATCCTCCAGTCCCCAACTTGTTGTATCCTGTCAAAATATAACAACCGGACCTGGACCGTTTCTGAAATAAATCCTTCTGAACCAGCAATCAACGCTGTAACCAGATCGAAATCCTCCTCCGAGAATAAGAAGTCTACCAAAGTGGAACACTTTAGTGAACCGTCTTCCGATTCTTATGTCTGGCATTGCCGTTTAGGACACGTTTCGGACACAGTTGTGAAAGCTTTCCTGAAAAATTTTGTCCCATCGTTTGACATCAAATCATGGTCTCCATTCATATGTGAAGCGTGTCGGATATCGAAGAGTGAACGACGCCGTGCCGGGATACCTGAAGTGATTCCTAGAGAAGCAAGGTTGGATCTTCTGGTATCTGATGTACTAGGCCCTTTAGACCCTGATATTCATGGTAACCGCTATCTCCTCACCGTGCGGGACCACTTTACAACTTTCTCGTTTGTTCTTCCGATGAAGACCAGAGCCGAGGTCGTTCCATCCATACAATCTCTTCTCCAGACGATAAAAAATCGATTCAATGTGGCGCCGAAATTCTTGAGGTGCGACAATGCTCAGGAATATCACTCGTCGAAACTGTCGGATTTCGCATCAAAAATCGGAACTCAGATAATTTTCTCGTCACCTTACACACCAGAACAGAACGGAGAAGCAGAACGTTTAAATAGGACATTGGGAGATATGGCACGCACTATGCTGATTCACTCCCAACTTCCTCAAAGCCTCTGGTCATACGCCTACACTTGTGCGTGCTGGATTGCCAACCGGATACGCAACTCGCAAGTCACGAACACCACCCCCCTGAAACTTTGGTCAGGAAAAGATCCTCACCCTCAGTCTTTATATTCTTTTGGAACACGCGCTTCGGTTCACATACCAAAGGAACGGAGGCGTAAGCTTGACGCGCGTGGGTGGATTGGTCACCTCATTGGATATCAACCGGACGGGCGGGGATGGATTTTTTGGAACCCATCAAATAACAAATCATTCACATCCGAGTGTGCGACGTTTATTGATTTTCAAGGCCGAAAAATCATGTCAAACACAGACTTGTCACTCCATATCAGGACAACTCTCGCGCTCGGCGAAGTACCCACAGAAGAAATATGCAAGATTCAAGATAAGATGATTGAAGATATTGGTGCTCCTCAAGATGTCGACATACCGGGAAATTTGAAGGAAGCACTATCAGGGAAGGATTCAGAATACTGGCGGAAGGCGTGCCTTGCAGAATGGGGCCAGTTGGAGGACATTTACACGTGGGACATTGAAGACCGTGCCGGCAAATACTCCATCGGCACTAGGTTTGTTTTTGATCTTAAGCGTGATTCGAACGGGAAAATTGAAAAACCTAAGGCCCGTTTTGTAGTACGTGGTTTCAAACAACGTTTGGGCAAAGACGTACGTTCGACTTTTGCGCCGACGGCATCGCTTTCATCACTGCGATTATTGTTTTCCCTGGCGGTCAAGTTCAAGTGGTCGATAAATGCGTTCGATATTACCGGCGCGTTTGTCCACAGTCCAATTGACGAGCTCATTTACGTCGATCCTCCTGTGGAGCTATTTCCTCACTTGAAGGGAAAGGTTTTACGACTGAAAAAAGCACTTTATGGAACCCGTCAAGCCAGCCGCTGCTGGTGGAAACATTTCAAGTCTCTACTGGAACAATGGCATTTCTCGTGCGATGAAGTCGAGGAGTGTTTACACAAGTTTCAAAATGGCCGCCACATTGTGATTGTGTGGATCCATGTCGACGACGGTATTGTTTTCAGCAATTCGGATGAACACGTGAACATCTTACGGAAAAACCTCGAGAATTCTTTACGGGTCAAGTGGTTTGATAAACCTGATAAGATTGTTGGTTTAAAAATTGAGAGAACATCCGATACAATCACATTTTCTCAGCCATTACTCACGGAACAAGTATTGAAGAAACATCAAGATCAGTTTCATCTCCGACATTACAACACCAACACGCCATTATCGGACAACAACTTGGTTTCGTCTGACGGAACAAGCATCAATCCAACAGATTTCCAATCATACATTGGGTACTTAAACTATCTCGCTCTGGGGTCTCGGCCGGACTTATCATACTCTGTTAATTTCTTGGCTCGATTTAGTGCTAAACCGAATCAATCACACTGGAATGCGCTACATCATCTTATGCGATACGTCAAGACAACTCAACACCAAAAACTGATGATGAAACCTGATGATACTGTTATGACAACTTGGACCGACGCCAGCTGGGGGGGAGAATTCCAAAGATCAACTTCCGGTTTTCTGATAAAAATGTTCGGCTGCCCCGTCGCGTGGGGGTCCAGAAGGCAGAAGACTGTGGCAAAATCGACGTGTGGAGCTGAATTCATTGCGCTGGGGGAATCCGTCGAATTCAAACTATTCCTACTTCACATTTTACGATCAATCATTCCAGACGCGGCGTGCAGGCTATTGTGTGACAATTGGGCAGCTGTTCTAGTGGCGGATGACAACGGATCAAGATCAAGTCTGAAGATTGAACGGAATTTTTTCTTCACAAATGACATCATTCGAAAACATCAAATTGAGGTGAATTGGGTATCAACCAAGGACAACTTAGCCGACTTTTTAACCAAATCTCTCGGCGCTCAACAACATCAAAATCTCATTTCACTCATTCCTATTGTCTAAATTGTTTTTCATTCTTTTCTTCTTTCTTCTCTCTCTCTCATTCTCTGTTTTTTTTTCCTTGTTTATTGTGGTTAGGTGTGGAGTTTGAGGGGGGGTGTTGTGGGGTGTGCAAACTCCAAACCTGGAGTGTCGTGGGAGTGAAGAGGTGGAACATGCGGTGCAATACAACAAGGGTTTTTCTCTTCTCAATACCACAGGTGAAAAGAGACTGGTGTTAACCCGCTCAGCCTGGCGCAAGTGCGTGGGGCAAAAGTCGGGGCTGGAAACCCCTCAGCCAATTGCAAGTGCAACCAGGGAGGGGGAGGATCACCTCCAGTGCTCTGCAAATGCAAGAGCAGGGTGGATCACCTGGGGCAAAAAAAATGGTGCAGGAGATGCCCCCTTATATATTCAAGAGTTCATGATTTCACAGCGCTTCATCATCACCTTCGCCCAGGATGGAGGCTGAAAGCCACAAATTAGATTTTGTCACACCACTGTGACCGTTGCCAGGAACGGTACATACAGAAAGTATATTGTTGGCTTGCTTGCATGTACAGCCACTACCTCTGAAGCCTACCAACACAAGCACTGCCATGGAAATGTACAAGGAGCCAACGAAGGCCAGCTTGGCCAGTTGGGAAGGTACAGCTGACTAAATGGTTGAGCGCTTTGGCAGTTTGCAGGGGATCGAGCGGGAACCAGCGAGTTCCCCCCTGTCCATGCAAGCCTAGAGTAGGGGAAAGCGCACAAGGGATCAGGACCGGGTCGCGGTGTCATGCGCGGAACCACTTAACGCAATATATAACACCGACGCCCGAAGACTTGGAATAGCCTCTCGCTATCCAACTCTTCCCCCCCTGATCCTTTTGAGCCTTTCGAGCTTTCCCCCTCTCCGAAAGCTTGAGAATTTTTTAGTCACCTCTCTCCCACCCATATGTACGAGCGTCTGTACAGTTGTTAGGTTACAGCTTTCACCTGAATACCCTACTCCATCTGTAAAGACACCTAGATCCACGGGATTTTTTCCTCTGGTCGAGGCTGAGCAGGGAACCACCACCCTGCCATCCTCTCTTCCCACACTCGTCGCGAGAAGCCGGACATACTGTAAGGCATCTCGCAATGAGTACCAGCGGAGAAACTCAGGCTGGATTGGACTT